>NC_091326.1:5069342-5131842 GCF_038502225.1 Cherax quadricarinatus | reverse complement strand
AAGTGGAGATGATGAGCATGAAAAGCAATACAGTGTCATAGTTTGTTACTATTATCCTCACTGGAAAAAAAAGTTGAATGGAAACAAATTTTGTGAAAGCACAGTACTGTACTGGATAAATTCTCTCTGCTCTCTTTCTCTCCTCTACCCTCCCCCTCCCTCCCTTCTGACCCTCACTCCCCTACCCCTCTTTCTCTTGCTTGTTTTACTCTTCCTTCCCTTCTTTCCCCACCTCCTTTCTGTATAGATGTCCAGGTCATGTTTTCAGAATACTTTTTGTAAATTAAATGAGATTATTGGATATTGACAAACTATGCCAAAATAAGAGATAAACAATTTATTGTATTTTCATTGCTTTCTGTCTAGTTTTGAATACATTATAGCATAACTAATGTCACTCCTCATTTGCTCTTCAAGCACTAAGACTCTACTGCTTATTTGCTCATTGAAGAATCAGGCAATTAATTAGTTTTAAAGATTGTTGGTTTCATGTCATCTGCAAATTACTAATCGAGGATACTTTAATCTCTCCTATAGTGATTTAACTCCCAGCCTACATTACTGAGATACTGAGAAGTATAAGCCTCCTGGTGTGTGTGAGAAGATGCCAAATAGCTGGGCACAAGGAGAACTCTGGTTTTCCAAGTGTGATTAGAAAAACTCACTTGGCTGGAAAAATGCACAATTGAAGGCTCCAGAAATCACACACAAGTGTGAATAGCACATAGACTTGCATCAGAAGAGATTTATTAAAGATTGTTATTGGGATAACATGGGGTACATGCAAACCATCATAAATTCTATTTAATCAAAACTCCTTTACTGGCCTCCACGTTGTGTATCACACTTTTTTTGTCGAGGTTGGGTTTAAGGGCCGTATTGGCCCGAGGTGCCAGCAGTGGTCCAGCACCCTTGTATGAGCTAAATCCTTGAAGACATTCCATTGAGGTTCAGCTGCATTACTTTCCTTAAATGGTTACAATCACTTAATTATTAGGCACTTTGCAGCATGCATCATGCTTCATATGCTCCCTTTGGTCACTGAAGGAGAGAAAGCAATACTGAACGCAAGAAGATTGTCCTGTTATGTGCCCATAGTGTTGCATTGTTTGCTGACTAGAGCACAGCAGTATATAAAAATGTTAAGTCAGAAATAGACATTACTTGAGAACATTTTGCATGTACTGTATTATAGAAACTTAAATCTTTTCTAATGCACGCGCACACACACGACTAGCTGCTAATAAAGGCAAAGTAACCATACTGATGATCAGTGGTGGACCTACATTTTTGGAGCCCTGAAGCCTGAACTGTCATGGGACCCCTTCACAGCTTCTCATACAGTGGACTCAGAATATTTAAGCAGTGTGAATTAAAGTTGTTTCTGGGGCCCCCTCCAGGATTAGGGGCCCTGAAGCTTATGCTTCATTAGATTCATAGTAGATCCGTCCCTGCTGATGACTTTCCATTTATTAACAACTAGACCTTTGTGTGTTAGATATGATCCTAATTTTATTGTTAATGACCCTTTAGAGACCATATAAAGAGGCAGTCAATTAGTTATTGCCTTTAGTCCTAAGATAGGCTCAAGTTTGCCCGAAATGCTCTGCATACCAATGGGCTTTCTGTATGCATACCTAAAAGTCGCCCACCTCTATACAAACATTGTACATTGAAATAAAGATTATGATTAAGGCTTTACTGGCAAAATTTATATCAAATTGCAGTACCTTTTTTTTTTTTTTATTCCATATCTCTTGTCATGTGTCCTTTTTGATATTAGTTTATAGATACTGTAGTGTTGAAAGTTAGTGAGGCAGGGGCAGCATTTGTTTTTGGATAGTTTTATTATATTTTGCAATATTGTCTTAATTTAAAATTCATAATGCAATATATAATTTCCAAAGTATGTTCAGTTAAATTCTTCTTTAACAACCTATGCCATAGTATGCTTGCATAGAAATCAACACTGTACAACCCAGTTTTTATGTGATGCTATAACATCACTTGTCGCAAATTTTGAAGTTCATAATCAGATTTGTGAATTGGATAAGTGAAACCAGGCACTTGATGAAATGTTAATTATAGACTCAGATATTAATGAAAACGTGATGAATCTCATAGTGAGATACATACCATCATTCACACTATCACGGTCTTGCCAGAGGCACACAGATATGACAGTTTAGATATCCCTAAAAACAGTAAATATCCCAAACCCCTCCTTTTGAGTGTAGGCACTGTTCTTCCCATCTCCAGGACTCTGCGAATTCAGAAGCTGCGTGAAATAAGTAGATTTTTATTTTATTAATGACTTAGGCTAAGGCTAAATAAAGTTAACTAGAATGATTTAATTATGTATATATTTTTTTTAAATAGGTTCCTTGCAAGTTTACTGGAATAAGTTAAAGGAAATGTTATAATTTCACATTAGGAATCTTGGTCAATGTGTGTGTTCTTAAAAGTCGCCCTGCTTCAGTGGGAGACAGATGCTGTGGTAAAAACAAAAATTTACCCAGTCATAATATAAATTTTGGTAAAGTATATATAACTGTAAATTGTGATTTCTGTACATCATTTAACCAAACCAATCTATTGAATAATGTTTGCATTACCAGGCAGTTAAAAAAAAATCTTGCCTTGCATGGTAATATGGCATTCTTGCCATTTAGAGCAAGGAATGAGTACATAGGTACATAGCAAGTTGTTATTGTGGCATTGTTTTCATTATGTAGAGTTTAATGGTCATGACTTGAAGATCATCTACATAGACCAGTATAATAATAATAATAATATATAATATATAATATATAATAATATATAATATAATAATATATAATATATAGGTAGTAGGTTGGTAGACAGCAACCACCCAGGGAGGTACTACCGTCCTGCCAAGTGAGTGTAAAACGAAAGCCTGTAATTGTTTTACATGATGGTAGGATTGCTGATGTCTTTTGTCTGTCTCATAAATATGCAAGATTACAGGCATGTCTTGCTACTTCTACTTTACACTTAGGTCACACTACACATACATATACACATTTATTCATACACACTCATCTGAGTTTTCTTTGATTTTATCTTAATAGTTCTTGGTCTTATTAATTTTCCTTTTATATCCATGGGGAAGTGGAATAAGAATCTTTCCTCCGTAAGCCATGCGTGTTGTAAAAGTCAACTAAAATGCCGGGAACAATGGGCTAGTAACCCCTTTTCCTGTAAAGATTACTAAAAAGAATAAGAAGAAGAAAATTGTCAAAGTGGGAAGTCTGAATGTGCGTGGATGTTGTGCAGATGATAAGAAAGAGATGATTGTGGATGTTATGAATGAGAAGCTGGATGTCCTGGCTTTAAGTGAAACAAAGCTGAAGGGGGTGGGAGAGTTTCAATGGAGAGGAATAAATGGGATTAGGTCAGGGGTTTCAAATAGAGTTAGAGCTAAAGAAGGAGTAGCAATAATGTTGAAGGATAAGCTATGGCAGGAAAAGAGGGACTATAAATGTATTAATTCAAGGATTATGTGGAGTAAAATAAAGATTGGATGTGAAAAGTGGGTTATAATAAGCGTGTATGCACCTGGAGAAGAGAGAAGTGTAGAGGAGAGAGAGAGATTTTGGGAAATGTTGAGTGAATGCGTGGGGAGTTTTGAATCAAGTGTGAGAGTAATGGTGGTTGGGGATTTCAATGCTAAAGTGGGTAAAAATGTTATGGAGGGAGTAGTAGGTAAATTTGGGGTGCCAGGGGTAAATGTAAATGGGGAGCCTTTAATTGAGCTATGTGTAGAAAGAAATTTGGTAATAAGTAATACATATTTTATGAAAAAGAGGATAAATAAATATACAAGGTATGATGTAGCACGTAATGAAAGTAGTTTATTAGATTATGTATTGGTGGATAAAAGGTTGATGGGTAGGCTCCAGGATGTACATGTTTATAGAGGGGCAACTGATATATCGGATCATTATTTAGTTGTAGCTACAGTTAGAGTAAGAGGTAGATGGGAAAAGAGGAAGGTGGCAACAACAAGTAAGAGGGAGGTGAAAGTGTATAAACTAAGGGAGGAGGAAGTTCGGGCGAGATATAAGCGACTATTGGCAGAAAGGTGGGATAGTGCAAAGATGAGTAATGGGGGGGTTGAAGAGGGTTGGAATAGTTTTAAAAATGCAGTATTAGAATGTGGGGCAGAAGTTTGTGGTTATAGGAGGGTGTGTGCAGGAGGAAAGAGGAGTGATTGGTGGAATGATGAAGTAAAGGGTGTGATAAAAGAGAAAAAGGTAGCTTATGAGAGGTTTTTACAAAGCAGAAGTGTTATAAGAAGAGCAGAATATATGGAGAGTAAAAGAAAGGTAAAGAGAGTGGTGAGAGAGTGCAAAAGGAGAGCAGATGATAGAGTGGGAGAGGCACTGTCAAGAAATTTTAATGAAAATAAGAAAAAATTTTGGAGTGAGTTAAACAAGTTAAGAAAGCCAAGGGAAAATATGGATTTGTCAGTTAAAAACAGAGTAGGGGAGTTAGTAGATGGGGAGATGGAGGTATTAGGTAGATGGCGAGAATATTTTGAGGAACTTTTAAATGTTAAGGAAGAAACAGAGGCAGTAATTTCATGCACTGGTCAGGGAGGTATACCATCTTTTAGGAGTGAAGAAGAGCAGAATGTAAGTGTGGGGGAGGTACGTGAGGCATTACGTAAAATGAAAGGGGGTAAAGCAGCTGGTACTGATGGGATCATGACAGAAATGTTAAAAGCAGGGGGGGATATAGTGTTGGAGTGGTTGGTACTTTTGTTCAATAAATGTATGAAAGAGGGGAAGGTACCTAGGGATTGGCGGAGAGCATGTATAGTCCCTTTATATAAAGGGAAAGGGGACAAAAGAGACTGTAAAAATTATAGAGGAATAAGCTTACTGAGTATACCAGGAAAAGTGTACGGTAGGGTTATAATTGAAAGAATTAGAGGTAAGACAGAATGTAGGATTGCGGATGAGCAAGGAGGTTTCAGAGTGGGTAGGGGATGTGTAGATCAAGTGTTTACATTGAAGCATATATGTGAACAGTATTTAGATAAAGGTAGGGAAGTTTTTATTGCATTTATGGATTTAGAAAAGGCATATGATAGAGTGGATAGAGGAGCAATGTGGCAGATGTTGCAAGTATATGGAATAGGTGGTAAGTTATTAAATGCTGTAAAGAGTTTTTATGAAGATAGTGAGGCTCAGGTTAGGGTGTGTAGAAGAGAGGGAGACTATTTCCCGGTAAAAGTAGGTCTTAGACAGGGATGTGTAATGTCACCATGGTTGTTTAATATATTTATAGATGGGGTTGTTAAGGAAGTAAATGCTAGGGTGTTTGGGAGAGGGGTGGGATTAAATTATGGGGAATCAAATTCAAAATGGGAATTGACACAGTTACTTTTTGCTGATGATACTGTGCTTATGGGAGATTCTAAAGAAAAATTGCAAAGGTTAGTGGATGAGTTTGGGAATGTGTGTAAAGGTAGAAAGTTGAAAGTGAACATAGAAAAGAGTAAGGTGATGAGGGTGTCAAATGATTTAGATAAAGAAAAATTGGATATCAAATTGGGGAGGAGGAGTATGGAAGAAGTGAATGTTTTCAGATACTTGGGAGTTGACGTGTCAGCGGATGGATTTATGAAGGATGAGGTTAATCATAGAATTGATGAGGGAAAAAAGGTGAGTGGTGCGTTGAGGTATATGTGGAGTCAAAAAACGTTATCTATGGAGGCAAAGAAGGGAATGTATGAAAGTATAGTAGTACCAACACTCTTATATGGGTGTGAAGCTTGGGTGGTAAATGCAGCAGCGAGGAGACGGTTGGAGGCAGTGGAGATGTCCTGTTTAAGGGCAATGTGTGGTGTAAATATTATGCAGAAAATTCGGAGTGTGGAAATTAGGAGAAGGTGTGGAGTTAATAAAAGTATTAGTCAGAGGGCAGAAGAGGGGTTGTTGAGGTGGTTTGGTCATTTAGAGAGAATGGATCAAAGTAGAATGACATGGAAAGCATATAAATCTATAGGGGAAGGAAGGCGGGGTAGGGGTCGTCCTCGAAAGGGTTGGAGAGAGGGGGTAAAGGAGGTTTTGTGGGTAAGGGGCTTGGACTTCCAGCAAGCGTGCATGAGCGTGTTAGATAGGAGTGAATGGAGACGAATGGTACTTGGGACCTGACGATCTGTTGGAGTGTGAGCAGGGTAATATTTAGTGAAGGGATTCAGGGAAACCGGTTATTTTCATATAGTCGGACTTGAGTCCTGGAAATGGGAAGTACAATGCCTGCACTTTAAAGGAGGGGTTTGGGATATTGGCAGTTTGGAGGGATATGTTGTGTATCTTTATATGTGTATGCTTCTAGACTGTTGTATTCTGAGCACCTCTGCAAAAACAGTGATAATGTGCGAGTGTGGTGAAAGTGTTGAATGATGATGAAAGTATTTTCTTCTTGGGGATTTTCTTTCTTTTTTGGGTCACCCTGCCTCGGTGGGAGACGGCCGACTTGTTGAAAAAAAAAAAAAAAAAAAAAAAATAATAATAATAATAATAATAATATCTTTATTTACTACAAGTACATGTACATGGTATACAGGCCTAGCTGACATCAGTAACATACTACTATATAGAATTCCCCTTATGCTGAGCATTTCGGGCACATTAGGTCAGTGTCCCAGGATGCGACCCACACCAGTAGACTAATGCATAGGTACCCATTTTACTGATGGGGAACATAAGCAACAGGTGGAAAGAAACACGCCCAATGTTTCTACTCTGGCTGGGAATCGAACCCAGGACCTCGCCATGTGAAACAAGAGCTTTAACCCTTTGACTGTTTCAGGCCCCTTTCTGAAACTGTCATTCTATGTCGCCAAATATTCGAAAAAAAAATTATTTTTTCTTATGAAATGATAGAGAATCTTTTCCCGATGGTAATGACACCAAAAGTTCGAAATTTGGTCGAAAACTCATGGAATTACGCTCCTGCGAAGTTAGCGGAATCGGCGACATATGTGTATCGGAGATTTTGCCGACTTTGAGCCATGTTTTCAGCCAATTTCGTTGTTCCAGTTGACCAAACTCATAGCTATTTCTTTAGAACTCCATTTTATCTATCAGCCGAGTACAAGAAACCGCCCGTTTACCAATTTGAACTACCCAATTTCGTGGTCAGAAATTGGCAATTTGGCCAGTTTCAAGCAAATTAAAAAAGATGCCAATTTCAAAATAGGGTCCAGAATAAACAAGGTAGACATTCTTGGCACTAAAATAGCATATCCTCTGTTCATTAGTCACATCTCTAGGCCCCTCTTATATTATTATTGCTTTCTATTTTGATTTTTTATTCATACAAAAAAATACAAAATTTACTGTTATGCAGACTAACTGCATTATTGTAAAAATGATATAAATAATATCCGTGCACTAGTGAAAGAATATTAGACTCCCCAGTTGACATGTATTGGACGTGTGGTGTGATTTGTTTACTCCTGAACATTGGTAAAAATCGAACATTTCCGCTAATTTGAGCTCAGTTTCAAGGTCGTTTTCATCATCAAAGTAATGAAAATCATCTCTATTTCTGTAATATGTTTATCATTTTATCACCTAAGACCATGAAAACGCGAATACAACGATAAATACTATATGAAAATACACCTCAAAGTCGGCGTTTTATTCCAAAAAAACGATCGTTTTTTTTTTGTCTCATTATGCAATGTGTGCTGCAGGATTTTTTTTATGTGGTGCACACTGACCACACAGACCCATTCTCTCACATGTGGGCCTACCAGCTTTCTCCTGCTTGATTTGAAGCCGCTAAAATTATTGAGTATATATACGTCAGAAATATTGGCTCGTAAGACGTATTTATACGTCGAAAACAGTCAACCAGCAGGTCACCAGAGCTCCCGTTTTGTCTTCGTTACTCTTGGCTTCACGGCTTTGTGTCTAATGAATAAGTGCTATTCTTTTTTTTTTCCATTTTGTTCTTCATTCTTTAAAGGTGAATTACAGTATTCACCTGTAAAATGGTGTTTGAGCGATCATGCATTATAGAAAATGACATAGGTTGGAAGTAGAATGCAGGTTGGAAATAAGCATAGTAGCTAATTTACATGTAGACATAGGCTCTCATAACCCCTTCCAATACCACAAAGCTCCTGCAGTTTTTGAATGGGAATCGAGTGAGGACCTCCTCATGAGCTGCGCACACGGTGAGTAGAGTATTTTTTATTTCATATAGAATTATTGCAACAGTTTATGAAACCACTTACATATTTTAGTCCCAGAGCAAACTTTGAAAACTAAGTCAATGCTGCCCTTCATATTTGATGTTTTGTATGTTTTGATTTGGAAATTTATTATTACACAGCTTTAAGTATGTTATGATTCAGAGGAAGTAAGTGTTGCTCTTGGAAATTATGTATTTGGAGTCATAACTATATAAAATAAATATTTTTTTTAACACATCGGCTTCAGTGTCACAACTTGTCTTGCTTGAATATTTGTTTCCTTCCTGTCTTCACTTGTTTTGTTGCTTTTTCCTTTATATCTTGTCTGTTTCTATTCTTTATGAGTAAAATTATTTAAAGTTTTAATTCCGTATAGTTCCCTATTCAGTATCCTTAAGATGTTCTCATACAAGGATGGCTTAATTACAATAATTGTTTTAATTTTCATTTGTGACAGACTATGGCAATGGTGACTCGAGCGACGATGATGATCCATCAGCACGTAAGAAGTCAAGCCCACACAAGTTAAGCAGTATCCCAGTACCCCCTCCCCCACCTCCTCCTGACTTTGCCCCTGATGAACCTGTATCACGGGTGCCTAATAAGCCTCGCCCTAAAAATGCTGATCAAATGTATGGTACCAGTAAGTGCTTCCTTTTAGTTCATAGTGAGCATCATTTCGGTGATATGCTTCGTGGCATACTATTTCTGTTAACAAAAAGCTTATCTCTGTCAATCTGGGAACTTTCCGTTTGTGAGAGGACGAGTTTAGTGCCTTCATGTAACTTTAATAATAAATCATGGGGATTTTAACATAGTCTGGTACTGGGTATCTTTCTCAAATATTTTAGTCACATTCCACTGTTAAACTTTAAAATGAATATCTTCTTTATTTAATGTTACATGCTGCTTTGGGTACCACATCACTTTCATAAGCAGAGCATTAACTACTTAATTCTCCAAGTGCTCTGTGATTTAACTTTGAATGTCATGTTGCTAAAATGTTTAAGAATTTTTTTTTTTTTAAATGGCAAAATAAAATGAAAGATTTTATTAAAGATAGTGTTTTTATTTTTTCTAAGTGTAAGTGTAGCAAATAAATGAGAGAAATGGTAATCTTCACTTCCCCTTATTTAAAAATAGCTGTCACATTCATGAGTAATAAAGGTCACCTGGTCAATTGTTTTGTTAGTTTAAATGAGAGGTGATGCTCGTTATGTCATTAGATTTTCCTGTTACACTTCATATTTATTCTTGCAATGTAGCATTTTAGATTTATTTTAGATTTCGTAAATCTAAATTAAATGAGTAATAGAAGTGTTTAATTGGTCTACAGTAGTTGTATGGTTCCCATTACAGTACGGTATTACATATGATTTGTATTTTTCTCCAAAGTTCTGTGTATTGATGTGTATGGTAAAATTTAAAAGCTTAGCTTGAAATGTGAAATTACTTAAGGTTATTTTATCTGGTGTTAACCAGAATACTAGAAATTTTCCCATGATAATCCTGCAATGCATCTACTTTCTGCTTGTTAAGGAAAACTAAATTTGTTTTTTCCAGACGTAGTACACTGTCCAGAAGCCATTTTGATAATACATATATGTACTATTGTGCAGAATTGCCATTAGAGACAACAGTGCCCTAATGGCCAACATGTATTTAGCAAATGCAGCTCTCATGGTGGAACCAAAGCAGAGTACATTGATGTCTGTCTAATTTTAGAATGGATATTTGTGGTTTAGGTGCCTTGAATGAATTTGAAGGAAACTTGAGGCCATTAACAGTTTTCTGGATTTTTTTTCTAAATGTAATTTGATGCATAGACATGTAAAGATACATGAGAGTTAAGACTTGTAGGAATACTCACTAATACTGCATCGCTGCTGAGAGAATTTAGTAAATATCTATTATATTTTGTTGGGTAACTGGAATGTGAATATTTATATAATTAAAAAAAAAAAAAAAATTCAGAAAATTACAGCCAAACTAAATAAATTTTGTAACATTTTATTTTTCATCTTCAGCGAAATCAACGGCAGATTTAATGAATGCAGAACTAAAATTGGTGCTGGAATCCTTCCGGCGTCAGAGACCTCATCTAGACATAGTGAAAACACCCGATGTATACATTAATCAGGGGTCTACACCCAGTGAAGTTCAGTCATGGCTTAAAATGAAAGGATTCTCTAAAAGGTAATATTCTTTTAATTTTGCAATTGAGCTACAGTAAATGGTCGATCAACATGAAATTACGTTTCTGAAAGAGGCACGTAATTAAAGTGTAAAATGAACTAAAGAACGGGGGAAAAAAAAATAGGGTTACGTTTTCCGTAGCCCTAAAAATGAAATTTATTACTTGTCAAGACTCAAAAACAGGTTTATTTCTTACATTGTAATTGTTGCTTGTTAATTTAGAAATGATGAGAGGGTTGATGCAACTCTATACATGTACACACTCTTCACTTAGCGACCTACTCATTTACCAATGACTTGGACTTACGACAGGCTCTCTGACCAGTATTCATACCTAAATGATGTATATTATAGCTGATCTCCTCAATTCTGTTATTACAATATACAGTACACTACTGTATAAACATTTAGAATTATACTAAAAATGTTATAAATGGTGCAAGGGTGACATTAAAGCAATATCAAAGATGGTTGATATAAACCCACTACCATTATAATGTGCTTCTCGTTTAGTGACTAATTCATTTACCAACATGGTCTTAGGAACAGAACTCCATCGTTAAGTGAGGAGAGGCTGTACTTGTATTTTTTAAGGATGTGAGATCAACAATAGCATATATGAATTTGAAATGAGGATACTTTGACTGGATTAGAACTTTAAACAAGTGTTGAAAACATTCTTGACATTAATGTAGACAAGCTGAATGAGGTGTGATGAGGGTATAATATACTTCTGGCTTGCCATCTTGCTATTAGTAGATTATCAAAATCCAAATTTTACAGTTTTCAATATTTAGTGTATCTTTACAACAGTATGATGTTTAAAACATACTACATTGTTATCTTGGACTGTTAACCCTTTGTGTCGCAACCTCTGCTTGCAAACTTGCTTGCAGGGTCAAAGAATTTAAAAAAAAAATTTATTGTATGAAATGACAGAGGTAATGAAACCAAAAGTACAAAATTTGATGGAAAATTTATGGAATTATGCTCTTGCAGAGTCAGTGGTCTGTGTTATTTACACATCGGCAATTTCACCCACTTTACGCTCTATTTTTAACCAATTCCACTGTTTCAGTTGACCAAACTTGTAGCTATTTCGCTAGTATTCCTCCTACTCTATCGAATGAGTACAAGAAACTGCCCATTTACCTATTTCAACTACCCAATGAAGTGATCAGAAATTGGTAATTTGGCTAATTTCACACAATTCAACAATTGCCAATGTGAAAATAGGGTTCAGAATAAACAGTGTACACATTCCTGGCACTAAATAAGCATTTCCTCAAAAATCAAAATAAAAGTGAAAATTTTGTTTCTTTGCCAAGGTTACAATGTGTGTGTTTACTTTTCATAATTTGATTGGTACAAAGAAAGCCACTATCATGCTGAAGCATTTTGGGCAGACTTAACACCTATAAAGATATTATCTCCTTTATAGTGTGTTAATAAGGTATTAAAAGGATCACAATGGAAACAAGTCGCTGACTTTTTTCGGGTTATCCTAGGTTCTCTACACACATGCTGCTATGTATGATATGTAATTATATTTGTGTATACCTGAATAAACTTACCTACCCTAGTCACATCTACAGGCCCCTCTTATATTATGCTTCCTTTATATTTTGAATTTTTATTCACACGCAAAAAAGAAAATTTACTTGTATGCATTATTGTAATAATTGTATAAATGTCGGTGCCTAGATATGAGAGAATGGGTCTATGGGGTAAGTGAGCACCATAAAGAAAAAAATCCTGCAGCACAGTATATAATGAGAAAAAACTGCAACCATGTTTTTGGTGTAAAACAGTGACTTTGCAGTGTATTTTCACATGGTTTTATGGTTGTATTCTTGATTAAAATTTGATAGAATTGAAGATATGTTACAGAAATAGAGATGATTTTGATTAGTTTCAGGACAGAGTAGCTTGAAATTAAGCTCAAAGTAGCAGAAATGTTCGATTTTTCCCAATATTCCAGAGTACAAGAGTACACATTTGTTCAATATATGTCCAAATGGCCAATCGAATATGCCTAATGCAGTCTAATATGCTTAATGCATATTAGACTGGCCATTTGGACATGTATTGAACAAATGTGTACTCTGGAATATTGGGAAAAATCAAACATTTCTGCTACTTTGAGCTCAATTTCAAGCTACTCTGTCCTGAAACTAATCAAAATCATCTCTATTTCTGTAACATATCTTCAATTCTATTAAATTTTAATCGAGAATACAATCGTAAAACCATGTGAAAATACACTGCAAAGTCACTGTTTTACACCAAAAACATGGTCGCAGTTTTTTTTTTTCTCATTATATACTGTGTGCTGCAGGATTCTTTTTTATATGGTGCTCACTTGCCCCATAGACCCATTCTCTCATATCTAGGCCCAAATTTACCAGTCACGGCTTATCTGAGCGAGCTGAGCTCATGGCATCATACTACAGAACCAACACTGGCTTCAAAGCTGTGATATAATGGGATCAACACTGAAAGGGTTAAGAAACAAGGTATAAAATTATTTTGGCTTTCTAGGAAATTATAAATTTTTGGTTACTTAGACATAAATTTAAGGAAAAAGGCTGTAGCTTGTAAGATATTTGCTTGGCAGTATTTTTTAGTTATGCAAATGTCATATCTTCTGCAGAATCTTGAAGCAGTTTGAGGGTGTTGATGGTGGAAAATTATTTGCTCTGGAAAAGAAAAAGCTGGAGGAATTTTGCGGTGTTGCAGAAGGTGCGCGTTTAGCATCTCAGATCACCGTTCAGCGCAACGTATCAGGGGTAAGGTTTCCTGAAGTACCGAATACTGCTGTGCAGTATAATATTTAGAAACCTGTACAGTACAGTGAACTGTCAAATAAACTTTAATGTTAGTATGAAATGAATAAATAGGATAATCTAGGTCTCGAGTTAAAATGTAATGTTTGGGTTTAAGAGAAGTGTGAAGAAATGAGGGTAATATCTAAGCATATTGGTGAATGTTTCCATTTTGAGAGAAAAGGGGTCACCCTAATTTGAGGGGAGATGACTTGTGTTAAAAAAAAGAAGTTTCAAGTGAACGTAGAAGAGAGCTAGGTGATGAAAGGTAATGTATAAGATCTTGGCAATAATAGATTATCAGATTGGAGGGAGGGATAATCAAAGAAGTAGATGTATTTTGATATTTGGGAATGGATATGTTAGCAGATGGGTCTGTGAAAGAAGAGGTAAACTATAGAATAGAATAGGAAAAGGTGGGTGGTGCATTGAGGCAACTATAGAGATAGACCTTTATACACGGAGGAAAAAAAAGAGTAATGTACCCGGATATAGTGGTAATGACACTTATATGGGTGTGAAGCATGATTATAAATGTTTCAGTGAGTATGAGGCTTGAGGGAGCAAAAGAGGATTACTAAGAAATATAAATCTGGAGTGGAGGGATTGGGTTTGTCCCAGGAGAGGTTTGAGGGAGGGGGAAAAAGAAAGCTTAGTGCTAGGGGCCTGGACATCCAACAGACTTGGGTGAGCATGTTAGGCATGAAGGGAGGCAAGGTGATTTTTACAACTTTGTGCTGTTGGAGTGTGAGTAAGGTTTCACGTTTGAAGGGATCAAGGGAAAGTGGTTAGCCAGGCTGAAGCCTGAAGGTGGATAGTAATAGTGCCTGCACTTCTGGCACGACAGTGATTGAATAAGTAACAGTGAGTTTCTTCCTTTTTGTACACTGTACCTTGGTGGTAAATGGCTTGTTTGTTAAAAATTATACTTTATTAGAATTTAGTAACTCTATGGCAGCTGGATAATATTTTATGCTTAATCTCTCTACCACACTTTTGCTGTACATTAATCCATTAAAAAACTAATGATAGTGACTTAAAATGTAAAGTATGAGTGGTGAGCAACAGCTACCATCATGCTTGATATTATAATTGTTGCTGCTTAAAGATACAATAAGTTGAAATACAATTTAGGTAAATTCTTTGGTAATAATTCCCCATGCTCTTTATGACCATTACTGGTTAAGTGCTTCTCTCTAATTATGATGATGATGATAATTTAGGTAATTATACATGTACTGTTCATTAAAAAGAATTTGCTTGAAATGCCAATTATTTTTTAAATTATTTTTTTTCCCCCTCGGAAATATTTTACAGAAAGGTGGGTAATTTGTTTATCTATAGATGTTAATAAAAAGATGTTAAAGCAAATCCTATTATAAAGGAACTCTCATCTCAATCTATTAAAGTCTACATTATCTACTTAGCCAGCATCCCTTAATTATGATAATTTAATTTTTTAGAACTGTTAGAATCTTGTATATAGAATACTTGTGTGAAAAAATGGTTTGAAGGTGGACATGACAGTTACCTCTTGACATCCCATTGCTAGTAATGAATTTTTCCACAGTATAAAACAGCACGATCTTCTGAGCTACGGCAGATCTTGGCGAGACAGAGAAATAGAGTTGACACAGAAGACAAGATACCTAAAGCAAGTCAACAAGCAAAAGAGGAGAATGATGATGACAACGAGGAGCAGCAGCAGCAGTATCCACCACAGCTGCAGAAACAGCAACCACAGAAGCAGCAAACACAACTGCAGTCACAACCTGATAAATTGGAGAAGATAGATAAAAACTTTGAGTTCTTAAATGATTATGATAAATCGGGTTATCAGACAGATTCAGGCAAGTAGACTATGGATTTATTTTTTAAATGCATGTAGAAACTTTTAAATAGCAAGTAGAATATATATACTGTAATTGTAATACGACATGTTTCCATAGTACTGTCCAATACAGAAAACAAAATTATCTTGTAAATTTTATGAACTACGTATTTATTTCAGATTTGTACACAGATTTGTGTACTCCAGTTAGCCAGGCTTAAGTCCTGGAGGTGTGAAGTGCAGTGAATGCACTCTGAAGGAGAGGTGGGGATCTTTGCAGTTTGTAGGGGCATCTGAAATGTAGCATCTGAAAAAGAAACCCCTTTGCCATCATTCTTTGTCTTGCCAGAGGTCAAACTGCAAATATCCCTCCCTTCAGGCTGCAGGCATTGTACTCCTACTGTGCAGTGGTACAGCATTTAGGAAACATTAACTTTTCATTCTGTTCTTTATTTGATGAACAATACAACATTGTCACATTAATCTGTGTTGTAAGTGAAAGTTTGTTTTGCTTTAATGTAAATCATAATTTTATTGATTTTATTAATGAATTACTCATCTCTGTATTTACAGAATCTGAAGATGAAGCTATGGATTCTAGAGGAAATCCAGGAACAAATACACTTAAAGAACAAATAAAAAAGCAACGAAAGAAAATAATTGGTCAGTCATTTGATGATAAGGCATCGCGCTGAGGCTCTGATTTCATTACGTTAGCTTCATATGTACAATTACACACAAATATTTGTTTGCGTATGTAATGCACTCATACTATACACATGCATATACATATACACACAGTATAATGTAAAAAGGATCCATAAATGATTATTTTATTCTAGAGAATTTTTAATGAATGTCCAAATATAAATTTGTTTAATTACAAATGAGTAGTTTTCTATATACTGTTCAGTAAAAATACCTCTTGTTTTCTATCTATATACATATATATATATATATATAATGATCCACATATACAGGGTGGCACTTGCAGACAGCTTGAATTTGTTACTGGTCTTCTGTAAACTATTTTTTTTTTTTCATTAGTGTAAGGTTTTTCATAATATACTCCCATTTTTTTAAGTGACTGTCAAAATACTTTATTCATAAAAAAAAAAAAAATTTAAAGGGATTAGGGGTCATTCAACATGTGCAAATTGGCAGATATATAAATGTAGAAAGACTGGAGAAAGCCTTGCTATTGTTTGGAATTTTTGAACTCTTGTTTGGCTTGTAAAGTTGCCAAAGTGTTACTTTGATAAAGAAAATTCTATCATGAAGAAAGGTTGTGTATTTTTATATACCTTCCTTTTACAGTGTCATTTATGTAAATGAAACGTCAAAGTTGGCTACAAGTAGGTATAAAAAGATGAATTAATTAGTTTAAGAAAAAAAATTCATTGAAGCCTGAAATTAAGATTTTCATTAAGTTGATATTAATAATATAAATGTTAATGACACTGAGCTATGTTAATATTTTTACATGATTATATTGGAAATATGATAAATGGTATATGGTGGGGTTGCCAAACCACTGTAGTACAGTACTGTAAATATAGTGATAATGTACAGTAATGAAATAAAAGGAATTAAAATTCGCATGGCATGTCCATGGTTCCATCTGGTGTCTAGTATGTTTATTAAGACTGATAAATCTATGGTTTCATTTGTCTGAGGAAGACCTTTATGGGGTTAGTGCTTAGTTATGATTATTATAATCATATGAGTGATGTATAGAAGTTTATTCAAATAAATTGTAGCACTGAATGACTCTCAATGAATTTTTGTGAATACTGCAAATAATAATTCTGAAACAAGTGGCTTCCTTTCTAATAGAGCTTCATTGCAAGGTTTGAGTGCCATTTTTATTACCATACTAAGTAATATTTTGAGTCCTGAGTAATGGTTCTGTATGGACTTGATTCTGTACATTGTATATAAGTGATAATTACTGTAGTTGAATTTTACTATAATTAGGGCATTGGGTTTTCTGTACTTATAGATAGTTAATTCTCAGTAATTATCAACTGTTAGTAGTAGACACATTTTATCATTGTCATGTATCTGTATTTAATAAAAATAACTTTTCTTTATACAGTATATTATTTGTTCATTTTGGTATTCATGCATTTGCTTTTATATTTTAAAGGAAGACTAGTACTTAGAAAGCTTGGAAATGTAGACCACTTTGTTAATTCAACATTTTTATGGGCATTTACTGGATAAACCATAAACCATTCCCAAAAACTTGTGAATGCTTGTTTTAATATGCTTATACTCTTCTTGCTCTGAAAAAATGCCATAAACTTAAAATTTATGCAAATGCTCCCCACCTTTGAAACCCCTCTTCCCTCTGACATTTTTGTCAGCAACAGTTTTATTACAATGGTTATGGTTTCCCTTTAGCACTCCTCATGGCCCTTACTGACTCTGCCTCTAGCATCCATTTCACCCTTGCTGGTGCCTGATCTGGCATATTACATCTGAAGCACATCCTACCCTGCAGTGCTGTATGACCCTTGTGGGTTTAGCACTTATAATATGCAAATGTTAACTCTTCTCCACAAGGATTTGTAGTAAAAGGATGAATACCACTAGTGGGAGAAACGAGTGTACTATAACAAAAATTACAGTAAAAGATAGTTTTCTGCTGTATCGGCAAAATTTTCTGTTGAACATTAATGGAATTACCGACTTAAAAACAGCATCGCTGTGTGACCATAGTGGGTTTAGTGCTCGGTTATGATTGTAGTAATAAAAAATGGTAAGAGTGCCTGGGCACCTGTCATGCTGACAGCTGATTTTTTGTTAAATTATCTTATTTCTAGTCAAGGATAGCCCTTGTGGCTTAGTGCTTCTTTTTTTATTATAATAATTTCTAGTCAAGGAGATTTCCTTGCTGAAGTGAACAGGCTGTTCATTGGATCTCTCTGCCCTTGAATCAAATCCCAATACTCCCTCTCCTTTTGGCTTCATTAGGGGATATTTTCCCTTATTAGTGTAGCTTGTGTTGAAAGTACTGTGGGAGTTAATTATGAACACAGTTGTAGACTATTGGCCTCACACCTTGTTGCAGCACAATAACCACTTAGGAACGAGCTAAAAGGCAGCAGAGGGAATAAATAATTGTATTTCCTTCAAAATAAATTGGTATATACAATATATGAATAGTCTATGTACAGCATTTACATCTATGTAGGTACAATCAGGTAAATGCAAACACAAGACATGGTGAGAACTGTAGTGACCAGCTGGGATGGTAAGTCTGCCAAAGCTGCTTCATGAGTGTATCACATTGCATCACAGCTTTGGTGGGCTTCCTTGTGATTGGCTGGTTGAACCAAGGTACTGACATGACATTGGGGCCCCTGCTTGTTAAACCTTTAGCACCTGGTTCAGAGCTGTATGACCCTGGTGGTTTAGTGCTTAGGTTTAATTTAGCACCTGATTTGCTGGTCAGGAGCCATGCCTATATGGGTGTGTGACATGCAGAATAAAATATAACATACCAGAGAGTTGTTGGTTCATCTGATTAAAAAAGGATCATGTTAAGTGGTGTCAGGTGACCCTCTGAGACAATAGGTGGCCACATGGCAGGGCCTCTGATGACAGAAGTATTACTAGAGGTTACCTGCAAATCCAAGAGTGGCAACTGAGTGTATGGCTAACATCTTTCTCATTTGCCTTGTCAGCAACAGCTTTCTTACACTGACTTTGATTATACTTCCCTTTGGCACTCGATGCCCTTGCTAACTGCCTTGCTGCCCTGCAGTGCTACATGTATGACCCTGGTGGGTTTAGAGCTTAGTTTTGATCATAATACAAACAAGAAATATTTACAGGTGAAGGCAAAGAACTGCAGAACTGCTTCAAAGGTCCAGTCTGTCTGGAATATGGAAGGAGGCACTGGCTAGAGAAATAGAAAATGTAGAACTTGAGCTTAAGGAATCATATAGAAACACAAGGAACTTAAAGCAATAAATGAAATTGAAAAAGAAATTCCTTTATATGAAGCAATAGAGGCTTGAGCATCCAGCATGTGTGTGTGTTTTTATTATATACACATAAATGCTATGTATTTTTTCTAAAAATGTGGTTATAATATCCCCAATCTTTTGAGTGTGAGCTACCTAGAATATATAAAAAAAAAGTAATAAAAATTATTCAAGCAAATATCATGCAACAACCCGCACATAGGAGAAAGAAACTTTACGATGATGTTTTGGTTGGACTGAAACGTTGTTGTAAGGTGCGAGTTGTTTGTGTTCCAGTCATGGTATTGTGCCTTTATGTTCTTCAAGCCACTACCTCTGGCCACTTCATGTTACCACTGAGTTGCCGCAGCCGTCTCTACTAGTCTGTGAATCCTAACTACTGAGCCAGTATCATTTTTTTTCTTGTAGACAAACTAATTCCACATTAACCCGTCATGGGGCAGGTGGTGCCTTCATGCTGGTGAGAGATTATTTTTGACTTCAAGAATTGGACCTGTGCTCCAATTCATTGAATCGATCCTGAATGTCATCCATTCCTTCAGGTCTCACGGGTATCTCATGGAGAAGCGCCCTGTTCCACTTTGTGAGAATTGTAAGGTTCTAGTTTCTGTTAGCCACATTCTGTTGGGCTGTCCACTCTATCAACAACCAAGCAGAATTTACCTCCAACGTCGTCACTGCTCTACTGCCCTTACTGTACCTTCCCTTCTTGCTGATGGACCCTCCTTTAACCTAGACACATTCATTGACTTTTTGACAACAACTGATTTATTGCACAAACTCTGATGATGATGACTAGCACTCCTCACAGCCCTTTCTACCTCAATCTCTTGCTACCCTCTACCCCTTCACTATCCACTGCCCCACTGCACTCCATGCCCTAATAATCATCCCTCTCCCTCTTGCTACCCAATATCCCTGCATCCTTCCCTGCCTGGCAGTGCTGCATGACCCTTGTAGGTTTAGTGCTTCTTTTTTATTATAATAATTCCTTCAGGTGCTGCATTACCCCAATGGGTTTAGTTCTTCCCCACGAGTGTAATAAAAATTCTCGTTAATTGTATCTAAATCTGGCATACTCTGCCGCTTCTGCTGCTGCTGCTGCTGCTGCTGCTGCTAATGCTGCTGCTGCTGCTGCTGCTGCTGCTAATGCTGCTGCTAATGCTGCTGCTAATGCTGCTGCTGCTGCTGCTGTTAATGCTGCTGCTGCTAATGCTGCTGCTGCTATTGCTGCTGCTGCTAATGCTGCTGCTGGTAATGCTGCTGCTGCTAATGCTGCTGCTGCTGCTATAGCTGTATGACCCTTATGGGTTAAGCGCTTAGTTATGACTGTCATAATAATAAAATGAATAGAGGATAGGTTTGAAACTGCCCTTAACCAGCCAGCCAGTGGGTGAAGCCGTCATTGTTCCGGGAACAACTTAGTTCCATTACCGTAGTTTCTGGCACAGAACTCTCTGAGTGTGTGGAGAGTTTCCTTGGAGAGTAATTATGAGTAAGACACAAGGTAGGCACAAGGCCGCTGCGGAGAGCGGACGCGGCAAGTCACGCATATTATATATTTATAAATATAATAAGAATTTTATAGTAGTCAGCAGCGTTAAAACCTCTCTCTCTCTCCGCTACGCCGGCTTGAGAACCACGAGGGAAAACACAAGCGGACCAAAATATCACTCTAATTACGCCCATAGAGCGTATCCCGCGTCTGTGTGGGAAGTCACGAACACGGAAATAAGAGACGAATGTGAACCACTAATGATGAAGAATAAAGTAAGTTTATTTAGGCACAAGTACATTATCAGAAACAGTGTAAATTACCGAGGATTATCCAAAATAAGTCGAAGTGACTTATTTCCATTGGGGTCATTGATTTATTTCCATTGGGTCCTTGATTTATTTCCATTGGAGTCCTTGATTTATATTCATTGGGTCCTTGATTTATTTCCATTGGGGTCGTAGGTCACTGCCAGTCACTGCCAGTCACTACCAGTCACTGCCAGCCACTACCAGTCACTGCCAGTCATTACCAGTCACTTCGTCACTACCAGTCGCTGCCAGTCACTACCAGTCACTGCCAGTCACTACCAGTCACTGCCAGTCACTGCCAGTCACTACCAGTCACTGCCAGTCACTACCAGTCACTTCCAGTTACTGCCAGTCACTACCAGTCACTACCAGTCACTTCCAGTCACTATCAGTCACTACCAGTCACTGCCAGTCACTATCAGTCACTTCCAGTTACTGCCAGTCACTACCAGTCACTACCAGTCACTACCAGTCACTTCCAGTTACTGCCAGTCACTAACAGCCACTACCAGTCACTACCAGTCACTACCAGTCACTTCCAGTTACTGCCAGTCACTACCAGTCATTATCAGTCACTTCCAGTCACTACCAGTCGCTGCCAGTCACTACCAGTCACTGCCAGTCACTACCAGTCACTGCCAGTCACTGCCAGTCACTACCAGTCACTGCCAGTCACTACCAGTCACTTCCAGTTACTGCCAGTCACTACCAGTCACTACCAGTCACTTCCAGTCACTACCAGTCACTACCAGTCACTACCAGTCACTTCCAGTTACTGCCAGTCACTACCAGCCACTACCAGTCACTACCAGTCACTACCAGTCACTTCCAGTTACTGCCAGTCACTACCAGTCATTACCAGTCACTTCCAGTCACTACCAGTCGCTGCCAGTCACTACCAGTCACTGCCAGTCACTACCAGTCACTGCCAGTCACTGCCAGTCACTACCAGTCACTGCCAGTCACTACCAGTCACTTCCAGTTACTGCCAGTCACTACCAGTCACTACCAGTCACTTCCAGTCACTACCAGTCACTACCAGTCACTACCAGTCACTTCCAGTTACTGCCAGTCACTACCAGTCATTACCAGTCACTTCCAGTCACTACCAGTCACTACCAGTTACTGCCAGTCACTGCCAGTCACTGCCAATCACTGCCAGTCACTGCCAGTCACTACCAGTCACTGCCAGTCACTGCCAGTCACTACCAGTCATTACCAGTCACTTCCAGTCACTACCAGTCACTGCCAGTCACTGCCAGTCACTACCAGTCACTGCCAGTCACTGCCAGTCACTGCCAGGTGTACAAAACCGCAGGAACGTAATAATTTAAGACTGTGTTGCGCGTATTGCGCACAATTATTTCACTGTTTGGCGTAATAACAAGTTGGTACAACGTATAACGACACAAAACTTAGTACCCGGAAGAAGGGAAACTATATTAAGCGAATATTTAGAGGTAACCTTTTTTTCTGTCTCGTGCGGGACAGACAACATAAAAATATAATGTTAGCGAGCTGTGTAGCGCTGATTATTATTATTATTATTATTATTATTATTATTATTATTATTATTATTATTATTATATTAGTAGTAGCTATTATTATTATTATTATTATTATTATTATTATTATTATTATTATTATTAGTAGTAGTAGTAGTAGTAGTAGTAGTAGTAATTATTATTAGTAGTAGTTAATTATTATTATTATTATTATTATTATTATTATTATTATTATTATTAGTAGTAGTAGTAGTAGTAGTAATTATTATTAGTAGTAGTTAATTATTATTATTATTATTATTATTATTAGTAGTAGTAGTAGTAGTAGTTATTAATATTATTATTAATTATTATTATTATTGTTCTTGTTCTTGCTATCATTACTGTTGTTGTTGTTTTGTTATTATTATTATTATTATTATTATTATTATTATTATTATTATTATTATTATTATTATTATTGTAAGCACAGCGAGATGTTAATGATTCAACTGGAAGTGGTGTGGCGTGAATTACATTTCCAAGATTATTATTGCTATCATTATCATTACAGTGTAGCATGATGCACGACAACCTTGTAGCCTCTTGTACTCTGGATAATTCTTTATCCCGGCTTCTTATTCATTGTTTATCACGCTGTTTATCTCCCCTCTTTGCCTACTGGTGTATGCAGGAAGATACGTACGTATTATCGCACGCACACATTCACGTATGAGGGATTTCGCGCATAGAAATGGGATTTACGGCAGCATGTACAGGCTGACCTTGTTTATACAACAGGTTAGGTTCTGGGCTACTGTAGGGCCCTGCTTATACAACAGGTTAGGTTCTGGGCTACTGTAGGGCCCTGCTTATACAACAGGTTAGGTTCTGGGATACTGTAGGGCCCTGCTTATACAGCAGGTTAGATTCTGGGATACTGAGCATCCCGTTTATACAGCAGGTTAAGTTCTGGGCTACTGTAGGGTCCTGCTTATACAGCAGGTTAGGTTCTGGGCTACTGTAGGGTCCTGCTTATACAACAGGCTAAGTTCTGGGCTACTGTAGGGTCCTGCTTATACAACAGGTTAAGTTCTGGGCTACTGTAGGGTCCTACTTATACAACAGGTTAGGTTCTAGGCTACTACTGTAAAGCAAAAATCGCTGAAAAGTGAAACAGCCCTTTTTTTTATCAAATTATGATAAAAGCCTGATAACATATTTACACTATCATATATTAAGTGAGCAATATACCTAGGCCTAAAAATTGCATATACAGTACACATGTTACCTTAAAATATTTTCATCCTTAGCTTATGGCGAGTAGTGAATATATTTATTGTAGGAAGTCTGAATAAATGAAGAATGGATATAATTAAAAACTGCTGTATTAGCAAAACGCCGTAAAGCGAAGCAATGTTAAGTGGGGACTGCCTGTACATTTAAGAACTTCGTGGTTTCTCACGAATGAGAAAAGTCAACTTGTGTAGTTCAAGAACTTACTTTGAGTGTTTCTAGAGACTGCACACACTGATCTCTCTTTAGGTGTTCAGTGAAGATCACCTATTTACGTAGTTTGGGTGTTTTTTTTTTTCCACATCCGAAAAGAAGTCTCAGGACGTGTGTCAAAGAACACTTCATCCTGACCACTGCCTCTATATTCTCATCTCGTGGAAAAAAAATAGTGAAATTCCAAGCGTTTTTGTGATTTCTCACATTATCATTATCACTATTCCTTGATAATGTGAGAAATCACGATAGCGCTTGGAATTTTACTATTTTTCTCACAATGGTTGTTCTGCATATTGTGATGTCACTTGTTTACTGTGATTTTATTGTATGTACACACACACACACACACACACACACATATATATATATATATATATATATATATATATATATATATATATATATATATATATATATATATGTATACATAGTTTTAGACGGTCAGGGCAGGAAGGTAGAGTCGTGTGGTCCTTATGGTCGCCTGACAATGACAAATTGGTTGGTTGGGTTAATTGGCCTTTCAACATATCGTGACTATTCAAAGGGTCGGTCTTAAATTAAGGAAGTATGTCAAGCGTTCACTCAAGTGTACTTTAATCCCTAAAACACGGAATTACAGGTTAGGTAATGTTTTTCAGGAAACAGGACAAGTGTTTCTTGACGCTGGTCTTAGTCATATGATGACTCGTGCAGCTGGAGCTTTGTAGTCATCTGACTGAGACCTTCCACTGGCATATCCCTCCACCTCCTTCAAAAAAATGTGGTTATGAGTTTGGTAAGTGGGAATTACAGTAAATTCTCAGTGTAATATATACTCTGAGAGATATACACCTCTCAGTGTATATATACTCTGAGAGACATACACCTCTCAGTGTATATATACTCTGAGAGACATTCACCTCTCAGTGTATATATACTCTGAGAGACATTCACCTCTCAGTGTATATATACTCTGAGAGACATTCACCTCTCAGTGTATATATACTCTGAGAGACATACACCTCTCAGTGTATATATACTCTGAGAGACATTCACCTCTCAGTGTATATATACTCTGAGAGACATACACCTCTCAGTGTATATATACTCTGAGAGACATACACCTCTCAGTGTATATATACTCTGAGAGACATACACCTCTCAGTGTATATATACTGAGACATACACCTCTCAGTGTATATATACTGAGACATACACCTCTCAGTGTATATATACTCTGAGAGACATTCACCTCTCAGTGTATATATACTGAGACATACACCTCTCAGTGTATATATACTGAGACATACACCTCTCAGTGTATATATACTCTGAGAGACATTCACCTCTCAGTGTATATATACTGAGACATACACCTCTCAGTGTATATATACTGAGACATACACCTCTCAGTGTATATATACTCTGAGAGACATTCACCTCTCAGTGTATATATACTGAGACATACACCTCTCAGTGTATATATACTGAGACATACACCTCTCAGTGTATATATACTCTGAGAGACATTCACCTCTCAGTGTATATATACTGAGACATACACCTCTCAGTGTATACATACTGAGACATACACCTCTCAGTGTAGATATACTGAGACATACACCTCTCAGTGTATATATACTGAGACATACACCTCTCAGTGTAGATATACTGAGACATACACCTCTCAGTGTAGATATCCCGTGGCAGTTTAATGTTATCGTGTGATCAACACCATAAATGACAACTCACGCATCCTAGATGCGCAGTAATTGTTAATACTGAGTCAAAATTCGCTTAATTCCGTCATTTGTTGCAACAATTTAAATTACGACAAATAATCCACTTTTTTTTTTTAAGCTTATCAAATTATAATTGTTTTTAGTGTCAGTTTTGCAGCCAACACAAACTCCTAATTTGACACCGTTGTCTGCACTTATGCAGTAATATTTGTATTTTCAAATAGGTCCAGAGGGTTCCCATTAAATCTTCCCGGGGGCCGCATGCGACCCGCGGGGCCTGCAGGTTGGTAACCCCCGGGGTAGGACGACTATCTATTACAGAGTAGATTTGTTGGGGCCCCGGAGGGAATTTTGTTTTCCCGGAGGTGTTGTAGACCCGGTGGGGGTTTTGGTGGGGGTGGAGGGGTGTGGGGGAGGGAAGAGAGGAGGGGAGAGGGGTTGGCTGAAAGGAGCTCTCAGCTTCCAAATAAGTTAGTCCTTGGTCTCCGATCTGAGAAAGCTATGTTCCACGACCACCTGTTATCTCTGTTACTCTCTCCATGATGCTTGGTTAATGAGGTTTAATGCCTATCGACCACACGAGGGTGATTAAGGCTGCAACGTCACCTCTTCACCACCAGCCATGAATACTTTAATATACCTAAAATATAGATTAGATTAAGGGCTAAACTCTCAGAGTATACACTGGGAGTTTACTTCCTGTTTTAGGTATTAAAATACAACTGACTAGTGGAGATAAATGTATAAAATACCGACACAATGAAAAATTAAACACAAATGCAGTATAATATGATCCTTTACTGACTACGTTTCGCCCATTGTGTGGGCGAAACGTAGTCAATAAGGGATCACATTATACTACATTAGTGTTTATTTTCCATAACTGGTGAAGAGCAGGTGACGTTGCAGCCTTGATGACCCTAGTGTGATCAATAGGTTTCAAAACCCAGTTAACCAACCAGTGTAACCCACCAACAGAGACGGTGCTCCCACAACAGACCAGGACATGAGGGCTTCGTGTACAACATCAACCACAACATGACTGCGGTTCTGGTAGCAACTGGGTCGACTTTAAATCTCGGTGATGGGGTGGGAACAAGGTGTAATTACTTGGCTGGAAGACAGTGTAGGTGACAGAACTTAATTACTGCTGTGTCTGTCATTCTCACGGGTAAATAGCTCTGATGTACGACGCCAGGACACGCGTGTGTGTGTATGTGTGTTACAAGAAAGAATTAACTAGTGACCCTGATCTTCAAATGAGTTCTTTTAGACTGAGAACTTTCCGGTATTTGCGAGATATCCGCGTCCTCTTGTTATTCCTTCCCCAAGAAGATTATGCCTTCTTCTGGTAATGGATGAGCTAAGTTAGGTTAGAGATTAGCGACTTGAATTGCATTTCCGTCATATCGTAAGTTATGATCTAAGACGTTCTTTATGTTCTCTCGTCAGCGAAGCGACGACCACCTCGTTATTTACACCCGCAAGACTTATCTTTACGACGTCTGAACAGTCTATTGAGACAATGAACCATCAGCCGAGACATTACAATGACTTTGATATGATGTCAGATTACAGCTCTTCCTCCCCATCCCCCCCGTCTCTCAACCCTCTGACCGACTGACGTGAAATATGTCTATCATATCTATTGGTTAATCCCTCAATGGATTATTATTATTATTATATTCACGGAATAAAAGTGAGAGAGAGAGAGAGAGAAATGTAATCGACGTTATATTTTCCTCGAAATATAATCACGTAATCCGCTGTGTGTGAAATCCGCCTGCACCGTCCTTGTGTTCACTTCACCTCACTTGCACCGTCCTTGTGTTCACTTCACCTCACTTGCACCGTCCTTGTGTTCACCTCACTTCTCTATCGCTTCATGTTACATCCCCCAGGGCGGTGCCTCCTAGGTCGGTGAAGGGTTCTTCATCCAAGCAGGTGAAGCTGTCCCCCCTCTTTTCCCCTTTACTAGATCGAATCTGATTACCTTCCACTCCACTGGGCACTATATGATTTTTTATGGTTTAAAGCTTCTCAGGGGAAATAATAATAATGATAATAGTAATAGTAGTAATAATAATAATAATAATAATAATATAATAATAATAATAATAATAATAATAATAATGATAATAATAATAATAATAATAATAATAATGACAGTCTCGGGCGACTGAATTCCACGCCTTGAGAGAATAATTTTTTTATCACCAGTATTTAAAATTACACAACTGACACCACCATCCTGATCTTGTTACCATGGCAACAACAACACTCGGAACTAAGCAAGGACAAAAAAAAAAAACAAGGCCATCAGGATAGACAGTAAGGATGGGGAGGAGATCGAGGTGTACCCCCATAAATGGAATGTCTGTCTAATGATGACCATCCAGCGTTCTATTGGTCTATTGTGAGGTATATCTGTCTCCCCTTCCCTCCTCCCCCTCCCGTTCGTCTATTGTACCTTCCCTGGAGTTTACCTGGAGGTCGCTCCGGAGGTGGGGGGGGGGGGTCGACGCCCCCTTTCCCGTAGGTCCGCCCCCAGACTAGGCCTCCTTATATGCTCAAGGTCAGGGCCAAGAGTAGGCTTTGGGTCAGGTTTTAGCGTGACATAAAAGGATAATTAACCCTTGAATATGATTACTGATTTACCGTCATGGAGCTTGTGTAGTGCGTCTTATATGCTGGAAAATACGTTAGGTGCTGGTGGGACACGTGAGGTTAAGGTCAGATTATACGGTAAAAACATTGAAGAAAAAGGTGCAGATGTAACGAGCTTGCCAGCTGTCAAGAGCTTGCCAGCTGTCAAGAATCATCGTTTGTTAGTGCAGTACCTTAGCTAGATCCGATGGCCAGGCTCTCCTCACTTCGAGGAACTGGATGCCAATAATAGAGGTAGACAGGAAGACAACCAGGGAATGATAGAGAATACAGTGAACCATCAATATATATATATATATATATATATATATATATATATATATATATATATATATATATATATATATATATATATATATATATATATATATATATATATATATATATATATATATATACCTGATAGCTTTTTTCCGCATATCTATCAAAAATGAACCTCTCATTCCCCGGGCACTGCATAAACTCTTACGGGTTTATAATGTGTGCATAACTGTAATGGTCAGTGCTGAGGTTCACACAGCAGTGACCCATCACTCGCAGGTTCTCAGTGTGAACCCTCCTAGCTCGACTCTTGCTTCCAGCACAGGTAAGAGAGAGAGAGAAAAAAAACCCTCTCCCTCTCTTTCCTCGGATCGGACCTCACCCCCTCATCTTTCCCCCCTCCCACTCTCCCCCCAGTTGAAATTCGTAATTTTCTCCCCTCGAAAAACGAGACTGAAACGATGATCCGAATTCGATACAGCCCTTTCGAACTGCCCCGAAGACCTGGTTCAAAACTGACCAGTTTGACCCAGGCAGCAGCGAGACGCGGGTGTGTGTGCTATACACGTGTCTCTGCCTATGTGCGCTATACATGTGTCTAGCTACGTGTGCTATACACGTGACTATGTATCTTAAGTGACTTAAAATCCGTATCACCCCGGATGTATACACACCCAGAAGTGTATTTTTCTCGGTATATAAGTATACTGAGAGTTTAAGGTTAGTATTGTTGACTTGTGGTAGAGGAGAGTGCAGCTTCAATGACCCTCGTCTAGTAGATAGACTTGAAACCTTACTAACCTTTAAACCTTCCTAACCTTTTAAAAGGGATTTTATGAAGTTAAAAGGTTTTATGTGTTTTTATAAGGTTTTATGTGAGTTTTTATAAGGTTTTATGTGAGTTTTTATAAGGTTTTATGCGAGTTTTTATAAGGTTTTATGTGAGTTTTTATAAGGTTTTATGTGAGTTTTTATAAGGTTTTATGTGAGTTTTTATAAGGTTTTATGTGAGTTTTTATAAGGTTTTATGTGAGTTTTTATAAGGTTTTATGTGAGTTTTTATAAGGTTTTATGTGAGTTTTTATAAGGTTTTATGTGAGTTTTTATAAGGTTTTATGTGAGTTTTTATAAGGTTTTATGTGAGTTTTTATAAGGTTTTATGTGAGTTTTTATAAGGTTTTATGTGAGTTTTTATAAGGTTTTATGTGAGTTTTCATAAGGTTTTATGTGAGTTTTTATAAGGTTTTATGTGAGTTTTTATAAGGTTTTATATAGGTTTTCATAACTTTGGATAAGGTTTTATAAGGTTTTATATATGGACTATATAAAGTTTTAATAAGTTTTACATGACTTTTCATGAGTTTTTTTTATATTTGATAAGTTTGTTATAGGATTTTATCCGGTATTTGGGTTTTTGTAAATATTTTACATCTTAGTATTTTCCTACGATTTTTAAAAGATTTTTATGAAAAGTTTGAAAAAGTCCCATAAGATTTTTAAGATTATTATAGTTTTTGTGATTTCTATGGTTTATATGGTTTTAATTTGATTATTGTTAGGTTTATATGATTTTTATTAGGTTTTTGTAAGGTTTATATGGTTTTTATTAGGTTTTTGTAAGGTTTATATGGTTTTTATTAGGTTTTTGTAAGGTTTATATGGTTTTTATTAGGTTTTTGTAAGGTTTATATGGTTTTTATTAGGTTTTTGTAAGGTTTATATGGTTTTTATTAGGTTTTGGAAGGTTTGTGGTTTTTATAAAGTTTTTACAATGTTTAATCGTTTTTATTAATATTGAAGGTTTACATAGTTTATTAAGTTTTAAGTAAGATTTATATGATTTATATAAGATTTTTGTAAGGTTTATATGGTTTTTATATTTTATAAAGGTTTTAATAGGATTTTGTGGGGCATCTCCATCCTTGATGAATATATATATATATATATATATATATATATATATATATATATATATATATATATATATATATATATATATATATATATATATATATATATATATATATATATATATATGGACCAGGTGTTTACAGTGAAACATATAAGTGAACAGTATTTAGATAAGGCTAAAGAGGTCTTTGTGGCATTTATGGATTTGGAAAAGGCGTATGACAGGGTGGATAGGGGGGCAATGTGGCAGATGTTGCAAGTGTATGGTGTAGGAGGTAGGTTACTGAAAGCAGTGAAGAGTTTTTACGAGGATAGTGAGGCTCAAGTTAGAGTATGTAGGAAAGAGGGAAATTATTTCCCAGTAAAAGTAGGCCTTAGACAAGGATGTGTGGTGTCACCATGGTTGTTTAATATATTTATAGATGGGGTTGTAAGAGAAGTAAATGCGAGGGTCTTGGCAAGAGGCGTGGAGTTAAAAGATAAAGAATCTCACACAAAGTGGGAGTTGTCACAGCTGCTCTTTGCTGATGACACTGTGCTCTTGGGAGATTCTGAAGAGAAGTTGCAGAGATTGGTGGATGAATTTGGTAGGGTGTGCAAAAGAAGAAAATTAAAGGTGAATACAGGAAAGAGTAAGGTTATGAGGATAACAAAAAGATTAGGTGATGAAAGATTGAATATCAGATTGGAGGGAGAGAGTATGGAGGAGGTGAATGTATTCAGATATTTGGGAGTGGACGTGTCAGCGGATGGGTCTATGAAAGATGAGGTGAATCATAGAATTGATGAGGGAAAAAGAGTGAGTGGTGCACTTAGGAGTCTGTGGAGACAAAGAACTTTGTCCTTGGAGGCAAAGAGGGGAATGTATGAGAGTAGTTTTACCAACGCTCTTATATGGGTGTGAAGCGTGGGTGATGAATGTTGCAGCGAGGAGAAGGCTGGAGGCAGTGGAGATGTCATGTCTGAGGGCAATGTGTGGTGTGAATATAATGCAGAGAATTCGTAGTTTGGAAGTTAGGAGGAGGTGCGGGATTACAAAACTGTTGTCCAGAGGGCTGAGGAAGGGTTGTTGAGGTGGTTCGGACATGTAGAGAGAATGGAGCGAAACAGAATGACTTCAAGAGTGTATCAGTCTGTAGTGGAAGGAAGGCGGGGTAGGGGTCGGCCTAGGAAAGGTTGGAGAGAGGGGGTAAAGGAGGTTTTGTGTGCGAGGGGCTTGGACTTCCAGCAGGTATGCGTGAGCGTGTTTGATAGGAGTGAATGGAGACAAATGGTTTTTAATACTTGACGTGCTGTTGGAGTGTGAGCAAAGTAACATTTATGAAGGGGTTCAGGGAAACCGGCAGGCCGGACTTGAGTCCTGGAGATGGGAAGTACAGTGCCTGCACTCTGAAGGAGGGGTGTTAATGTTGCAGTTTAAAAACTGTAGTGTAAAGCACCCTTCTGGCAAGACAGTGATGGAGTGAATGATGGTGAAAGTTTTTCTTTTTCGGGCCACCCTGCCTTGGTGGGAATAGGCCAGTGTGATAATATATAATAATAATAATAATAATAATAATAATTATATATATATATATATATATATATATATATATATATATATATATATATATATATATATATATATATATATATATATATATATATATATATATACTAGAAGGGTAATAACCATTTTTTTTCTTACCACAGGTAAGTTAGACTTAACAACTCTTCGAGGGACACTTGACACTTGAAGTGTCAAAAATAAGACCCAGGTACGTTCCTACAGGTTATTTTCTTTTGTGATCGTATATTTTTTTCATCTTTTTTGAATTTACCAAATTGACGGGAAGTGTCTTTAATGTGGCCACCTGTCCCCCCCCCCCCCCCCCCCGGGGGCGAGTGATGTGATGGAAAGAGGGGGGTAGTAGGAACAGGGAGAGGAGAAGAACTTTACTAGTGAACAGCATGTTCTGGGGGGGGGGGTACTAGAGAGATTCGAACCCATGGTAGGGAGTATCTTAAGAGTCTTCTTACATTCGTGAGGTGTCAGGTTTCTGCTCACTCGTGACTCAGCAGGAACTGTACCTTGTTCAGTGGGGGTTAACACTGTCAAAGCTACTTTTTCTTTTGTAAATAGAACCTTTATTTTTTGTAATAAATTTTGCAATCAATTACGGAAAATTTGTGATCAGTTTTAGGAGTTTTGGTCGGCTGTCAAGGCGTTTCTCTCCGTCTTGGGTCGTTATCAAGACTTGTTGCTCCGTATTCAAGAATTATCAAGTATCGACTCTCACAGTACAAACTCGTTCACTATAGGGAAGGTTTCTTGTCCCCCTGAGAGAGAGAGGGAGAGGGAGAGAAAGGGGGAGGGAGAGAGGGAGGGAGATGGAGGGAGAGGGAGGGAAGATGGAGGGAGAGGGAGGGAAGATGGAGGGAGAGGGAGGGAGATGGAGGGAGAGGGAGGGAGATGGAGGGGGAGGGAGGGAGATGGAGGGGGAGGGAGATGGAGGGGGAGGGAGAGGGAGGGAGTGAGAGGGAGGGAGTGAGAGGGAGGGAGTGAGAGGGAGGGAGTGAGAGGGAGGGAGTGAGAGGGAGGGAGAGGGAGGGATGGAGGGAGGTAGGTAGGTAGGTAGGTAGGGAGGTAGGTAGGTACCTTTCTTTTCCCAGGAACTGAACCACTTCTCCCATTTCTTAAATTGAACCTCATAATAGTAATATCTTCACTTCTGCAAGTACATGTACAAGGTATTCAGACCATAGCTGACATCAGTGACATACTACTACATAGAAAGTCCCTTGTTATGCTGAGCATTTCCAGCAAATTAGGTTAATTTTGTCCCAGGATGCGACCCACATAAGTCGACTAACACCCAGGTACCTGTTATACTGATGGATGAACATGGACAGCAGGTGTCTTAAGGAAACAACCCCCCCCCCCCCCAAATGTTTCCACCCGTATCGGGAATCAAACCACGGACCTCAGTGTGTGAGATCAGTGCTCTAGCAATCATTGCCTCTCGTCCCCGAGGCACTGTTTGAACCCAACGATTTTTAAGTTTGCTTTTCCCCTCCATTTCGTACCGTGTTGAAAGTCCCCGACTCTGTTCATCGTCTGAAATCATCAGGGAAGACTTAAAAAAATTAGGACATAAATTTTGACTTGGCTTGGATCAATTCGCTTTTTTTTTTCTGAGCGCCGTGGTGTCCTGGTCAGCAGGACGCGGGACACAGGTCACAAATCACGAGCAACAAGTCTGGACTTAACGTGATTAGTCCAGCTTGAAGTGATCATGTTGGGGCAGAGGGGTCTATATGACTCGTTAAACTTAATCTGATGACGTGATGTGTCTAGGATTAACCTAACAATCTTAATCTGACGTTCAGATTAACCTAACAATCTTAATCTGACGTTCATATTAACCTAACAATCTTAACCTGACGTTCAGGATTAACCTAACAATCTTAACATCTCTAGGACTCTCCTAAGTTAATCTAGGTTAACACAGCCATGCCCTGACCCCCACGGAAATCTTACGATGTACGACGTCTTTTAGACGAGCTTACGTCACTCTACGGATTTTCCGGGGGACAGTTAGTATAGTTTAAGTTACGTCTCGCTCGCCACTGGGTCAAAATAAACTTTCGTGGATCCATTACAGTTTTGACAGTCTTTTTTTAGAGTTCGTTCAGCTGATAGTTTTTTTTTTCCTCGTTTTCTCCTCTGTGGAAAAAAGGAAATGTTTTATAATATGCATTGCGAGGTATTTACGCATGACGTTTTACCTCTATAGTGTTAGGAAGGTGAAATCTGAATTAAGAGAGCTCTAATTAGAGCGAACCATAGCTTTCAGGGGATAAAACGAGGCTGGGCTCTGCGTATAACCTTTCTTTTCATACTTCTGAGCAAGGATTTTTTCTCTCTTCGTTACAATATGCAACATCTACTAAGATATTTCCAGAGAATACCAGAAGGCCAATTTCAATAATCATTCGTTACAACTTACATGTACCAACCAAACATTCTCATTCTCTCTCTCTCTCTATATATCGGAAATAGAAACCCTGTTTATGTTTTTTCTTATCCCCCCTCCCTGCCTTCCCTTCCCCCGAATTCTCTGGATTCAACAAAGGACACTTTACAGAGGTGAGTGTCGACATGCAGAGCAGAGATTCACAGGTTCTGTTATGATCTGGTCTCCGGCTGAGCTAAGTCACCCATCCACACCCCGTCTTATCCATTCTTCATATTTTTTCTGCTAATGAGAAATTGTGTGTGTGTTTTCATGGGTTCCTAATGAGTTTTTGGGGAATGGAGTCCCGACAATGGAAGGGCAATCTATTATTTTTATTTTTTTTTTGGTTATTAATGGAAGGATGCGGGTTGAAAAGGCGATGTGTCTGGGTTACGGCAGATAGAAAGAGACAAAGTGATGGATTTTTTTTTTCGTAAATTGACTATAAATTTCAGTATTGCTGATCTTCGTAACTCAAAAAATAAGCAGAGGAATATAAATTTCAAACTGGTTCATTTAGTAATTGGTTACACGAGTTCCTTCCGACGCACAACCTCCAGACATACACACACACGTATACACACACACACACACACACACACACACATACACATACACATACACATACACATACACATACACATACACACACACACACACACACATACATACACATACACACACACACACACACACACACGTATATTCACACACACACACACACACACACACACACACACACAGACGTATATACACATACACAATGATATAAACTAGACGGTAAAGTCTACGAGATTAATAAGGAATTAATTGAGGAAGTGATGGGTGGGGAAGTTCCTAGTATTTTCTTCATTACTCGTATGTTGGGGGGGGAGGGGTCACTAACCCTGGCACTCTTGATACCGTTATAACTAATCTTGATCCGAGGAGTCTGAGCTGCCCTCGTTGTGGATCATATTTAATTAACTTTCGTTATTAAGTCCTCCGTATTTCTTTGTGTTTTGGTGTCTCGTGTTGCTGGTTAAGACAGGTGGGAGCACGTGGGAGCACGTGGGAGCTCGTGGAAGCACGTGGGAGCGCGTGGGAGCACGTGGGAGCACGTGGGAGCGCGTGGGAGCGCGTGGGAGCGCGTGGGAGCTCGTGGGAGCGCGTGGGAGCACGTGGGAGCACGTGGGAGCACGTGGGAGCACGTGGGAGTGCTCTCGGGCTGAAATTATTCGATTAACTTTACTAATCTTTGAAAAGACTGATTTTCCTCTCATCCTTTACAACCCCTTCCCCCCTCCCCCCTCCCCCCACCCCTGTCTCCTCTCACCCCCCTCCCCTGTCTCCTCTCACCCCCCTCCCCTGTCCTCTGTCTCCTCTTCCCCTCCCCCCTGTCCTCTGTCTCCTCTTCCCCCTCCCCCTGTCCTCTGTCTCCTCTTCCCCCTCCCCCTGTCCTCTGTCTTCTCTCCTCCTGTCCTCTATCGCCTCTCGCCCCTCCCCCCTGTCCTTTATCTCCTCTCACCCTCCCTCTGTCTTCTGTCACCTCTCCCCTCCTGTCCTCTGTCTCCTCTCACCCCTCCTCCCTGTCCTCTGTCTCCTCTTCCCCTCCCCCTCCCCCCCTGTCCTCTGTCTCCTCTCCCCCTGTCCTCTATCGCCTCTCCCCCCTCCCCCCTGTCCTCTGTCTCCTCTCACCCCTCCCCCTGTCCTCTGTCTCCTCTCCCCCTCTCCCCCCTGTCCTCTCTCCCCCCTCCCCCCTGTCCTCTGTCTCCTCTCCCCCGTCCCCCTGTCCTCTGTCTCCTCTCACCCCTCCCCCTGTCCTTAGTCTCCTCTCACCCCTCCCCCTGTCCTCTGTCTCCTGTCACCCCTCGCCCCTTTCCTCTGTTCCCCTCTCACCCCTCCCCCTGTTCTGTCCCCTCTCACCCCTCCCCCCTGTCCTCTCACCCCTCCCCCCCTGTCCTCTGCCTCTCACCCCTCCCCCTCTGTCCCCTCTCACCGCCCCCCTGTCCTCTCTCACCCCTCCCCCCTGTCCTCTCTCACCCCACCCTCCCTGTCCTCTGTCTCCTCTCCCCCTCCCCCCTGTCCTCTGTCCTCCTCTCACCCCTCCCCCCCTGTCCTCTCACCCCTCCCCCCCTGTCCTCTGCCTCTCACCCCTCCCCCTCTGTCCCCTCTCACCTCCCCCCTGTCCTCTCTCACCCCACCCTCCCTGTCCTCTGTCTCCTCTCCCCCCTCGCCCCTGTCCTCTGTCTCCTTTCACCCCTCTCCCTGTCCTCTGTCTCCTCTCTCCCCTCCCCCTGTCCTCTGTCTCCTCTCACCCCTCCCCCTGTCCTCTGTCTCCTCTCACCCCTCCCCCTGCCCTCTGTCTCCTCTCACCCCTCCCCCTGTCCTCTGTCTCCTCTCCCCCTCCCCCCTGTCCTCTGTCCTCCTCTCACCTCTCCCCCCTGTCCTCTGTCTCCTCTCCCCCTCCTCCCCTGTCCTCTGTCTCCTGTCCCTCTGCCCTCTATCGCCTCTCACCCCCCCTGCCCTGTCTCCTCTCCCCCCTCGCCCCTGTCCTCTGTCTCCTCTCACCCCTCCCCCTGTCCTCTGTCTCCTCTGCCCCTCCTCCCCTGTCCTCCGTCTCCTCTCCCCCTGTCCTCTATCGCCTCTCCCCCCTCCCCTCCTGTCCTCTCTCTCCTCTCCCCCCTCCCCCTGTCCTCTCTCCCCCCTCCCCTCTGTCCTCTGTCTCCTCTCCCCCCTCGCCCCTGTCTCCTCTCACCCCTCCCCCTATCCTCTGAACGCTCTCCCCCCCTTCCCCCTGTCCTCTCTCTTACCCCTCCCCCGTGTCCTCTGTCCCCTCTCACCCCTCCCCCCTGTCCTCTGTTCCCTCTCACCCCTCCTTCCCTTTCCTCTCTCCCCTCCAACCCCTTTCCTTTAGTCTGTTACCTATCACCATGCCCCCTTCCTATATCTCATCTACCCCCCTCCCGTTATTCATTACCTCTCGTGCACTTGCTACTCAGTGGATAACAACCCCCCCTCCCCTTCTTCCCCTCCCCAGCCTCGCTTATCTACCTCACGTCTAGTTTATCATTTATCTCCTGTGTCCACCATCTCTCAGCCTCCTTACCTCTCTCTCTCTCTCTCTCTCTGTCTATATATATATATATATATATATATATATATATATATATATATATATATATATATATATATATATATATATATATATATATATATAATTCGACCTATCCTCCTCATGGATCCAACCTCCACCCCATGATTCTAGATGCTACGTAGTCCCAATCGATCTTAGTGCTCTCCCCACGAATATAATGAACATAATTCTTACTGACAGTTCACGTCTTTGTTTACAGGTGTTTCCAACAAGTGTTGTCAACAGGTGCTGTCAACAGGTGTTGTCATGCTTTTTCTAGCAAGCAACGAGTGTGTTGTCAGTGTTTTGAGCCTTCCTGATTGCCTGCCTGCCTCTCTCCCTCCCTCCTACATCCCGTGTGATGAACTATGGACGGAGAGGGAAACGTCGTTCTCGTTTCGACAGTACAAGCGTTACGTTTAACGGCAAGTAGCATTACCATGTCTGCAGCAGTTCGCGAGCGAAACCTCGTGATGACGCTTCGCTCCATCCTGCGCAGTTCGCGACATGACAGCGGGCTAGTACGGGCCGAAACATCTTGCCACCGTTCATATGCTAGAGGAAAGGGACGCACTGCTGTTGTGACCGTCATGTTCAGCAGGACTGCTGGACGACGAACGTTCAAAACACAGGCGAAACGTTGCTGACGTGTTCCATAGTGTTTAAAAAGCGCCCCTTCGCTCGAGAAAGAAACGTGGGTACTGGGTATAGACGTACCCTCCGAAAAGGCATAATGCCGTGACTGGAGCAATACTCAAATAACCCGCACATGAGAGAAAGTGACAGAGACGACATTTCGGTCCGACTTGGGCCATTTACAAGCCACTCTGTGACTTGTAAATGGTCCAAACCGGACCGAGAAGTCGCCATAAGTTTCTCTCTCTCCCACGTACAGGTTACTTGTGTATTGTTCCCTCCCAGGCCACACATTAATACGAGAAATATCGCCACATAACATTCTCGTGGAGACTAATGTGCCCCGTGTTTCTGAGAAGCCTCTGCCTTATACATATTGAAGTAGCAACTATGGATTGCATTGGTAATTCTGGACAGTATCGTCAAGACTAACCTCAATCTTGCAAATATTTAGCTAAGAAGCGTTTTCTTAGCTCAGCGCCTACGCACCACCACTGATGTGGGTATCTCACACACAACACCAGTGGAATGTGCTATTATATACATAAAAAGGGAATTTGTTATTTGAGTTTATTATTAATAAAAGAGTATTCCTGGGATTACGGAAATGTTCAGCTTAATGGAGGGTAGATAAATATTAATGCTATTATACTTGTTAGTGTTCGTGTGTATGTGTGTGTGTGTGTGTGTGTGTGTGTGTGTGTGTGTGTGTGTGTGTGTGTGTGTGTGTGTGGATGTAGCTGGTGTGTCACTAGTGTGAAGTGTTGTAGATACAGTATTTATTGTAGATTCCCTTCTTGGTACTTTTTCAGGAGGTGGTCGAAAAATACAGATCGGTTAATCTCCTGCGATTACCTCCATGTGGGTTATTACTGAGTGTTGCAACCCCTGAATGGGTTGCAATGATTATTATGTATATATATATATAATTATTATCTTTTCATATAATTTTATATTGCTTGTATTTGCGATAATAGCTAAATCGTAAATGTATTGCTTTATATTGTTATTTGACTTAGCTTCCTTTGGTTAGGTAGGATGTAACATTATGTGCTCAGTTCAAGTCTTGATTGTCTAACTACTGTAATTATCGCTCCTTGCTCGTTATTCTGCCGGCTTCTGTTTGTGCTCCAGCTGTCCACGGAGCTATCACGTGATTGGAGGGGGCGGGGGTGTCCTCACCTCGCCTGAAGTATTCAGTCTGGTCTAGACTCTCTTGATGGTTGGATAGATTGTCTGTCTCATTATTCTTGTTAGTTCTGTAGAACTCTGTTCACAGAACATTGTATAGACTTAGTGATTTTCGACGTTGTACTGAGGTTGTCTCTCTCTTGGACACTCTGAGCAACTCAGGTCCTGAGCTGTAGCTTCTGACCTAACTTGTACTGGTATCTGTGTATTATCACAGTCGGGGATTTTCTTATGCTGAACTTAGATTCAGTAGTATGGGAGTTTTATGACTTTTGTGGAGGATCTGCTGATGGTCCCTACTTAGTGTCGTTATATCTCCTTGTCCCTGATTCTGTGTCGCAGTTGCTTGTTATATTGCTATTGGGCTTAGCATTCTTTTTATTGTTCAAGCAGACTGTTCTGATTGCCAGTTGGTCAAGAAGTTAGTTTATGTGAGGACTTTGTCAGTCACTTGTTTAAGTCTAGTCGAGTCGTGAGACATAGCGAATTACTTAGAGCACTTACACACATACTTACAAACTTGTACATATTTGTAATATCTTATTAAATGTTAATGTACCAGACGGTACTTAAGAATTATAAATGTGATATGTGCTTTCAGCACAATAATATTGTACTTGAGAGATGTGATATTATTTTGATTACTGTGATTAATTTAATTTAATTTGATAATATACCTCTAGACTTAATAAATTTATTAAATTTTAATTTCTCTAGTTAGTAGCCTACCAGTTGTAATCCTGAAGCACTATTGAATAATACTGAATTCTAATGGATAATTGGACAAGGATACTGACTACTTGTTACGAAAACCCAGTAAAAGGCTGGATGCTAGAAGGGCAGTCCTTTCTAGTATTATCTGGAGATCTCTAAGCTTTTAGAATCGCGTTTTTTGTAACACTGAGCATAGTATTATGTACTTTGGGAACGGGGAGTTGAGGGGAGAATCTTGGGGAGATGAGTGTGTTATAGATTGCTGTTAAACGGAGGTTTATAACTTGAAACCTCATATATATGGCGTGTAATTGGTTGACAAGTTGGACCGGAAAGCCAGGGTGAAGTTTGAGTTATTAGAGAGACAACTACACTCGGTTATCCCTTCGACGGACACCCACGTGCTCACGTACACGTGCGCAAGTACACTTGGGGGGGGGGGTACCAAGCTGCGCCTCTTATCAACCCTTGCAGGGAAGGTGCTTTGATGCTAGTGAAGGGCTCCTGGTCCAAGGCACCGTAGTTCCCCCTTGGCTCGAAGCCGATTGCTTCACTATCCTTGTAGGTTTGATGGTATAAAAATGTTTACAAGAGGGCGGTCCAGCTGCAGGACCGAGGTGCACAGGTGGTCCAGGATGATTGACCGCCCAGGTGGTGTCCACGCAAGTACCATAAGAGCGTTGCAAGATTAAACTTGATTAATTGCAACAGGTGAAGTTGTTTCCGTGTCTTATTGAAATTCGATCATCGACGTGTGCGCAACACTGCCCCAGCAACACGCAACACTGATGTTGTCCCAGAAACAACTCCTGAGTAGCTTTCAACAATCATAACAAGGGCTATATATCATGTATATTGCTCCGCTTGTCATATATCCCCCGCAGCCAGACATGGCAGGCTTGACTACCATTATTTATGCAAGGTGGCTAACACAGCTCTGTGTAATGTGCCACTTGTGCAGTGATCTTTATTTCTTCTTGGGCGCCTTCTGTGCCTCTAAGGAAGCTATTGATGCAAGGAAACTGAGGCCTGGGGGGCTGGTCTTGGACCGAGGGGATGGGCATTGATTTCTGAAATTTCCTCCGGGTAGGCAAGCACCCCTTCCCTTTCTCAGATTAGAGATACATTAAGCTTACATTTTCCGAAGCTTGATGGTATCCTCATCTCCCTCCTGGTGTTTCCCAGCTCAAGCTGAGTGTGACTTCATCACGTGGTGTGTACAACCCGTCCTGGGCAACAGGGAGGTGCTGTGAGCTGTTGCTTCCACAGTGTGGTTATCAAAATAGGGTCGCCACGTCGCGTTTTGTGTCTATTATCTAAATCACATTGACTAGTGAGGCCACACTGCTGATGTTTCCAGTATGTTGGTATAGAGAAAGGTAGCCCAGCACACTGTCCCGTGTTCTCACCCACACACTACCCATCTTCTCACCTACACACTGCCCATCTCACCCACTCACTGTCCATGTTCTCACCCATTCACTGCCCGTGTTCTCACCCACACACTACCCATGTTCTCACCCACTCAGTGCCCATGTTCTCACCTACTCACTGCCCATGTTCTCACCCAGCCACTGTCCATGTTCTCACCCAGTCACTGCCCATGTTCTCACCCAGTCACTGCCCATGTTCTCATCCACACACTGCCCATGTTCTCACCCACACACTGCCCATCTTCTCACCCACACACTACCAATGTTCTCACCCACTCAGTGCCCATGTTCTCACCCACTCAGTGCCCATGTTCTCACCTACTCACTGCCCATGTTCTCACCCAGTCAGTGCCCATGTTCTTACCCACACACTGCCCATGTTCTCACCCACACACTGCCCATGTTCTCGCCCAGTCATTGCCCATGTTCTCACCCACACACTGCCCATCTTCTCACCCACACACTACCAATGTTCTCACCCACACACTGCCCATGTTCTCGCCTACTCACTGCCCATGTTCTCACCCAGTCAGTGCCCATGTTCTTACCCAGTCACTGCCAATGTTCTCACCCACACACTGCCCATGTTCTCACCCACACACTGCCCATGTTCTCACCAAGTCACTGCCCATGTTCTCACCCACACACTGCCCATGTTCTCACCCACACACTGCCCATGTTCTCACCCAGTCATTGCCCATGTTCTCACCCACACACTGCCCATGTTCTCACCCAGTCATTGCCCATGTTCTCACCCACACACTGCCCATGTTCTCACCCAGTCATTGCCCATGTTCTCACCCACACACTGCCCATGTTCTCACCCAGTCACTGCCCATGTTCTCACCCACACACTGCCCATGTTCTCACCCACACACTGCCCATGTTCTCACCCAGTCATTGCCCATGTTCTCACCCAGTCATTGCCCATGTTCTCACCCAGTCATTGCCCATGTTCTCACCCAGTCATTGCCCATGTTCTCACCCACACACTGCCCATGTTCTCACCCACACACTGTCCATGTTCTCACCCACACACTGCCCATGTTCTCACCCACACACTGCCCATGTTCTCACCCAGTCATTGCCCATGTTCTCACCCACACACTGCCCATGTTCTCACCCACACACTGCCCATGTTCTCGCCCACACACTGCCCATGTTCTCACCCAGTCAGTGCCCATGTTCTTACCCAGTCACTGCCCATGTTCTCACCCACACACTGCCCATGTTCTCACCCACACACTGCCCATGTTCTCACCCACACACTGCCCATGTTCTCACCCAGTCATTGCCCATGTTCTCACCCACACACTGCCCATGTTCTCACCCAGTCATTGCCCATGTTCTCACCCACACACTGCCCATGTTCTCACCCAGTCACTGCCCATGTTCTCACCCACACACTGCCCATGTTCTCACCCACACACTGCCCATGTTCTCACCCAGTCATTGCCCATGTTCTCACCCAGTCATTGCCCATGTTCTCACCCAGTCATTGCCCATGTTCTCACCCAGTCATTGCCCATGTTCTCACCCACACACTGCCCATGTTCTCACCCACACACTGTCCATGTTCTCACCCACACACTGCCCATGTTCTCACCCACACACTGCCCATGTTCTCACCCAGTCATTGCCCATGTTCTCACCCACACACTGCCCATGTTCTCACCCACACACTGCCCATGTTCTCACCCACACACTGCCCATGTTCTCACCCAGTCAGTGCCCATGTTCTTACCCAGTCACTGCCCATGTTCTCACCCACACACTGCCCATGTTCTCACCCAGTCATTGCCCATGTTCTCACCCACACACTGCCCATGTTCTCACCCAGTCATTGCCCATGTTCTCACCCACACACTGCCCATGTTCTCACCCACACACTGCCCATGTTCTCACCCACACACTGCCCATGTTCTCACCCACACACTGCCCATGTTCTCACCCACACACTGCCCATGTTCTCACCCACACACTGCCCATGTTCTCACCCACACACTGCCCATGTTCTCACCCACTCAAAAAAGTAGCATCGTACTTTTTTTTTACTTAATTTCGTCAAAAAGAGGAAAAGTGAGAGGTTGTCATAGCTCTGGACACGAGGTTCAGTCTGCACCTCATCATCGTGAGCGCTGCTCTCCACTTCTTTCTGCACATTTTACATATCGATCGCCCCGTGTGTGTATTTGCCTGTCTAATCATTCAGAATAATTTGCGCTGTGGGCTAACCAGGCGGCAGATTGGTCGTGTGTTTAAGAGGGGAAGGGGAGATTACCCTTCCCCTCCTCGTCCCTCCTCCCTAAACTTCTACCCACCTTCCTCTTCCGACCTCCCCTCCCCCCCCCTTTCCATCCCAGCCCATTTCTTCTCTCGTGACTCCATCGATTATCAGAGTGGATTATAAAGAGTAATTATCATATGCCAGGGTAAATATGGAAAGTTCGTGTAAGGGGGAAGAGGTAATGCTTGTTTGTGCAACCAAGACCCAGTCCACTAAAGGTTTGGGTCAGCTAGTGTATACCAGGCATCATCTCGTCTCCGCTCCCTGAGAGTACTGTAGCAAGATGCACCAGCATCCCTGGTAAGATTTATATATATATATATATATATATATATATATATATATATATATATATATATATATATATATATATATATAGATATATATATATATATATTATTAGTATAAGGGGAAGGTAAGAAGGGGAGAAGATAATGATGAAAGGGGTATGGTGAAGGGAAGAGGGAAGGGTCGAGGGGAAGGGTGAGGGGAGATAAGGGGAAGCTAAGGGAAAAAGAGGGAAGGGTCGAGGGGATAGAAAGGGCTGGATGGAGGATGGGAAAGGAAAAGATCAATACAAACCTGTCATGTACACCTGCGTCATGGTGCACACTTGTCACCATAGTGCACACCTGTCACGCTTTGGTGCACACCTGTCACGCTTTGGTGCACACCTGTCACACCATGGTGCACACCTGTCACGCCGTGTACACCTGTCACGCTTTGGTGACACACCTGTCACCTGAATTGACACCTGTCACACTATCGTGCACACCCGTGTCACACCATATAGGGAAGTGTAGTTACGTGTTGCCCTGATGCATACACGGGGAATACACGGAGGGGATATACGGAAAAATACACGGGGGGAGATACCCTCCATTGAACACCCACCTCCTCCAAGGGTTCGATACCCAGCCCTGTCTTATCCTCTTTTCTGGTATAACCCATGGGCATGAAGAATAGGAATCCGTTATGGTATATACAAGAGGGCAAGTGGGGTGCCATTCTTAACGAGGGTCAAGCGTTTACATTTATTATCGCCGTTGGCACACTAAGAGAAAACACAATAAGTGTCCGGGGCCCAAGACTGTTCAACAGCCTCACACCAGCAGTAACGGGAATTACCAACAGACCCCTGGTTGTCTTTAAGAGGGAGCTGGACAGATACCTAAAGTCAGTACCGGATCAGCCGGACTGTGGTTCATACGTTGGACTACGTGCGGTTAGCAGTAACAGCCTCGTTGATGAGGCCCTGATCCACCGGTAGGCCTGATCATGTCCTTATCTGAGACTGAGTTCTTGACAGAAAAACGTAATTCTTCTTCCATTTGTTTCCAGGGTGAAAACATCAGCTTGGTGCTATCTTTTAGATATCTCGTAGACGCGCTCTTCAATAAATCCATCGGATCACAGCCAAATAAAACATGTAAGGATAGGCTAAATGCTCTCAAAGGAGCTGGTTGTAATGTTGCTGGCTACAACCCCAGCTATGGTTGTAATGTTGCTGGCTACAACCCCAGCTGTGGTGGTAATGTTGCTGGCTACAACCCCAGCTATGGTGGTAATGTTGCTGGCTATAACCCCAACTATGGTGGTAATGTTGCTGGCTATAACCCCAGCTATGGTGGTAATGTTGGTGGCTATAACCCCAACTATGGTGGTAATGTTGCTGGCTACAACCCCAGCTATGGTGGTAATGTTGCTGGCTACAACCCCAGCTATGGTGGTAATGTTGCTGGCTACAACCCCAGCTATGGTGGTAATGTTGCTGACTACAACCCCAGCTATGGTGGTAATGTTGCTGGCTACAAACTCACTCACAGTTTACCTGGAGTTTACCTGGAGAGAGTTCCGGGGGTCAACGCCCCCGCGGCGTGATAATGTGAGAATAGTGAGAATGCTGTACATAGCCTGTACTAGATCCACAGATTATTCTGCGCCCACATTAATATCAGCTAGGACAAATTCTCTCCGGCCCTTGGAGCTGGTGTAAATTGAAGTCCTCAGAGTTATTCTCGGCTGTCTAGATTTACCAAGATTCTTAATATGAGGAAGGAGCTTGGTGTGTCTAGTAACAGTGATAGGATTGTTGAGATTAACATTGTACTTGGTATTAGAATGTTAAGAAATAAACCAGACAGTCACTATGAATCTTACTAAATGTCTAGAAGTAAATACAAATAATCTAAATGGGTTGTAAAAGCAGGAAATTGTGTTCATTTAATATCACATGCCTGCAAGCCCCTCCTAAGAAGCCCATCACTAGAAAGCCCTCACTTAAATCACCTGTAAAAGCAACTACTCAGGTAGAAATTTCTCATCTAACTAGTAGCAATAATTTAACACAAGTTGTATACACTGATGGATCTAAGCAGGAGTCTATTGGCAGGGCTGCGTCTGTTCTTGTTGCCACCTCCCTCAGAACAACAGGAATTCTGTTGAATTAAGCATAAGAGTTAACAAGTGGGTGTTTACCTGCCTGGAGTCCACTTGGAGGGTGTCCCAGGGGTCAGCGCGTCCACTTGGAGGGTGTCCCAGGGGTCAGCGCCCTCGCGGCCCAGTTCTTTACCAGGTAAACTGAATTGTTTGCCATTCTAATGACACTAAAGTTATAACACTGAGCTTGACTCCTTGATCTTTCCTGACATCACTGATGATGTCTTCGTTTATGTCAGTTAGAGATATTCGAAAATTAGAGAAAATGAGAATAACGTGGACTTTTTAACAGATTTCATGACATACTTAAGAAGTTCATTATAAAGTCGATGAGTTGGGTAAAAAAGTACCTACCATGAAGGTAAAAAAAATGTACGAGTGATATTACTGGGAAAGTAACTGATAAACCAACACCAATAACAGTAATAAAAGAAAATTAAATTATAAGAATATATGATAGTAACTTCAACACTCATCTTAAAGTGGGTTTTGTTGTTCCTTCGTTACGATGTTTTTCTGGGGATCTACTGACACGTACTCAGTGGCGGGCTTTCAGGGGAAGCTACTGGTCCCCATGTACCCCAGGTTTGGGAGGGGAATGTCTGCCTAATCACTTGTGTTTCGGAAACAGTAGGTCCCCAGGGGTAATTACCACGAACCTCAGGGGACTTGGAGTGAAGGAGCATCCCCCAGCATCAGGGAGGCTGACGGAGGGAGGCTGGCTGACGACAAGTCTCCTGGGGTTCCAGCCACACGGGTTCCCACGCTGTGTATAGCGACCACCGCCAGGCTGCGCGCATGTACTGCGCAAAACTTTCCCGTGCAGACCAGCGTTGAATGAACTCCCAAACAAGTTCATCTCCAGTGGAAATAAATCGCTTTGACCTTTCTTTGGATTATCCTAGGTCAGGGGTGGGCAACCCTGAGCACGCGTGCCAAACCTGGCACGCCAACGACTTCTTTTCCGGCACGCTGACCTTTGATCTTATCTCAAAAAAAAAAAAAAAAAAAAAAAAATTGCGACATTTATCACTTATCTTTTCCAAGAATAGCGGGGAAATAGTCCCTATATATTTCCAGAGATTTTGTATCATAGATATGGCTGACTTTGGTACACACACTTAAAAAGGTCGCCCACCTCTGTCCTAGGTAATTTACACTATGATAGTTGTGCTCGTGTGTACCTGTGTCCAAATAAGCGTCACCTGTCCTCCCTATGCCTCTTCAAGGGGGGCTCCTTGGCGTGGTGAAGAGGCTCTTGGTCTGAGGAATTAGACCTGTCGGTCTTCTTCCTCAAACCGAACCTAATTACCCCCCAATCTCCCCTCCCCTATCCCATCCTCCCCTTTTTCCTTTCCTCCTCCTCCTCCCCACCCCTCCCTTTTGCCCTTCCTCTTTTTGGCTTTTGGGATTTCTCCCACAGGCGCGCTAGTTCCTAGGTAGGGGAAAGGATACCAGGGTCCATCACATTCCGTTGAGGTTCTTGGCGTTGGCGTAGTTTGCCGTGGAATCTGGATTGCCTGGGGATGTCCCGATCCCTCTCCGGTATCCCGGAGTAGCTTTGGGTGTCTTTCAGGCGACGGGTGTATCTCTGGAAGCCACCTTTCGGATTCCGGGGGTGGTGGCCGAAGGAGGTATGCTTTGTGGTGGATATCCGGCCGCTCTCTCTTTTGTCCACCGAGGTAGCTCGACAGATGTGAGGTTGCTATCCCGGATTGCTGGTTTACTGGCATGAAGGGTAGGGTATGGCACGGGTTCCATGCTGCATCTGCGCTACTAGCGGTGCTGAGGTCCTCTTGGGCGTGGACGGGGATTTCCGGCCCTTTCATTCCTCCTGGGAACTATTCCTTCCCGCTCCCCCCTTTTTTATTCTTTTTTTTATTTTTATTTTCTTTTCTTTCTTTTTTTTTCTTAAAAACAAAAGGCAAAGGAGTAACCTAACCATGGAGAACCCAATCCATAAACCCACTACCCCCGGGCCCCTTCTTGATACCGCACCCCATTCTGACCCTGCCTTGTTTTTAGACCACTCTTCGGACACTCCTGATGCCCCTGTACCTCTTGCTGGTGCTGTTTCCTCACCTGCTTCAGGTACCGGGGCTTCGACTGACTTCTTCGATTTATCTGAACTCCACTCTCCTTTGACTATGCTTCCGGCTTCTCCCTCTAGGGTATGGCAATTTTCGAATCGCCCGCCCATTTCACGCCGGACCAACTCCGGTCCTACTCCTAAACGCCAACGTCAATCTCCTGATGATGCTCCTTCGTTACCTTCCCATTCTACTCGGAAAAGACCGACACGTCATGCACTCCCTCTCCACGCTCAGTTTCGGACCACACAATGGACTAAATTCTTTACTTTAAGACCGACTTCTTCTTCTGCCTATCTTTCTGACCATAGTATTGGCAAAGCGCTCCTGCGTCATGTTGGTAGATATATTTCATTTCATGCTCTCAAGAGCGGTACGTGCATCGTCACTGTCCAGAATGCTACCCAAGCTCATGATCTTTCTCTCCTTTTGCATATAGATACCACTCCTATCACTACTGAAAAACATCTTTCTCTCAATTCTTGTAGTGGTACTGTCATTCTGCCCCATACCATAGTCCAACAGAATTTCCAGTCATGTGGCAATGACATTCTTGAACAGCTGGAACTCCAGGATCTCCCAATCCTCAAAGTAGACACTTATGTCCTTTCTGCCCGTGGGTGGAGACGTTACCCTTGCAATGTAGCTCGTTTAACTTTTGACAGCCGAGAACTCCCGTCCTCTGTATATGTCACGGGACATCGGTTACAAGTTCGAAAGGTGATACCTACACCGCAACAGTGTAGAAATTGCTGGCGTTTTGGTCACCCAGCGAAATATTGCAGGTCTATGGCCGAATGCCCAGTCTGTGGTGCCGACGACCATTCTAATACATCTTGCAGTCAACCTCCATCTTGCCTTAATTGTAATGAAGCTCACCCTTCGTACTCCCGCCGTTGCCAGGTCTACTTAAATGAACGTGAAATCCGTTGCCTCAAAGAGGCAGAAGGTCTCCCTTATGCTATGGCAGTTACTCATCTCCGCCTCCAAGGGAGACTACCCCGTGTTTCTTATTCTCATGTTTCAAAACATCCCCCCCACTTCTGGGGTCCCATCTTCTGCAGCCTCCTCTGTTGTTACCCCTCCCATAGCCACTCCGGCATCTAATCCTTTTGCTGTCCTTGGCTCTGACGTCCCGACTACAACTCAGTCTGTTCTCACATCTTCGCGTCCTTCCTCACACGCCCCAGTATTGACAAGACCTCGTACCACACCTAATACCAATCGTCCCTCTACTTTTCAGAAGTCCAAAAAATCCACATTGCTCAAATCTTCTTTGCCCCTTCCTTCCCTTCTTCCACCTCCACACTTTACCTTTCTAGTCTCTGTGCCTAGTTCTTCTCCTCTCTCTGGCTCTATTACAAGTGTGGAGATTCACCCTCCTCCTCGTACTATGCCTTCCACCCCCGTCCCCTCCCAAGTTTCTCGCTCTTCTGCCACCTCCCAGGTTTCTGCCTCTTCTGTCCCCTTCCCCCACACTTCATCTCCAGTCCCTTACACTCTTTCCTCCCCCTCTATTTTGGTACAGTCCATTACTGTCCCAATCTTTACTCACCCTCCCCCTTCTATCTCCAATATGGTCTCCCATACATCTTTGAATTCAGAAACACTTGAAGCCATTTCAGAATATATTGCAGAGACTAAACCTTCAATGGACACTGATTCACTTCCTGTTCCTTCTCTTCCCTCTCCTCCATCTTCACAACCCCATTCTTCGCAACGCTCCGTTCCTTTGCTGCTTGAACTTCTTCCAATGCCACCACACGTTGACTTTTCTAAACCCTCTAGTCCATAGGTGCCTTTCCCTACGGATTCCTGGTATTTTCTTCATCGCCAATCATGGCCTATTTACAGTGGAATATCCGTGGCCTCAGGGGTAATCGGCGTGAGCTTCAGATGTTGCTTTCCAGGTTTTCCCCTGTTGGTGCTTGCTTACAAGAACCAAAATTACACTCGGCTGTTTTCCAACCTATCTCAGGCTATAATTTATTGTATTCTTCGGATCCTTTCTCAGATGGGACCTTTAATGAAAGTGCCCTTCTTCTATGCAATGATATTCCGTACTGTCAACTATTTGTCCATACCTCGCTGCATTACACTGCAGCCCGTATCCACTTGAATAAGTGGTTTACAATATGTTCTTTATATCTCTCTCCTTCTCGAGCATTTTCTATCCCAGACTTTACCTTTCTTGTTTCATCCTTACCACCACCACTTCTGTTACTTGGTGATTTTAATGCCCACCATTTCCTCTGGGGGGGGGGTCTCATTGTGACTCACGTGGCATCCAGTTGGAGGCTTTTCTCGCCTCTCACCCCCTCCATGTTTTAAATACGGGTACTCCCACCCATTTTGATCCTCGTACTCATACTCTCTCTTGCGTCGATCTATCAGTCTGCTCTTCCTCCACTGCACTAGACTTCACCTGGTCTGTTCTACTGGACTTACATGACAGCGATCATTTTCCAATCATTCTTACTGCTCCTTCCTATTCACCACCTTTCCGTAGCCCTCGCTGGCAATTTGATCAGGCAAATTGGGATCTTTACTCGCAACTCACTGCTTTTAGTGAGGTTCCTTCTTCATCCTCCATTGATGAGCTCCTACACCTCTTCTCGACGTCAGTTTATACCGCAGCTTCTCATTCTATACCCCAAACCTCAGGCAGGCATTCTCAGAAGTGCGTGTCTTGGTGGTCTCCTGCTTGTGCTCGTGCAGTACATTTGAAACGCGCTGCGTGGGGCAGGTACCGGTACAATAGAACCGCTGAGAGACTTCTTGATTTTAAGCAGAAGCGTGCGATCGCTCGCCGTGTCATCCGTGAAGCTAAACGCACTTGCTGGCGAGACTATGTTTCCACCATCACCTCTGCTTCTTCTATGAGTGCAGTCTGGAAAAAAGTAAGGAAATTGAGTGGTAAATACTCTCCTGACCCGGCTCCTGTTCTACGGGTCGCTGGTGTTGATGTAGCAAACCTTCTCGACGTTGCCATTGAACTTGGCACACATCTGGTCTGTATTTCCCGGGGGCTCCATCTATGCCTCTCGTTTCTTTCCTCAAAGTCTGCCAGAGAGTTAGTACCCTTGGACTTTTCTTCTCAGAGAAGAACAGTATAATGTGCCTTTTACACTTCAAGAACTGGAGGCAACGCTCTCAGCTTGCCGATCATCGGCAGCTGGGCCTGACGACATTCATATTCATATGTTACAACATTTACATCAGTCAGCCATTGTAGTCCTCTTACACCTCTTCAATCTTATTTGGGCACAAGGAGTTCTTCCCCAGCTGTGGAAATCTGCCATTGTTCTCCCTTTCCGCAAACCGGGTACTACAGGACATGATGCCTCCCACTATCGTCCCATCGCTCTTACTAGTGCAGTTTGCAAAGTGATGGAACGTCTCGTAAATCGACGTTTAATGTGGTATTTAGAGACACACAACAGTCTCTCCACTAGTCAATATGGCTTTCGTAAGGGCCGTTCTACCATAGACCCCTTACTACGCTTGGATACGTGTGTTCGTAATGCCTTTGCGAATAATCACTCAGTTATTGCCATATTTTTTGACCTTGAGAAGGCATATGACACAACTTGGAGGTATAATATTTTGGCCAAGGCCCACTCCTTAGGCCTCCGAGGCAATCTACCATCCTTCCTTAAGAACTTTTTAACTGACAGACATTTCCGTGTTCGAGTCAATAATGTTCTTTCCCCGGACTTCGTCCAAGCTGAAGGTGTCCCTCAGGGATGTGTTCTAAGCACAACACTTTTTCTCCTTGCTATAAATGATTTGACCTCTGTTCTTCCACCCAATATTTGGTCATCACTCTATGTTGATGACTTCGCTATTGCTTGTGCAGGCGCTGACTGTCATCTCATTGCAGTTTCTCTCCAGCATGCAGTCGACCGTGTTTCCACTTGGGCCACCATGCATGGGTTTAAATTTTCAAGTACCAAAACTCACCAAATTACTTTCACTAGACGCTCTGTCATCTCCGATCATCCTTTGTATCTCTATGGCTCCCGTATCCCCGAACGTGATACAGTCAGGTTTTTAGGCCTTCTCTTTGACCGTAGGTTATCCTGGAAACCTCACATTACCTCTCTGAAGGCAACTTGTCACAGCCGGCTAAACCTTCTTAAAACCCTTGCTCATCTTTCCTGGGGAGCTGATCGTCGAACTCTGCTTCGCCTACATTCAGCCCTCGTTTTATCGAAACTCGATTATGGTGACCAGATTTATTCAGCGGCCTCTCCTGCTACTCTCTCTAGCCTTAACCCTATCCATCACCAAGGATTACGTTTGTGCCTTGGTGCTTTTCGCTCTTCCCCTGTTGAGAGCCTCTATGCAGAAGCGAATGTTCCATCCTTGTCTGATCGCTGTGATGCCCATTGCCTTGGCTACTATGTACGCTCTCACGATCTCCACAATCCTTCCATTTATAGAATGGTCACCGATATTAGTAGACATTCTTTATTCGTTCGCCGCCCCTGTTTGCTCCGTCCCTTTTCTCTTCGCCTACATTCACTCTTGTCTTCCCTTCAGTTACCACCTTTATATGTTCATGTAGCATCTCACTTTTCCCTACCCCCCTGGGAAGTTCCAGCTGTTCGGGTCTGTTCTTTCTCACTCCCTTGCTCGAAAGCTCGACTGCCTACGGTGGCTTCCCGCTCTCTTTTTCTTGATCACTTCCACTCCCATTTTCATGCCATTGCTGTGTACACAGATGGCTCTAAGTCTTCAGACGGCGTCGGATTCGCAGCAGTGTTTCCAGAGAGCGTCGTGCGGGGGCATTTACTATCTTCGGCTAGCATTTTTACTGCTGAATTGTATGCCATTCTTGCAGCACTTATTCGTATCGCATCTATGCATGTGTCATCATTTGTGGTAGTCTCAGACTCCCTTAGTGCTCTACAGGCTATACGAAAATTTGATACATCTCACCCCCTAGTTCTCCGTATCCAACTTTGGCTACGCCGTATCTCTACGAAGCATAAAGATATTATTTTTTGTTGGGTCCCTGGTCATGTCGACGTACAGGGCAATGAACAGGCAGACACTGCTGCGCGGTCAGCAGTACATGACCTACCAATTTCCTATAGAGGTGTTCCATTTCTGGACTATTTTGCTGCAATAGCTACCCACCTTCGCACCCGTTGGCAACAACGTTGGTCAACTCTGCTTGGTAACAAACTTCATTCTATTAAACCGAGCATAGGTTACTGGCCGTCTTCTTGTCATCAGTGCCGAGGTTGGGAGACCACTCTCTCCCGTCTTCGCATTGGCCACACTCGTCTTACTCATGGGTATCTCATGGAGAGGCACCCTGTACCTCTCTGTGAGCAGTGTCAAGTTCCTGTATCGATTAGCCACATTCTGTTAGACTGCCCTCTATCAACGAGCACGCAGAATTTACCTCCAACGCCATCTTCGTTCTACTACTCTATCTTTACCTTCCCTTCTTGCTGATGGACCCTCCTTTAATCCTGAATCTCTCATTGACTTCTTGACAACGACTGATTTACTCCACAAACTCTGATGATGATACCTTATGCACTCCCCTCAGCCCTTTCTAGCTCAGTCTCTTGCTGCCCTTTACCCTTTCACCATCCACTGCTCCGCTGTTATCCGTAACCTATTACTCATCCACCTCCCTTTTGCCACCTGATGCCCTCGCTTCCTTCCTGCCCTGCAGCGCTGTATAGCCCTTGTGGCTTAGCGCTTCTTTTGATTATAATAATAATAATAATAATGTCCTCTCTGTCAGTTCACCTGATATAACTCGACCTGGTCTTTTCACATACACAGTCCAATATACCCGCATATACAGTACAAAATACCCACATACACAGTACAAAATACCCACATACACAGTACAAAATACCCACATACACAGTACAAAATACCCACATACACAGTCCAACATACACACATACACAGTCCAACATACACAATCCAACATACCACATACACAGTCCAACATACACAATCCAACATACCCACATACACAATCCAACATACCACATACACAGTCCAACATACACAATCCAACATACCCACATACACAATCCAACATACCCGCATGCACAGTCCTTCCCTGAGATGCTATGTCGTAGACTCTCAGCGGTGACGTGAATAGAGAGCAATTAAAGATGCTGTGGTCACTATCATCCACAGGATGGATAAACTAGCCACTACCATCCACAGGATGGATAAACTAGCCACTACCATCCACAGGATGGATAAACTAGCCACTACCATCCACAGGATGGATAAACTAGCCACTACCATCCACAGGATGGACAAACTAGCCACTACCATCCACAGGATGGATAAACTAGCCACTACCATCCACAGGATGGATAAACTAGCCACTACCATCCACAGGATGGATAAACTAGCCACTACCATCCACAGGATGGATAAACTAGCCACTACCATCCACAGGATGGATAAACTAGCCACTACCATCCACAGGATGGATAAACTAGCCACTACCATCCACAGGATGGATAAACTAGCCACTACCATCCACAGGATGGATAAACTAGCCACTACCATCCACAGGATGGATAAACTAGCCACTACCATCCACAGGATGGATAAACTAGCCACTACCATCCACAGGATGGATAAACTAGCCACTATCATCCACAGGATGGATAAACTAGCCACTACCATCCACAGGATGGATAAACTAGCCACTACCATCCACAGGATGGATAAACTAGCCACTACCATCCACAGGATGGATAAACTAGCCACTACCATTCACAGGATGGATAAACTAGCCACTACCATCCACAGGATGGATAAACTAGCCACTACCATCCACAGGATGGATAAACTAGCCACTACCATTCACAGGATGGATAAACTAGCCACTACCATCCACAGGATGGATAAACTAGCCACTACCATCCACAGGATGGATAAACTAGCCACTACCATCCACAGGATGGATAAACTAGCCACTACCATCCACAGGATGGATAAACTAGCCACTACCATCCACAGGATGGATAAACTAGCCACTATCATCCACAGGATGGATAAACTAGCCACTACCATCCACAGGATGGATAAACTAGCCACTACCATCCACAGGATGGATAAACTAGCCACTACCGTCCACAGGATGGATAAACTAGCCACTACCGTCCACAGGATGGATAAACTAGCCACTACCGTCCACAGGATGGATAAACTAGCCACTACCGTCCACAGGATGGATAAACTAGCCACTACCGTCCACAGGATGGATAAACTAGCCACTACCGTCCACAGGATGGATAAACTAGCCACTACCGTCCACAGGATGGATAAACTAGCCACTACCGTCCACAGGATGGATAAACTAGCCACTACCGTCCACAGGATGGATAAACTAGCCACTACCGTCCACAGGATGGATAAACTAGCCACTACCGTCCACAGGATGGATAAACTAGCCACTACCGTCCACAGGATGGATGGATAAACTAGCCACTACCGTCCACAGGATGGATAAACTAGCCACTACCGTCCACAGGATGGATAAACTAGCCACTACCGTCCACAGGATGGATAAACTAGCCACTACCGTCCACAGGATGGATAAACTAGCCACTACCGTCCACAGGATGGATAAACTAGCCACTACCGTCCACAGGATGGATAAACTAGCCACTACCGTCCACAGGATGGATAAACTAGCCACTACCGTCCACAGGATGGATAAACTAGCCACTACCGTCCACAGGATGGATAAACTAGCCACTACCGTCCACAGGATGGATAAACTAGCCACTACCGTCCACAGGATGGATAAACTAGCCACTACCGTCCACAGGATGGATAAACTAGCCACTACCGTCCACAGGATGGATAAACTAGCCACTACCGTCCACAGGATGGATAAACTAGCCACTACCGTCCACAGGATGGATAAACTAGCCACTACCGTCCACAGGATGGATAAACTAGCCACTACCGTCCACAGGATGGATAAACTAGCCACTACCGTCCACAGGATGGATAAACTAGCCACTACCGTCCACAGGATGGATAAACTAGCCACTACCGTCCACAGGATGGATAAACTAGCCACTACCGTCCACAGGATGGATAAACTAGCCACTACCGTCCACAGGATGGATAAACTAGCCACTACCGTCCACAGGATGGATAAACTAGCCACTACCGTCCACAGGATGGATAAACTAGCCACTACCGTCCACAGGATGGATCCACAGGATAAACTAGCCACTACCGTCCACAGGATGGATAAACTAGCCACTACCGTCCACAGGATGGATAAACTAGCCACTACCGTCCACAGGATGGATAAACTAGCCACTACCGTCCACAGGATGGATAAACTAGCCACTACCGTCCACAGGATGGATAAACTAGCCACTACCGTCCACAGGATGGATAAACTAGCCACTACCGTCCACAGGATGGATAAACTAGCCACTACCGTCCACAGGATGGATAAACTAGCCACTACCGTCCACAGGATGGATAAACTAGCCACTACCGTCCACAGGATGGATAAACTAGCCACTACCGTCCACAGGATGGATAGACTAGCCACTACCGTCCACAGGATGGATAGACTAGCCACTACCGTCCACAGGATGGATAGACTAGCCACTACCGTCCACAGGATGGATAGACTAGCCACTACCATCCACAGGATGGATAAACTAGCCACTACCATCCACAGGATGGATAAACTAGCCACTACCATCCACAGGATGGATAAACTAGCCACTACCATCCACAGGATGGATAAACTGGCCACTACCATCCACAGGATGGATAAACTGGCCACTACCATCCACAGGATGGATAAACTGGCCACTACCATCCACAGGATGGATAAACTGGCCACTACCATCCACAGGATGGATAAACTGGCCACTACCATCCACAGGATGGATAAACTGGCCACTACCATCCACAGGATGGATAAACTGGCCACTACCATCCACAGGATGGATAAACTGGCCACTACCATCCACAGGATGGATAAACTGGCCACTACCATCCACAGGATGGATAAACTGGCCACTACCATCCACAGGATGGATAAACTGGCCACTACCATCCACAGGATGGATAAACTGGCCACTACCATCCACAGGATGGATAAACTGGCCACTACCATCCACAGGATGGATAAACTGGCCACTACCATTCCCACTATCCTCGCCCCAATTTTCAGTTGTTGGGATAGAAAGGAGAGGAGAGACGACATCTCCAATACCTAGGATCAAGATCCCTCTCAGAAGCATGGAGGGAGGAGAATGGATAGAGGAGAGGGGTGGGAGAGAAGGGAGGGGAGGGCGCCCCCTCCTCTTCCCTTCTATTGTTAATTACTTACCTGTAGCAGTCATGTGTAGTACTGGTTCTGTTATGTTCTGCTCTTACTCTCCCTCCCTTTACCCTCCCTCTAGCCTCCCTCCTTCTAGCCTCCCTCCCTTTACCCTCCCTCTAGCCTCCCTCCTTCTAGCCTCTCTCCCTTTACCCTCCCTCCTTCTAGCCTCTGTCCCTTTACCCTCCCTCTAGCCTCCCTCCTTCTAGCCTCTCTCCCTTTACCCTCCCTCTAGCCTCCCTCCTTCTAGCCTCTCTCCCTTTACCCTCCCTCTAGCCTCCCTCCTTCTAGCCTCTCTCCCTTTACCCTCCCTCTAGCCTCCCTCCTTCTAGCCTCTCTCCCTTTACCCTCCCTCTAGCCTCCCTCCTAGCCTCCCTCCCTTTACCCTCCCTCTAGCCTCCCTCCTTCTAGCCTCTCTCCCTTACCCTCCCTCTAGCCTCCCACCTTCTAGCCTTTCTCCCTTTACCCTCCCTCTAGCCTCCCTCCCTTTACCCTCCCTCTAGCCTTCTAGCCTCCCTCCCTTTACCCTCCCCCTCCCTCTAGCCTCTCTCCCTTTACCCTCCCTCCTTCTAGCCTCTCTCCCTTTACCCTCCCTCTAGCCTCCCTCCTTCTAGCCTCCCTCCCTCCCTTTACCCTCCCTCTAGCTTCCCACCTTCTAGCCTCTCTCCCTTTACCCTCCCTCTAGCCTCCCTCCCTTTACCCTCCCTCTAGCCTCCCACCTTCTAGCCTCTCTCCCTTTACCCTCCCTCTAGCCTCTCTCCCTTTACCCTCCCTCTAGCCTCCCTCCTTCTAGCCTCTCTCCCTTTACCCTCCCTCTAGCCTCTCTCCCTTTACCCTCCCTCTAGCCTCTCTCCCTTTACCCTCCCTCTAGCCTCCCTCCCTTTACCCTCCCTTTACCCTCCCTCTAGCCTCCCTCCCTTTTCCCGTCAATCCATTTCTTTCTCCCTCCCCCTATTCTCTCTTCCCCTCCCCTATTTTCTCCCCTCCTCCTATTCTCTCTCCCCCTCCCCTATTTTATCCTCTCCCCCTATTCTCTCCCTCCCCCTCCCCTATTTTCTCCCCTCCCCCTATCCTCTCCTTCCCCCTATCCTCTCACTTTCCCAGCTGGTTATTATACTCCGTGTTGCCGCCTCCGGTAATTTATGCCAGCTGGGGGGGGGCTGGGATTCGAACCTGCTAGGCAAATGAAACCTTAATGTATAGAGCACCATGGTCCAGCGGTCCATCCCGGATTTATGGGACGGTGGACCGGGCAGTTATCAGCCACAATGTTCTCTACTCGTGCACCGACAACCACTTCTTGGATTATCGTATACGGCGGATCATTGTCGTATATGACGGATTATTGTCGTATTTGACGGATTATTGTTGTATATTACAGATTATTTTCGTACATTACGGATTATTGTCGTATATTACGGATTATTGTCGTATATTACGGATTATTGTCGTATATGACGGATTATTGTCGTATATGACGGATTATTGTCGTATATTACGGATTATTGTCCTATATGACGGATTATTGTCGTATATGACGGATTATTGTCGTATATGACGGATTATTGTCGTATATTACGGATTATTGTCGTATATGACGGATTATTGTCGTATATGACGGATTATTGTTGTATATTACGGATTATTGTCGTATATGACGGATTATTGTCGTATATGACGGATTATTGTCGTATATGACGGATTATTGTCGTATATTACGGATTATTGTCGTATATGACGGATTATTGTCGTATATGACGGATTATTGTCGTATATGACGGATTATTGTCGTATATGACGGATTATTGTCGTATATTACAGATTATTGTCGTATATGACGGATTATTGTCGTATATTACGGATTATTGTCGTATATTACAGATTATTGTCGTATATTACAGATTATTGTCGTATATTACGGATTATTGTGTGCGAGAAAGTTGTATTATTGTAGATAATGCATTGCAGGCAGGCAGGATGGCAGGCAGGATGGCAGGAAAGCAAAATGGCAGGCAGGTAAGCAGAATGGCAGGCAGGCAGGCAGGATGGCAGGCAGACAGGCAGGATGGCATGCAGGATGGCAGGCAGGCCATGAAGACTGCAATATTGAGTGACTGTGATTTAGAATGACGACTGGAAGGTTGGGAGTGTTCAGGGTGGCAGACCGTGGTTTATTGACGCCACGTACACTGGTTTATTGACGCCACGTACACTGGTTTATTGATACCACGTACACTGGTTTATTGACGCCACGTACACTGGTTTATTGACGCCACGTACACTGGTTTATTGACGCCACGTACACTGGTTTATTGACGCCACGTACACTGGTTTATTGACGCCACGTACTGGTTTATTGACGCCACGTACACTGGTTTGTTGACGCCACGTACACTGGTTTGTTGACGCCACGTACACTGGTTTATTGACGCAAGTACACTGGTCTACTGACTCCACGTACACTGGTCTATTGATGCCACGTACACTGATCTATTGACGCCACGTACAGGACGTGTCCTCTGAACCCTGCAAAAGTGAGAGTGGTGTATAAACCCACGTACCATTAGTGCTGTTCCAACTTACGAGTGTGGAGGGGGACGGGGGGGGGGACGTTCCCCTGAAGGTGGGTTCCCCTATTATAAGAGTGTGTGGTAGGTGAATCAGCTGGTACCAGTGCCTACAAGAGAAGGTGGAGTCAGTAGCCAAGAGAGAGGCTAAATCAACAATGGTTGGTTGATGAACTAAAATACACATGCAACATTTCTCCCTCCTTGAAGACGTTTCGTCCCCCTTCCCCCCACCAGTGGCTTTATCAGTGCATGGACTTAACACTGTGGAAGTGGATACAGAGGACGGTGGAAGACAGGGGTAATCAGTCTCTCAGCCTAGGAACATGTGGTCATCACCTCAGTCTTGAAGACTGTGAGCGCAGGCAGGATGACTGGTGCTTATATAGTGTGGCTGAGTGAGAGGCGCCTGGTGGTGATACTGGGAGGTGGGGGTCCCCTGTCTTCAGGGGAATAAGAGTGACAAGGGATGAGAGAAAGAGGGGAAAAGAGAGGGAATGGGAGGGAATCAGAGAAAGGGTGATCATCGGGGGGAATGAGAGGAAGCGGTAGGAAAAGAGAGGGAAAGAGAGGGGAAAGAGGAGGAGAGGGAATGAGAGGGGAATTACTATCACTAGAGTATTTTATAAATTGTGGTGGGGTTGGTGGGTTGGGTTGGGATGTGACTACCTTGAGAGCTCCGAGAACTGGTAATCAGAGAGTGTGTGTACCACTCAGAGATATATGAGGTGGTGGGTCAGTTTACCTCACACGGAGCTTCCTCGAAGACATCTTGTATATACCAGCCAGCGCCCGGGTTCGTTAGTCCGTTCCGTGGCCGGTTAGAGCGAAACCGGGCGCGACAGTGCCGTGGCCAGTCAAAGCGAACCCGGATACGATAGTGCCGTGGCTGGTCAAAGCGAACCCGGATACGATAGTGCCGTGGCTGGTCAAAGCGAACCCGGATACGATAGTGCCGTGGCTGGTCAAAGCGAACCCGGATACGATGCCGTGGCTGGTCAAAGCGAACCCGGATACGATAATGCTGTGGCCGGTCAAAGCGAACCCAGACACGACAGTGTCGTGTCAAGACATGAAGAATACAGTAATGAATATTATTGACGCGCTTCTGGATTGGACCGAGAGTAAAATATACGATACGACTCTGTTTAGTGTCCTCGTTCGTGTCTTATACACGTTGATACAGACGTAGTGAGACGGGATTACAATGATACAGGTACTATAGACTAGACAGAAATAAGAAAGGCAGGGTGATATACATATGTCGTGGCGAATAGGTAAAACTGGTCAATTAGCAAGACTGATTTAAAATTAAGTCTTTTCTAAAATTTTCTCTTATACATTTAAGGATATATATTTTTTTTAATTTGTTAATGTAAAAATTAATAATTTTGCACTAAAAGAACCTTAGAAAACTTACTTAACCTTATTATAAGAAGCGCAATTTAATTTAGCCTAATACAACTAAATAGATCTTAGTTAAGTTTACAGTAATTTAATAATGAACAAACACAATGAAATATATTTATTTTCGTTAGGTTCAGAATTTTTGCGAAATTATTGCACACACAAATTTTTGCTTGCCTTATTCGGCAAGAAGAGCGTTGCTATTTAAGCCAAAATCGCAAGTTTTACCTATTCGGCACGACATTATATATATATATATATATATATATATATATATATATATATATATATATATATATATATATATATATATATATATTTATATATATAATTTATATTTTTTTTTATTATCACACTGGCTGATTCCCACCAAGGCAGGGTGGCCCGAAAAAGAAAAACTTTCACCATCATTCACTACATCACTGTCTTGCCAGAAGGGTGCTTTACACTACAGTTTTTAAACTGCAACATTAACACCCCTCCTTCAGAGTGCAGGCACTGTACTTCCCATCTCCAGGACTCAAATCCGGCCTGCCGGTTTCCCTGAATCCCTTCATAAATGTTACTTTGCCCACACTCCAACAGCACGTCAAGTATTAAAAACCATTTGTCTCCATTCACTCCTATCAAACACGCTCACGCATACCTGCTGAAGTCCAAGCCCCTCGCACACAAAACCTCCTTTACCCCCTCTCTCCAACCTTTCCTAGGCCGACCCCTACCCCGCCTTCCTTCCACTACAGACTGATACACTCTCGAAGTCATTCTGTTTCGCTCCATTCTCTCTACATGTCCGAACCACCTCAACAACCCT
>NC_091326.1:5004342-5061842 GCF_038502225.1 Cherax quadricarinatus | reverse complement strand
GATGCACTGGGGTTCTACCAAGACACACTGGGGTTCTACCAAGATGCACTGGGGTTCTACCAAGATGCACTGGGGTTCTACCAAGACGCACTGGGGTTCTACCAAGATGCACTGGGGTTCTACCAAAGACACACTGGGGTTCTACCAAAGACACACTGGGGTTCTACCAAGACGCACTGGGGTTCTACCAAGACACACTGGGATTCCACCAAGACACACTGGGGTTCTACCTAGACGCACTGGGGTTCTACCAAGATGCACTGGGGTTCTACCAAGATGCACTGGGGTTCTACCAAGATGCACTGGGGTTCTACCAAGATGCACTGGGGTTCTACCAAGATGCACTGGGGTTCTACCAAGATGCACTGGGGTTCTACCAAGATGCACTGGGGTTCTACCAAGATGCGCTGGGGTTCTACCAAGATGCACTGGGGTTCTACCAAAGACACACTGGGGTTCTACCAAAGACACACTGGGGTTCTACCAAGACACACTGGGGTTCTACCAAGATGCACTGAGACTCTACCAAGATGCACTGGGGTTCTACCAAGACACCCGAGGTCGGACTTCCCTCACTTTTTCTATCCAAGGTAGAGACTTCACTGCTTCCTTCCTTGTTGTCGACCAGATTACTTTCCCTGGTGACGTTCTACTGGGATTTGCTTCCATGCGAGACTTACGCATTGTGCTCGACCCTTATCGATGGCATGACTTGATCGTACCATTTTGGGGTTACCAGCTTGGATCCGAGATCTGCCATACTGCCGCAGAGTACGACATTCGAATTAAGTCCTTACAGGCCAGTGCATTTTCCAGTAGCATACCCAAGCGGTCAGGCACTGGTGATCCTGTCACTCCTGTCTGTGTTCCTGCAACTTCAGACTTGCAAGATAGTGTCCAGTTACCTCAAGTGTCCGAGGACGCTCTGACTACCTTGAGTGCTGAGCCTACCCCTGCAATGTCTGCTAAGTCAAGTAGTAGTTTCTCCACAGGGGACGCCTTGTCGGAAAACAATTACTTGCAACTAGTAATGCCATCTCTTGTTGATGTCACATGCCGTCTGCAGAAAGACGTTTCTGTAGCAGCTAGTGCCCTCAACTAGAGTGTCTGTTGTTGTTCCTAGCGTTCCAGATGGTGATAACGTCCTAGTTGACAGTGATTCCTGCAAAGTAAAAGGTCTATTTGTTGAACCATCCTTACATGTTGTAAGAGATAGTAAGATCCATTTCTTCCTAGCCAACACTTCTGGTCACAGTGTTCGTCTCAGAGCAAATACCAATCTTGTTGACCTTGTTCACTATCCTTACCCTGTTCAGGTAGAGGATGAGTTGTCACCTGACCAGTGGGTCGGTGCTATTTCTACCGGGGAGACCTCATCCACTTCACCGGATCAATCTGTTCCACCAGTTGAGGAGAAAGACTTAGCTCCCACTGACTTCCCAGATGAAGTCAAGCGTTTGTTGACTCTGTTGAACAAACGTCGTAAAGCCATTGCCTTACCAGGTGAGAAGATGGGTATAACGAACTTATTGTCCCATCGTATTCCACTTGAACCTGGTACTAGACCTATCTACATACCTGCGTACAGAATGCTTCAATCACAAGTTGCTGTCGCAGAAGAATTGATCAATCAAATGCTTGATGGAGTTATTGCACCTAGCAATTCACCTTGGAATGCACCCTTGATCCTAGTACCTAAGAAGGATGGTACTTGGCGCCCAGTGATTGACTTTAGGAAGTTAAATGCGAAAACTATCCCAGATCGCTTCCCACTTCCTGTACTGGGTGATCTTTTACGTAACATCGGAGATAGTCTTTTCAACCCTGGACTTGTTACAAGGGTTTTGGCAAGTCCCTCTTGGAAATATAAACACAAATGCAGTATAATGTGATCCTTTATTGACTACGTTTCGCCCACACAGTGGGCTTTTTCAAGTCACAAACAGAACTACCTGAGGTGGAAGGAACGCGAGTATTTATAGTCCGGTTCAGAATGCTGAGGTCAGGTGAAGAATGCTGCATCTGATGATGTACCGAGTGGGGTTATAGAGTCTAAAAACTTGGGTAGCTTGAACAGGAGATTGGATAAGTTTGTGAGCAGACCTTCTACAGTGTTCTTATGTGGGATAGCGATGAAGAAGTTTCTTGGCAAGTGGTTCAGCTATGTTATAGAAGCCACTATTCTGGTTGAAGTTGTCGGATATAGAAATAAGTGATGATTCCAGGATTCTTCGGTATTGAGTGTTGTCTTCTGTGGCGATAAGTCTTGAGTTTCTGTAGTTTATCAAGTGGTTGTGTGAATTACGGTGTTGTACGCAGGCATTCCTTGTGTCGTCAGACCTGCTTGCGTATTGGTGTTCTGAAATACGTGTTTGGAGGTCCCTTGATGTTTCGCCCACGTATAACTTGTTGAAGTCATTACAAGGGATTATGTATACCCCTGCAGAGGATGGAGGCTTGTCCTGTCTACTACTGGTGATGTCCTTGATGGTCGTGGTTGTGGAGGTAGATACTTGGAATGATGTTTTGGCAAAGATGTTGGAAACATACATACTACCAGCCTACGTGAGTATTTTTACCCATCCACGTATTGAAAACCCACATGACACTGGGGTTCTACCAAGACACACTGGGGTTCTACCAAGATGCACTGGGGTTCTACCAAGATGCACTGGGGTTCTACCAAGACGCACTGGGGTTCTACCAAGACACATTGGAGTTCTACCAAGAGACACTGGGGTTCTACCAAGAGAGACTGGGGTTCTACCAAGATGCACTGGGGTTCTACCAAGACACACTGGGGTTCTACCAAGATGCACTGGGATTCTACCAAGACACACTGGGGTTCTACCAAGATGCACTGGGATTCTACCACGACACACTGGGGTTCTACCAAGACACACTGCGGTTCTACCAAGACACACTGGGGTTCTACCAAGACACACTGGGGTTCTACCAAAATGCACTGGGGTTCTACCAAGACACACTGGGGTTCTACCAAGATGCACTGGGATTCTACCAAGACACACTGGGGTTCTACCAAGATGCACTGGGATTCTACCACGACACACTGGGGTTCTACCAAGACACACTGGGGTTCTACCAAGACACACTGGGGTTCTACCAAGATGCACTGGGGTTCTACCAAGATGCACTGGGGTTCTACCAAGGTGCACTGGGGTTCTACCAAGACGCACTGGGGTTCTACCAAGACGCACTGGGGTTCTACCAAGACGCACTGGGGTTCTACCAAGACGCACTGGGGTTCTACCAAGACGCACTGGGGTTCTACCAAGACACACTGGGGTTCTACCAAGACGCACTGGGGTTCTACCAAGTTGCACTGGGGTTCTACCAAGTTGCACTGGGGTTCTACCAAGATGCACTGGGGTTCTACCAAGACACACTGGGGTTCTACCAAGATGCACTGGGGTTCCACCAAGATGCACTGGGGTTCAAGACAAAGAAACGAGGGAACAAAATCTGCACTAATCTGTTCTCTCGTCTCCAGACCTGGGAATTAACTGTCGTCGGGGAGGTGTCGTCGGGGAGGTGTCGTCGGGGAGGTGTCGTCGGTAAGGTGTCGGGGAGGTGTCGTCGGGGAAGTGTCGTCGGGGAGGTGTCGGGGAGGTGTCGTCGGGGAGGTGTCGTCGGGGAGGTGTCGTCGGGAAGGTAGTCTGAGGTGTGGGCTTCATACTGGTGTTGTGTGCTCGGTTAATATGCGTCTGGAGATATGCTCGACGTAATGCTTACTCCCAGGTCCTCCTATACTTGCTTGCTTTCTGTAGTTTATCTCAGATTTTATTCGCCTACTTCTTTTTTATCACTTGAAGCCCCTCTGGATCAGACTCGAGCAGCCACTTGTTTGACCACACCTGCAGCTTGCACAGGTCTCCTGGGTGACCTGGTCCAGGACTGGGTCGCAGGGTCGCTGACAACCATCAACCCTTCACCTGGAAACCTCTTTCAGGTATCCTGGAGAGAGATCCTTGGTGGACATTAAGAACGAAAGACCTAATACTGATCCTTGAGGGTCCCCATTTGTGTCTATAGCACATTCAGAGGTTTATTATCTAGCCATCTCTTTCTCTGGCTTCTCTGAGGTTACCATTCATTCGTGTGAGTACCGACAACCCTGTCTGATCCTCCTATATGGTAGTTACTGTGTGTGTGTGTGCGTGTGTGTGTGTGTGTGTGTGTGTGTGTGCGCTCACCTATTTGTACTCACCTATTTGTGGTTGCAGGGGTCGAGTCCTAGCTCCTGGCCCCGCCTCTTCACCGGTTGCTACTAGACCCTCTCTCTCCCCGCTCCATGAGCTTTATCAAACCTCGTCTTAAAACTGTGTATGGTTCCTGCCTCCACTACGTCATTTTCTAGGCTATTCCACTGCCTTACAACTCTATGACTGAAGAAATACTTCCTACTATCTCTCTGACTCATTTGTGTCTTCAACTTCCAATTGTGGCCTCTTGTTTCTGTGTCCCCTCCCTGGAACATCCTGTCCTTGTCCACCTTGTCTATTCCACGCAGTATTTTATATGTCGTTATCATGTCTCCCCTGACCCTCCTGTCCTCCAGTGTCGTCAGGCCGATTTCCCTTAATCTGTGTGTGTGTGTGTGTGTGTGTGTGTGTGTGTGTGTGTGTGTGTGTGTGTGTGTGTGTGTGTGTGTGTGTGTGTGTGTGTGTGTGTGTGTGATTTTGATGTTTATTTGTTGAGAGAGAGAAGTAAATAAAGATGGAAGGAGAGAATGGAGGAGGAGGAGGAAGTCAGGAGAAAGGAGAGGTAAAGAAAGAAAGAGGAGAGAAGGAATTGAGACGAACAAGAGAGTGAAGAAAGGGATCTAAGAAAGAAAGAGGGAACTGAGAGAGAGAGAGAGAGAGATTCACTCTCTATCTCTCTTATTTATCTTTCACATATAACCTTTTCTTCTCTCTTACTAGTAAGAAAGTGGAGAAGTTAGGAAGAAGAAAACAGAAGAGAGAACAAGACGACAGGTTAGAATTAACCCTCATAGTTACTAAGCCAGGATAACCCACATGGATAACCTCGTGGATAACCCCCATGAATAACCTCATGGATAACATGGATAACCCCATGGATAACCTAATGGATAATTCCACGGATAACTCCGTTTATAACCCCCCACGGATAACTTCATGGATAACGCCCATGGAAAACGCCCATGGATTACACTCTGGTAGCAGATGTTAACATACTAGGCAACAGTAACAGGTGTTAGTTGTGGTTAGTGGGGTAAGTATGGTTGTTAGTTATGGTGTTAGTGGGTTGTTAGTATGGTTGTTGGTGGGGCTAGTGGGTTGTTGGTGGGGCTAGTGGGTTGTTGGTGGGGCTAGTGGGTTGTTGGTGGGGCTAGTGGGTTGTTGGTGGGGCTAGTGGGTTGTTGGTGGGGCTAGTGGGGCTTAGTTATGGTTGCTAGTGGGTGTTAGTGAGGTTGGTAGTGTTAGTTGGGTTCTTAACTGGGGTTGGTAGTGGGGATAGTGAGGTTTATCGGGTTAGGGAGATTCTTAGCGAGGTTCTTAAGGTTCTTAGGTTATTTATGGGGTTCTTAATTGAGGTTTAGTGAAGTTCTTAGAGATTCTTCGTGAGATTCTTAACCGAAGTTCTTAACTGAGGTTAATGAGGGGTCTTAATTGAGGTTGTTAGTGGAGTTAGTGAGAGTCTTAATTGAGGTTGTTAGTGGGGTTAGTGAGAGTCTTAATTGAGGTTGTTAGTGGGGTTAGTGAGAGTCTTAATTGAGGTTGTTAGTGGAGTTAGTGAGAGTCTTAATTGAGGTTGTTAGTGGGGTTAGTGAGAGTCTTAATTGAGGTTGTTAGTGGAGTTAGTGAGAGTCTTAATTGAGGTTGTTAGTGGGGTTAGTGAGAGTCTTAATTGAGGTTGTTAGTGGAGTTAGTGAGAGTCTTAATTGAGGTTGTTAGTGGGATTAGTGAGAGTCTTAATTGAGGTTGTTAGTGGAGTTAGTGAGAGTCTTAATTGAGGTTGTTAGTGGGGTTAGTGAGAGTCTTAATTGAGGTTGTTAGTGGAGTTAGTGAGAGTCTTAATTGAGGTTGTTAGTGGGGTTAGTGAGAGTCTTAATTGAGGTTGTTAGTGGGGTCAGTGAGAGTCTTAATTGAGGTTGTTAGTGGGGTTAGTGAGAGTCTTAATTGAGGTTGTTAGTGGGGTTAGTGAGAGTCTTAATTGAGGTTGTTAGTGGGGTTAGTGAGAGTCTTAATTGAGGTTGTTAGTGGGGTTAGTGAGAGTCTTAATTGAGGTTGTTAGTGGGGTTAGTGAGAGTCTTAATTGAGATTGTTAGTGGGGTTAGTGAGTCTTAATTGAGGTTGTTAGTGGGGTTAGTGAGAGTCTTAATTGAGGTTGTTAGTGGAGTTAGTCTTAATTGAGGTTGTTAGTGGGGTTAGTGAGAGTCTTAATTGAGGTTGTTAGTGGGGTTAGTGAGAGTCTTAATTGAGGTTGTTAGTGGGGTTAGCGAGAGTCTTAATTGAGGTTGTTAGTGGGGTTAGTGAGAGTCTTAATTGAGGTTGTTAGTGGGGTTAGTGAGAGTCTTAATTGAGGTTGTTAGTGGGGTTAGTGAGAGTCTTAATTGAGGTTGTTAGTGGGGTTAGTCTTAATTGAGGTTGTTAGTGGGGTTAGTGAGTCTTAATTGAGATTGTTAGTGGGGTTAGTCTTGAGGTTGTTAGTGAGGTTAGCGAGTCTTAATTGAGGTTGTTAGTGGGGTTAGTGAGAGTCTTAATTGAGGTTGTTAGTGGGGTTAATGAGTCTTAATTGAAGTTGTTAGTGGGGTTAGTCTTAATTGAGGTTGTTAGTGAGGTTAGTGAGTCTTAATTGAGGTTAGTGGGGTTAGTGAGTCTTAATTGAGGTTGTTAGTGAGGTTAGTGAGTCTTTAATTGAGGTTGTTAGTGGGGTTAGTCTTAATTGAGGTTGTTAGTGAGGTTAGTGAGTCTTAATTGAGGTTAGTGGGGTTAGTGAGTCTTAATTGAGGTTGTTAGTGGGGTTAGTCTTAATTGAGGTTGTTAGTGGGGTTAGTGAGAGTCTTAATTGAGGTTGTTAGTGGGGTTAGTCTTAATTGAGGTTGTTAGTGGGGTTAGTCTTAATTGAGGTTGTTAGTGAGGTTAGTGAGTCTTAATTGAGGTTGTTATTGGGGTTAGTCTTAATTGAAGTTGTTAGTGGGGTTAGTGAGAGTCTTAATTGAGGTTGTTAGTGGGGTTACCTGGAGGTTACCTGGAGGTTATTCCGGGGGTCAACGCCCCCGCGGCCCGGTCCATGACCAGGCCTCCCGATGGATCAGGGCCTGATCAACTAGGCTGTTACTGCTGGCCGTTGTTATTGGGATTAGTGAGAGTCTTAATTAAAGTTATTGGGGTTATTGAGTCTTAATTGAGGTTAGTGAGGTTAGTGAGAGTCTTAATTGTGGTTCTTAGTGAGGATCTTAGTGGGAGTTAGTAGGGCTGGACTCTACGTCTTGCAAGAAAGTTGGGGTCACTGACCACTGCGCCCTGAAGAGGTCAACAGACTTGAGGGGGAAGGAAAAGGGGTCAGGGACAGCTCCAAATCCCTGAATCAAGAGCCCCCTTCCCCTTTCGCCGGCATCGAGGAGGCACCCTCCTCCCTTTCTTGCCCCTTTGAGAAGTGAGGGGGTGGTGGGGGAAGGGGGAAGCGAAAAGAAAGTGGGTTTTATGGCGCTGAAGATGCCACCCCCTCCCTTGTTGTGGCGCGCAGCGCGCTCATTGGCCGCCCGCTGTTGCGTCACGGACACTCTCCACCAATCAGGGACCAGGGACGGATGTCGGCGCGGGATTTTTTCCCCTCCCCCTCTCCTCCGTTAGTCGCGTTTCGTTTATCGTCGTTATTTATCGATCGTTTTAACACTACCGTGAGCAATGACGACGCGTAGAGGCGTGGACGCGGCCCCCTTCAACGCCGCTAGCGACTGGACGGAGATTTATTCGTTATTTGTAGAGAGGCACGTCACCAAGAACGTTACCGGACTTTCCATGGAACGCACGGTAGTTGCAACGTTGTCCAGACGAACAACGATTAATAACGTGGGCAGCGCAGCTTCTAGAGAGCGCTAAATAGTGCAGAAGAGAGCGTTAGCGCAGGCCAGACAAACGGCTAACGTTGAGGGATCGGCAGAGTTAAGGGGTGAGATATGGTTAAAGGGTGAAAAGAATGGGTGAGCAGGTCACCCCCCTTATAGCGGGGCCGTCCGTAAAGGTCGCGCCGAAGCCGCTGCTCAAAAGCCATGTGTTGTGATTCCTCATGCCCAGTGTAACACCCACCTTCACGCGGGGAGGAGCAGGACGGCCCCGCCTCCAGTGCCACACTGACGTGTCCTGCCTCACCCTCCTGTGGACACCACAGCAGTTCTGTGGACAACGACACCTGGACACTGTGGGAGAGTGCCAGGTTTAGTGTGTGTCCAAAGCTAGACACACGTTCCAACCCAGTGGATGGTTCCAGTCTTGTCCGTGTCTAGCTAGTGGATGGCTGCAGTGTCACCCGTGTCCAACCAGTGGACAGTTCCAGTGTCACCTGTGTCTAGCCAGTGGACAGTTCCAGTGTCACCCGTATCTGCCTATTTAACAGTTCCGGTGTCCAGCCAGTGGGCAGTTCCAGTGTCACCCGTGTCTAGCTAGTGGACAATTCTAGTGTCACCTGTGTCTAGCCAGTGGACAGTTCCAGTGTCACCCGTGTCCAGCCAGTGGGCAGTTCCAGTGTCACCCGTGTCTAGCTAGTGGACAGTTCTAGTGTCACCTGTGTCTAGCCAGTGGACAGTTCCAGTGCCACCCGTGCCCAGCCAATGGACAGTTGCAGTGGACAATGCTACTATAGCACCTCCCAAAGTGCCATATAAACATATCTCACTCCAATCACTGTGGACAGTGCCAGCCTAGGATGCTCTAAGCTGGACACCGTGTCCACCCAGCTTACAGTGCCAATCACAGTGTCTACCGTGTCCAGGACACCTGAGACCCCAATAGCAGTGTCACGCCGAGAAACAGTGTCGTTATTTTAGCCACTAACATATAAAATACAAAATCTCTCCACGGATTATGGGAAGATTTGAAAACCATTTTAATGTGATAGTGCCGGGTAAAAACCCGTGTGGGTTGTGGCTGACGTAGTGGAGACGCACACGGGAATCATTCCCAAAACCTGGATGGGTTTTTAGGCCGGAATACGGAATCGATTCTGGTTTTTTTTTAGTTATATTGAAAAAAAAAAAAGTTTTGGAGGGCATTTCGGTGGGTAGGAAGGTCTGGAAAGGGGGTTCACGAACCCGCCTTGACGGACGGGAGGGGCTCACGAATCTGGACGGACGGGCGGGGGTTCACGAACCCGCCTTGACGGACGTCAAATCTCTTGGAGAAAACAGTGAAGCAGTTCCCAGAGTTAGAAGGGAACCCGAGCAGCATTAGAAAGGAACCCGAGCAGCATTAGAAAGGAACCTCCGCAGCATGCTGCCGCAGGGGCTCCACGAGGTGTTGGTGGAACACCCGCTCTCAGCAGGTGCTAGCTTCGGTTCCTTAGCAGTGGATGAGAGCTCACCTACACCTTACTCTGACGCCACCCAGGTGAGCACCTGCTGATGTCCTGGTCCCACGCACCTGTTGTTGGTTGGCATCTGTCTTCAACCTCTGTATGACAAGTGTGTCAGGACAGGTGTTGCATGGGAGAACAGGTGTTGTGGGGGATTGCAAGCATTGTGTGATATGACAGGTGTTGCGTGGTATGACAGGTGCTGTGTGGTAGGACAGGTGTTGTGGGGGATTGCAAGCATTGTGGTAGGACAGGTGTACTGTGACCCTTGGCAGTCCACAAGTGTGCTGTGACGCCTGCACAGTTCACAGGTGTACTGTGACTCCTGATACAGTTCACAGGTGTATTGTGACACCTGGCACTGTCCACAGGTGTACTGTGAACCCTGGCACAGTCCACAGGTGTGCTGTGACCCCCTGGCACAGTCCACAGGTGCACTGTGACCCTCTGGCACAGTCCACAAGTGTACTGTGACCACCCTGGCACAGTCCACAGGTGTACTGTAACCCCCTGGCACAGTGCACAGGTGTACCGTGACCCCTGGCACAGTCCACAGGTGTACTGTAAACCATTACACACTCCACAGGTGTACTGTGACCCATGACACTGCAGGTGTACTGTGACCCATGACACTACAGGTGTACTGTGACCCATGACACTCTACAGGTGTACTGTGACCCATGACACTCTACAGGTGTAATGTGACCCATGACACACTCCACAGGTGTACTGTGACCCATGACACACTCTACAGGTGTCCTGTGACCCATGACACACTCTACAGGTGTCCTGTGACCCATGACACACTCTACAGGTGTCCTGTGACCCATGACACTCCACAGGAGCACTGTGACCTCTGGCACAGTTCAGAGGTGTACTGTGACCCCTGATACACCCTACAGGTGTTATATGATCTCTGGTACACTACACATGTGTAATGTGACTCCTGGCACACTACACATGTGTAATGTGACTCCTGGCACACTACACATGTGTAATGTGACCCCTGTCACACCCCATTGGTGTTATGACCCTGGCACTCTACACAGGTATAATGCGACTCCTGTCACACTATACAGGTGTAATGTGACACCTGGCCCCCTACAGAGGTGTAATGTGACATTTGGAACACTACACAGGTGTAATGAGATGCCTAGCACACTGCACAGGTGTTATGTGACACCTGGAACACTACACGGGGATTATGTGACACCTGGCACACGACACAGGTGTTATGTGACGCCTGGCACACTACGCAGGTGTTGACACCTGACACACTACACAAGTGTTATTTGACACCTGGCACACTACACAGGTGTTATGTGACGTCTGGCACAGTACACAGGTGTTATTTGACACCTGGCACACTACACAGGTGCTATGTGACGTCTGGCACAGTACACAGGTGTTATTTGACACCTGGCACACTACACAGGTGCTATGTGACGTCTGGCACAGTACACAGGTGTTATTTGACACCTGGCACACTACACAGGTGCTATGTGACGTCTGGCACACTACACAGGTGTTATTTGACACCTGGCACACTACACAGGTGTTATGTAACGTCTGGCACACTACACAGGTGCTATGTGACGTCTGGCACAGTACACAGGTGTTATGTGACGCCTGGCACACTACACAGGTGTTATGTGACGCCTGGCACACTACACAGGTGTTATGTGACGTCTGGCACACTACACAGGTGTTATGTGACGTCTGCCACACTACACAGGTGCTATGTGACGTCTGGCACACTACACAGGTGTTATGTGACGTCTGGCACACTACACAGGTGTTATGTGACGTCTGGCACACTACACAGGTGTTATGTGACGTCTGGCACACTACACAGGTGTTATGTGACGTCTGGCACACTACACAGGTGTTATGTGACGCCTGGCACACTACACAGGTGTTATGTGACGTCTGGCACACTACACAGGTGTTGTGACGTCTGGAACACTACACAGGTGTTATGTGACGTCTGGCACACTACACAGGTGGTATGTGACACCTGACACATTACACAGGTGTTATGTGACACCTGACACATTACACAGGTGTTATGTGACACCTAGCACACTACACAGGTGTTACGTGACATATGGGTGCTGGAAAGTGGTACACAAATTTAAGAGAGCACTTATCCCTATGCATGAGTGTATGATTGTGTGAGTGTATGATCGAGTGTATGATTGTGAGGGTATGATTGTGTGAGTGTATGATTGTGTATGATTGTGAGTGTATGATTGTGTGAGTGTATGATTGTGTATGATTGTGAGTGTATGATTGTGAGTGCATGATTGTGTATGATTGTGAGTGTATGATTGTAAGTGTATGATTGTGTGAGTGTATGATTGATCGAGTGTATGATTGTGTATGATTGTGTGAGTGTATGATTGTGTGAGTGTATGATTGTGTGAGTGTAAGATTGTGAGTGTATGATTGTGAGGGTATGATTGTGTGAGTGTATGATTGTGAGGGTATGATTGTGTGAGTGTATGATTGTGAGGGTATGATTGTGTGAGTGTATGATTGTGAGGGTATGGTTGCGTGAGTGTATGATTGTGAGGGTATGATTGTGTGAGTGTATGATTGTGAGGGTATGATTGTGTGAGTGTATGATTGTGAGGGTATGATTGTGTGAGTGTATGATTGTGAGGGTATGATTGTGTGAGTGTATGATTGTGAGGGTATGATTGTGTGAGTGTATGATTGTGAGGGTATGATTGTGTGAGTGTATGATTGTGAGGGTATGATTGTGTGAGTGTATGATTGTGTGAGTGTATGATTGTGTGAGTGTAAGATTGTGAGTGTATGATTGTGAGGGTATGATTGTGTGAGTGTATGATTGTGAGGGTATGATTGTGTGAGTGTATGATTGTGAGGGTATGATTGTGTGAGTGTATGATTGTGAGGGTATGATTGTGTGAGTGTATGATTGTGAGGGTATGATTGTGTGAGTGTATGATTGTGAGGGTATGATTGTGTGAGTGTATGATTGTGAGGGTATGGTTGCGTGAGTGTATGATTGTACGAGCGTATGGCTATATATGATTGTATGAGTGTATGATTGACTATGATTATATGTCCGTATGAGTGTTTTGAAGCAAGAATTACGTAGACGTGATAAATTTTTCTTGTGTTTCTGTGTCATTTTACGCATTTTTTTTTGAGAAGTCGTGTCTTGTGCGCGTCAGCCAGCAGGACACATGCGCCTGCTGACGCTGTCGTGCGTCATCCAGCAGGACGCATGCATCTGTTGACGCTGCCGTGCATCATCCAGCAGGACGCATGCATCTGCTGATGCTGCCGTGCATCCAGCAGGACACATGCGTCTGCTGATGCTGCCGTGCATCCAGCAGGACACATGCGTCTGCTGATGCTGCCGTGCATCCAGCAGAACACATGCGTCTGCTGATGCTGCCGTGCATCCAGCAGGACACATGCGTCTGCTGATGCTGCCGTGCATCATCCAGCAGGACACATGCGTCTGCTGATGCTGCCGTGCATCCAGCAGGACACATGCGTCTACTGACGCTGCCGTGCATCATCCAGCAGGACACATGCGTCTGCTGACGCTGCCGTACATCATCCAGCAGGACACATGCGGCTGCTGACACGGGACGCAAAGTTCATAGAGGTGCGTACTGTGGCGGCGTATTTGAATGTCGGCTGACGAATCCCGTAGAATTACGCGCGCGAGATATTTTTTATCCGCAGACGCTCTGTCTCGAAAGGTAGGCATGACGCCGCATGCGCCGTCTGCGGTTCGAATCCCTGTTCGTTCTTTTCTATTTACATTCCAGTGGTGTCCGGGACATTGCAGTAGTGTCGGACACATTCCAGTAGTGTCGGACACATTCCAGTAGTGTCGGACACATTCCAGTAGTGTCGGACACATTCCAGTAGTGTCGGACACATTGCAGTAGTGTCGGACACATTGCAGTAGTGTCGGACACATTGCAGTAGTGTCGGACACATTGCAGTAGTGTCGGACACATTGCAGTAGTGTCGGACACATTGCAGTAGTGTCGGACACATTGCAGTAGTGTCGGACACATTGCAGTAGTGTCGGACACATTGCAGTAGTGTCGGACACATTGCAGTAGTGTCGGACACATTGCAGTAGTGTCGGACACATTGCAGTAGTGTCGGACACATTGCAGTAGTGTCGGACACATTCCAGTAGCGTCGGACACATTCCAGTAGCGTCGGACACACACAGTAGTGTCGGACACATTGCAGTAGTGTCGGACATTCCACAGTATTGCAGTAGTGTCGGACACATTGCAGTAGTGTCGGACACATTGCAGTAGTGTCGGACACATTGCAGTAGTGTCGGACACATTGCAGTAGTGTCGGACACATTGCAGTAGTGTCGGACACATTGCAGTAGTGTCGGACACATTGCAGTAGTGTCGGACACATTGCAGTAGTGTCGGACACATTGCAGTAGTGTCGGACACATTGCAGTAGTGTCGGACACATTGCAGTAGTGTCGGACACATTGCAGTAGTGTCGGACACATTGCAGTAGTGTCGGACACATTGCAGTAGTGTCGGACACATTGCAGTAGTGTCGGACACATTGCAGTAGTGTCGGACACATTGCAGTAGTGTCGGACACATTGCAGTAGTGTCGGACACATTGCAGTACTCTTGGGTCTCCCGATCAAGACGACTCTCAAGACGCTCTTAGTGTTCCCAAAGAGCGATGCTTCCTCAGTCTGTAAACATTATCTACGTTCCTCTGTTAGAATTGTTCCTCTGTTAGAATTGTTCCTCTGTTAGAATTGTTCCTCTGTTAGAATTGTTTGTTCTTCTGTTGAATTCTGTTGGAATTGATTATTCCTCTGTTAGAATTCTGTTCGAATTGTTTATTCCTCTGTTAGAATTCTGTTGGAATTGTTGTTCTGTTATAATTCTGTTGGAATTTGTTATTCCTGTGCCATAATTGTTAGAATTGATTGTTCCTGTGTTAAAATTGATTCTTCCAGTATTAGCTTTTTTTAGAAAAGATTGTTCCTGTTACAATAATTGTTAGAATTTATTGTTCCTGTATTATAAATGGTTAGAATTGATTGTTCCTGTGTTAAAAATGGTTAGAATTGATTGTTCCTGTGTTAAAAATGGTTAAAATTGATTGTTCCTGTATTATAAATGGTTAGAATTGATTGTTCCTGTGTTAAAAATGGTTAAAATTGATTGTTCCTGTATTATAAATGGTTAGAATTTATTGTTCCTGTGTTAAAAATGGTTGGAATTGATTGTTCCTGTGTTAAAAATGGTTAAAATTGATTGTTCCTGTATTATAAATGGTTAGAATTTATTGTTCCTGTGTTAAAAATGGTTAGAATTGATTGTTCCTGTGTTAAAAATGGTTAAAATTGATTGTTCCTGTGTTAAAAATGGTTAGAATTGATTGTTCCTGTGTTATAAATGGTTAGAATTGATTGTTCCTGTGTTAAAAATGGTTAGAATTGATTGTTCCTGTGTTAAAAATGGTTAGAATTGATTGTTCCTGTGTTAAAAATGGTTAGAATTGATTGTTCCTGTGTTAAAAATGGTTAGAATTGATTGTTCCTGTGTTAAAAATGGTTAGAATTGATTGTTCCTGTGTTAAAAATGGTTAGAATTGATTGTTCCTGTATTATAAATGGTTAGAATTGATTGTTCCTGTGTTAAAAATGGTTAGAATTGATTGTTCCTGTGTTAAAAATGGTTAAAATTGATTGTTCCTGTGTTAAAAATGGTTAGAATTGATTGTTCCTGTGTTAAAAATGGTTAGAATTGTTCCTGTGTTTAAAGGTTTGTTAGAATTGATTGTTCCTGTTATAATTGTTAAAGTTGATCATTCCATTATAATTGTTAGAATTGTTGCTGTTATAATGATCCTATTTAATGTCAGAGTTGATGTTCGTTCACACAGTAAGTTTACTCTATGAAAGTTAAGACACATGTGCAACATCTGGATATCTTTATTGTAGACGTTTCGCCCTCCAGTGGCTTTATCAATACAGATCCTAGGACATAATTAGAAGACAGTAGAACTATATACAGAAGATGAGGTAATCAGTCCCTCAGCCTTGGAGTTAGTGTTCACAGCATCGTGGTGGTGGAGAATCTGGAGCAAAGGCAAGAAGACTGGCGGTTATATAGGTGTCAGTGGATAAGGACGTGTAGCTACACGTACAGTGGATAAGGACGTGTAGCTACACGTACAGTGGATAAGGACGTGTAGCTACACGTACAGTGGATAAGGATGTGTAGCTACACGTACAGTGGATAAGGATGTGTAGCTACACGTACAGTGGATAAGGATGTGTAGCTACACGTACAGTGGATAAGGATGTGTAGCTACACGTACAGTGGATAAGGATGTGTAGCTACACGTACAGTGGATAAGGACACAGTAACAGCGCCATGGACACAGTAACAGCGCCATGGACACAGCAACAGCGCCATGGACACAGTAACAGCGCCATGGACACAGTAACAGCGCCATGGACACAGTAACAGCGCCATGGACACAGTAACAGCGCCATGGACACAGTAACAGTGCCATGGACACAGCAACAGCGCCATGGACACAGTAACAGCGCCATGGACACAGTAACAGTGCCATGGACACAGCAACAGCGCCATGGACACAGTAACAGTTCTATGCACATAGTAACAGTACCATGCACATAGTAACAGTACCATGCACATAGTAACAGTGCCATGCACATAGTAACAGTGCCAGGGACATAGTGACAGTGCCATGCACATAGTAACAGTGCCATGCACATAGTAACAGTGCCATGGACATAGTGACAGTGCTAGGCACCTAGTGCCAGGACCAGGGGGAGGGGTATCCACTATGACACTGCTGAAGCTTCAGCCTCAGGGCCCCTAATCCCCTACGGGCCCCAAAAGCGACTTTAGTCCACACTGCTTATTAATTCTGAGTCTAGTATATGAGAAGTTAATTTTAAAAATAACATTACTAACATAGTGGAATTCAATAGAAATATCTAAAAATAGATTTTTTTTAAAGTATATAGGGCAGCCCTTGCTAAGGTTGCCATGGTGACCCTGTAATAGTTCAAGCTTCGGGGGTCCCCAAAAATGTAGGTCCCCCACTGGTTCCAGGTACATAGTGAATGGGGGTGTGGGTGGGTTAATGGTAACCATCACCCATACGCCTGGGTAATGGGTTAAGTTCACGGAGTCGTTAAAAGGGGTCGTTAAGGCTGCATATTACTTGCACTTTAACCCCTAAAATACGTAAAACTTGCGATTTTGGCTTAAATAGCAACGCTCTTCTTGCCGAATAAGGCAAGCGAAAATTTGTGTATGCAGTAATATCGCAAAAATCATTCTGAACCTAACGAAAAAAATATATTGCTTGTTTATTATTAAATTACTGTAAATATATCTAAAATATATTTACAGAGTAAATTAAGTTGCGCTTGTTATAAGGTTAGGTAAATTTCCTAAGGTTCTTTTGGTACAAAATTATTAATTTTTACATTAACATAAATGAAAAAAATATATATCGTTAAACGTATAAGAGAAAATTTTAGAAAGGACTTAATTTTAAACGAGTTCTTGTTAAGTGACCAATTTTACCTATTCGGCACGACATATATATGCTTATTTTTGGTAATGTATGCACGTCTCTCCCCCCCCCACCTAAACAAACCACCACCTCCCCCCTGTTAACTACCAGCTGTCCCCCACCTGTTAACCTCCACCTTTCCCCCACCTGTTAACCACCTCTCCCCCACCTGTTAACCACCACCTCTCCCCTACCTGTTAACTACCACCTCTCCCCCACCTGTTAACCACCACCTCTCCCCTACCTGTTAACTACCACCTCTCCCCACCTGTTAACTACCAGCTGTCCCCCCACCTGTTAACCTCCACCTTTCCCCACCTGTTCACCTCTCCCCCACCTGTTAACCACCACCTCTCCCCTACCTGTTAACTACCACCTCTCCCCTACCTGTTAACTACCACCTCTCCCTCACCTGTTAACCACCACCTCTCCCTCACCTGTTAACCACTACCTCTCCCCACCTGTTAACTACCACCTCTCCCCACCTGTTAACTACCACCTCTCCCCACCTGTTAACTACCACCTCTCCCCTACCTGTTAACTACCACCTCTCCCTCACCTGTTAACCACCACCTCTCCCTCACCTGTTAACCACTACCTCTCCCCACCTGTTAACTACCAGCTGTCCCCCACCTGTTAACTACCACCTCTCCCCTACCTGTTAACTACCACCTCTCCCCTACCTGTTAACTACCACCTCTCCCCCACCTGTTAACCACCTCTCCCTACCTGTTAACCACCTCTCCCCCACCTGTTAATCACCACCTCTCCCCCACCTGTTAATCACCACCTCTCCCCCACCTGTTAACTACCACCTCTCCCCCACCTGTTAACCTCCACCTCTCCCCACCTGTTAACTCCCACACTTCTTGCCACAATTACCTACACTACCCTTATTCACTACCAAAGGACTGTGGTCCCCGTGTACATGTTGTGGTGGTCGTGTACGTGTTGTGGTCTCCGTGTACTTGTGGTCTCCGTATACTTGTGATCTCCGTGTACGTGTTGTGGTCCCCGTGTACGTGTTGTGGTCTCCGTGTACTTGTGGTCCCCGTGTACGTGTTGTGGTCCCCGTGTGCGTGTTGTGATCCCCGTGTGCGTGTTGTGATCTCCGTGAACTTGTGTTCCCCGTGCACTTGTGGTTTCCGTGTACTTGTTGTGGCCTCCGTGCACTTATTGTGGTCTCCGTGTACTTGTGGTCTCCGTATACTTGTTGTGGTCTCCGTGTACTTGTGGTTTTCCGTGTACTTGTTGTGGTTTTCCGTGTACTTGTGGTCCCGGTGCACTTGTGGTCTCCGTGCACTTGTGGTCTCCGTGCACTTGTGGTCCCCGTGCACTTGTGGTCTCCGTGCACTTGTGGTCACCGTGTACTTGTGGTCCCGGTGCACTTGTGGTCCCCGTGCACTTGTGGTCTCCGGGCACTTGTGGTCACCGTGTACTTGTGGTCCCGGTGCACTTGTGGTCTCCGTGCACTTGTGGTCCCCGTGCACCTGTGGTTTCCGTGTACTTGTGGTCCCCGTGCACCTGTGGCACTTGTGGTCCCCGTGCACTTGTGGTCCCCGTGCACACTTGTGGTCTCCGTGCACTTGTGGTCCCAGTCTCCGTGCACTTGTGGTCCCCGTGCACTTGTGGTCCTCCGTGCACTTGTGGTCTCCGTGCACTTGTTGTCTCCGTGCACTTGTGGTCCCCGTACACTTGTGCAGTCCCCGTGCACTTGTGGTGCACTTGTGGTCTCCGTGCACTTGTGGCCCCGTGCACCTGTGGTCTCCGTGCACTTGTGGTCCCCGTGCACTTGTGGTCCCCGTGCACTTGTGGTCCCCGTGCACTTGTGGTCCCCGTGCACTTGTGGTCTCCGTGCACTTGTGGTCTCCGTGCACTTGTGGTCCCCGTACACGTGTGGCCCCCGTGTACTTGTGGTCTCCGTGTACTTGTGGTCTCCGTGCACTTGTGGTCCCCGTGCACTTGTGGTCCCCGTGCACTTGTGGTCCCCGTGCACTTGTGGTCCCCGTGCACTTGTGGTCCCCGTGCACTTGTGGTCTCCGTGCACTTGTGGTCTCCGTGCACTTGTGGTCCCCGTGCACTTGTGGTCCCAGTGCACTTGTGGTCTCCGTGCACTTGTGGTCTCCGTGCACTTGTGGTCCCCGTGCACTTGTGGTCTCCGTGCACTTGTGGTCTCCGTGCACTTGTGGTCCCCGTGCACTTGTGGTCTCCGTGCACTTGTGGTCTCCGTGCACTTGTGGTCCCCGTGCACTTGTGGTCTCCGTGCCCCGTGCACTTGTGGTCTCCGTGCACTTGTGGTCTCCTTGCACCTGTGGTCCCCGTGCACTTGTGGTCCCCGTGCACTTGTGGTCTCCGTGCACTTGTGGTCTCCTTGCACTTGTGGTCCCCGTGCACTTGTGGTCTCCGTGCACTTGTGGTCCCCGTGCACTTGTGGTCCCCGTGCACTTGTGGTCTCCGTGCACTTGTGGTCTCCGTGCACTTGTGGTCTCCGTGCACTTGTGGTCCCCGTGCACTTGTGGTCTCCGTGCACTTGTGGTCTCCGTGCACTTGTGGTCCCCGTGCACTTGTGGTCTCCGTGCACTTGTGGTCCCCGTGCACTTGTGGTCTCCGTGCACTTGTGGTCCCCGTGCACTTGTGGTCTCCGTGCACTTGTGGTCTCCGTGCACTTGTGGTCTCCGTGCACTTGTGGTCTCCGTGCACTTGTGGTCTCCGTGCACTTGTGGTCTCCGTGCACTTGTGGTCTCCGTGCACTTGTGGTCTCCGTGCACTTGTGGTCTCCGTGCACTTGTGGTCTCCGTGCACTTGTGGTCCCCGTGCACTTGTGGTCTCCGTGCACTTGTGGTCTCCGTGCACTTGTGGTCTCCGTGCACTTGTGGTCTCCGTGCACTTGTGGTCTCCGTGCACTTGTGGTCTCCGTGCACTTGTGGTCTCCGTGCACTTGTGGTCTCCGTGCACTTGTGGTCTCCGTGCACTTGTGGTCTCCGTGCACTTGCTGTGTTTTTCTATATTTTTTTCTGTTTTGTCGGTGTTTTTGTGTGTTTGTGTTTGCTTTTTCTGTGCTGTCAGATTCATCAGGTCTTCTTAATAGAGTTCTTGTTAGTTATGGTTGTGTGTGTGTGTGTGTGTGTGTGTGTGTGTGTGTGTGTGTGTGTGGGGCACAGCATTTTTGGGTCCAGGACACACACACAGGAGGGGCCAGGAGCTATGACTTGACGCCTGCAACCAAAATTAGGTATGTACACACACACACACACACACACACACACACACACACACACACACACACACACCCCAGAGTCTCATATCAACAATTGAACTCGTTTAATTCCTAGGACAGTAATCGCGACACTTCCCCTCCCCTCCTTAGCCAGTGCCAGTGGGGAGGGGAAGGGGAAGGGGAAGGGAGTGAGATTTCTGGAGGATTAGTGTACAGGATTTGTGGTTAATCCCGGGGAATCAGGGGCGCCGCTGCTCTACCTGTAATCACTGTAAATCCCCCCGGGGGATTTACAATAAGAATCTCAGGGGAAGTAAGTGTGGGTGTCTGTGTCTGGTGCTGTTTTCTTTGTTCCTTGTTTGTTTACCCGTCTCCTTGTTTGCTGGCTTAGCTACTCCTGCGTTGGCTCGTGTTTGTACTTAAGTTTTGTGTGTGTGTGTGTGTGTGTGCATATATATATATATATATATATATATATATATATATATATATATATATATATATATATATATATATATATATATATATATATATATTATATATAATACAGAGGTTGTAGTGTATATAGTTAACGTTGTATACAATGTACAAAGGTGAGAAAACGCGTTAAAATTAGAAATGAATTGTTGTGAGAGTTTAGGAAGCCGAGGATAACACTTGTTCCCATAATGTGATGTGTGGGTGATGGGAGATGTGTTGGTGATGGGAGATATGTTGGTGATGGAAGATGTGTTGGTGATGGGAGATGTGTTGGTGATGGGAGATATGTTGGTAATGGGAGATGTGTTGATGATGGTAGATGTGTTGGTGGAGTAGATGTGTTGATGATGGTAGATGTGTTGGTGATGGTAGATGTGTTGATGATGGTAGATGTGTTGGTGATGGGAGATGTGTTGGTGATGGAAGATGTGTTGGTGATGGGAGATGTGTTGGTGATGGGAGATATGTTGGTAATGGGAGATGTGTTGGTGATGGGAGATGTGTTGGTGATGGGAGATGTGTTGGTGATGGGAGATGTGTGGATGATGGGAGATGTGTGAGTGATGGGAGATGTGTTGGTGATGGGAGATGTGTTGGTGATGGGAGATGTGTGGGTGATGGGAGATGTGTGGGTGATGGGAGATGTGTGGGTGATGGGAGATGTGTGGGTGATGGGAGATGTGTGGGAGAGGGAGAGAGAGTAAAGAGAGGGAGAGCACCTGTTGAAGGCTCTCCCACGTGTTGTGGTGGCGGCCATAGAACAGTGAAATTCTCTCTCTCTCTTTTTCTTTCTCTCCCTCTTTCTCCCTCTCTTTTCTCTCCTCTCTCCCTCGGACATATAGTGACGAGGAAGCGCTAAACTTTTATGGGTCGTACAGACCCCTGTACATCTGGTGATAATCAGGTTTGATACGAGGAAAGAGATTGATCTCTTTCCTCGAATCAAGAGAAATAATTACCATTATTATTAAGGGAGCGTTAAGCCCGTAAGGGCCTCATAGCACCTTCGGGAATAAGTGTTTATCTACTTTGATCCAAGGAAGGAGAAAGATGGTTCCATTTCCTACGATCAAGAGCCCTCCCCCTCACTTCTTAAAGGGTGAGTGAGGGGGGGAGGAAGAAAGTGAGAGTGAGGGGGAGAGAGGGGGAGGGGAGTGAGGAGGAGAGAGGGGGAGGGGGCAGGATGGTGTTGTCAATTATCATTATTATTATAATTATTATTCATAATGAAACAGTATTGGTGTAGAGAATAATAATTAGATGATAACATTAATAATCATTAGATAAAACGACTAATAATAATTAGATAATATTAAAAATTAATAATTAATGTAGATAATAAAATGTCTAATGATAATATAGATAATGATATAGATAATGATAATATAGATAATGATAATATAGATAATGATAATATAGATAATGATAATATAGATAATGATATAGATAATGATAATATAGATAATGATATAGATAATGATAATATAGATAATGATATAGATAATGATAATATAGATAATGATATAGATAATGATAATATAGATAATGATATAGATAATGATAATATAGATAATGATATAGATAATGATAATATAGATAATAATATAGATAATGATAATATAGATAATGATATAGATAATGATAATATAGATAATAATATAGATAATGATAATATAGATAATGATAATATAGATAATGATAATATAGATAATGATAATATAGATAATGATAATATAGATAATAATATAATGATATAATGATAATATAGATAATGATAATATAGATAATAATATAGATAATGATAATATAGATAATGATAATATAGATAATGATATAGATAATAATATAGATAATAATATAGATAATATAAATGATAATATAGATAATGATATAGATAATGATAATATAGATAATGATATAGATGATAATATAGATAATGATATAGATAATGATAATATAGATAATGATATAGATAATGATAATATAGATAATGATATAGATAATGATAATATAGATAATGATAATATAGATAATAATATAGATAATGATAATATAGATAATGATATAGATGATAATATAGATGATATAGATAATGATATAGATAATGATAATATAGATAATGATAATATAGATAATGATATAATGATAATATAGATAATGATATAGATAATGATAATATAGATAATGATAATATAGATAATATAGATAATGATAATATAGATAATGATAATATAGATAATGATATAGATAATGATAATATAGATAATGATAATATAGATAATATAGATAATGATAATATAGATAATGATAATATAGATAATGATATAGATAATGATAATATAGATAATGATATAGATGATAATATAGATAATGATAATATAGATAATGATAGATAATGATATAATGATAATATAGATAATGATATAGATGATAATATAGATAATGATATAGATAATGATAATATAGATAAAAATTACTACTAATACTGGAGATAATGATAATATAGATAATAGAAATTACTAATAATGTGATGTAGATAATATAAAAAAATAATAGCATTGTTAGACAATTTTTGTTTCTGGCTTAAATTTTGCTTTTGTGGCTTAAACGAAGATTTTTTGAAAAACAAAAAATGGCTAAATTTCAATATTTTTTGCTAATTTTGGATGTAAAACAAAAACATAATTATAATTTACACAAATTTTATTTTAAACTTTCTGAAACATATTTACAAAGTTAAAAATTGGCAGTTTTTTTTCTAGATTTACGATCATCCAACAAATTATTTTGGGGTTTAAGCCCCCAAATGTTGTCTGCCATCTTGTTTTCATTATAAGATGTCTGATATCTGTGCTCAAAGTTCATTATATCTTGGTGGAAGCACTGCCCTTGATGCTCCGAGTATTATGCTATATTGTCCTTGATACTGTCAAGATGAGCATCAAGGAACATGAAGGGATATTAAGGAACATCCTACAGCCCATCTGACCATAACTTTTTACTAAGGTCTCAACAAGCTCCACATAATTGTCAGCCTTGTTGATGCCCAGAAAGACCTGTGCTACACCAACAAAACTCTCCCAGTCTTCCTTTTGCTTCTCTTGGAGCTTCTTGTGTAATTCTGAACTCCATGATTTTCCTGACTTGTGGTCTAGTGAAGATGGCAGCCTTCATTTTTGTCTCTGATAGCTTGGGTAAGAAATCTTGAAGATACTTGAAGGCTGAAGACTCTTCGTCAAGAACTGTAACAGTTTCATTAGTCCTAATTTGATGTGTAATGGAGGGAACAGAACTTTGTGAAGATCCGCCATTGGTTTATGTTTGATATTTCTTCCTACTGAGAACCCAGTCTTTGAGGCCAGAGCTTCCTCTGGTAATGTGCTGCTCTGTCTCTACTATCCCAGTGACAGAGATAACAGTGAAACTTGGTAAAACCTCCTTGGAGTCACATCAAAAATGCCACCATTTTGAAGTCTCCAATAACCTGTCTGCCATATTATCATAGTTGGAAGCTTCCAGTAGAAGTTTGACACTGTTGTAGTCCTCCTTAAGATGCACTGAATGAGCCAAGGAAACAGATGGTACTTGTTCCCATTCCGCAGAAGTACAGCTTTTAGGCTGCTGGAGGAGCTGTCAATGAAGAGTCTCCAGTCATCTGGATTGCTTGCAGTTCCAATTGCATCAAATAGACCTGATGCATCATTACAGTAGCACAACCTGGCTTCATCAGTGAAGAAGCTTGAGAAATGTTGGTAATATTTTTCTATGTCTTGTCACTTGCACACTTTCATCCACCAAGTCTCATTCCTTGAGCCTTGAAATCAAAAGTCCAGCATTTGACCTTGTCAAACCAAGATCTCTGATGAGGTCATTGAGGTGTGTTTGGTTTGGGTAGTAAATATTCCTCCCAACAGCTGCATCTGAGAGATCATAATCTTGTTCACTGTGATCTTTATTGTCTAATTTGCTACTTTCTTCTTCTGATGGTTAACTTCTTTCTGGAAGTGTAGGTACAGGAAGATCAACACTGTGTGGTACTGGTGTAGTAGAAGACGGAAGGTCTGGATAAATAACAGGTGGATTGTCGCAGTTCGGAGTTAGGAAGGATCCACCAGACAGAAGTAGCAGTTGGTTGATGGAAGGATCCACCAGACAGAAGTAATAGTTGGTTGATGGAAGGATCCACCACCAGACAGAAGTAGCAGTTGGTTGATGGAAGGATCCACCACCAGACAGAAGTAGCAGTTGGTTGATGGAAGGATCCACCACCAGACAGAAGTAGCAGTTGGTTGATGGAAGGATCCACCAGACAGAAGTAGCAGTTGGTTGATGGAAGGATCCACCAGACAGAAGTAGCAGTTGGTTGATGGAAGGATCCACCAGATAGAAGTAGCAGTTGGTTGATGGAAGGATCCACCAGACAGAAGTAGCAGTTGGTTGATGGAAGGATCCACCAGACAGAAGTAGCAGTTGGTTGATGGAAGGATCCACCAGACAGAAGTAGCAGTTGGTTGATGGAAGGATCCACCACCAGACAGAAGCAGCAGTTGGTTGATGGAAGGATCCACCAGACAGAAGCAGCAGTTGGTTGATGGAAGGATCCACCAGACAGAAGCAGCAGTTGGTTGATGGAAGGATCCACCAGACAGAAGCAGCAGCTGGTTGATGGAAGGATCCACCAGACAGAAGTAGCAGTGGAAGGATGGAATTAGATGAGAAGGATCCACCACCAGAAGCACAGTTGGTTGAGAAGGCAGCAGAAGTAGCTGGTTGATGGAAGGATCCACCAGAAGACAGTTGGTTGATGGAAGAAGACAGAAGCAGCAGTTGGTTGATGGAAGGATCCACCACCAGACAGAAGCAGCAGTTGGTTGATGGAAGGATCCACCAGACAGAAGCAGCAGTTGGTTGATGGAAGGATCCACCACCAGACAGAAGCAGCAGCTGGTTGATGGAAGGATCCACCACCAGACAGAAGCAGCAGTTGGTTGATGGAAGGATCCACAAGACAGAAGCAGCAGTTGGTTAATGGAAGGATGGTTGATGGAAGGATCCACCACCAGACAGAAGCAGCAGCTGGTTGATGGAAGGATCCACCACCAGACAGAAGTAGCAGCTGGTTGATGGAAGGATCCACCACCAGACAGAAGCAGCAGCTGGTTGATGGAAGGATCCACCACCAGACAGAAGCAGCAGCTGGTTGATGGAAGGATCCACCAGACAGAAGCAGCAGTTGGTTGATGGAAGGATCCACCAGACAGAAGCAGCAGCTGGTTGATGGAAGGATCCACCACCAGACAGAAGCAGCAGTTGGTTGATGGAAGGATCCACCACCAGACAGAAGCAGCAGCTGGTTGATGGAAGGATCCACCAGACAGAAGCAGCAGCTGGTTGATGGAAGGATCCACCACCAGACAGAAGCAGCAGTTGGTTGATGGAAGGATCCACCAGACAGAAGCAGCAGCTGGTTGATGGAAGGATCCACCACCAGACAGAAGCAGCAGCTGGTTGATGGAAGGATCCACCACCAGACAGAAGCAGCAGCTGGCTGATGGAAGGATCCACCACCAGACGGAAGCAGCAGCTGGTTGATGGAAGGATCCACCACCAGACAGAAGCAGCAGCTGGTTGATGGAAGGATCCACCACCAGACAGAAGCAGCAGCTGATTGATGGAAGGATGCAGCAGCTGGCTGATGGAAGGATCCACCACCAGACAGAAGCAGCAGCTGGTTGATGGAAGGATCCACCACCAGACAGAAGCAGCAGCTGGTTGATGGAAGGATCCACCACCAGACAGAAGCAGCAGCTGGTTGATGGAAGGATCCACTACCAGACAGAAGCAGCAGCTGGTTGATGGAAGGATCCACCACCAGACAGAAGCAGCAGCTGTCTGATGGAAGGATCCACCACCAGACAGAAGCAGCAGCTGGTTGATGGAAGGATCCACCACCAGACAGAAGCAGCAGCTGGTTGATGGAAGGATCCACAACCAGACAGAAGCAGCAGTTGGTTGATGGAAGGATCCACCACCAGACAGAAGCAGCAGCTGGTTGATGGAAGGATCCACCACCAGACAGAAGCAGCAGCTGGTTGATGGAAGGATCCACCACCAGACAGAAGCAGCAGCTGGTTGATGGAAGGATCCACCACCAGACAGAAGCAGCAGCTGGTTGATGGAAGGATCCACCACCAGACAGAAGCAGCAGCTGGTTGATGGAAGGATCCACCACCAGACAGAAGCAGCAGCTGGTTGATGGAAGGATCCACCACCAGACAGAAGCAGCAGCTGGTTGATGGAAGGATCCACCAGACAGAAGCAGCAGCTGGTTGATGGAAGGATCCACCAGACAGAAGCAGCAGCTGGTTGATGGAAGGATCCACCACCAGACAGAAGCAGCAGCTGGTTGATGGAAGGATCCACCACCAGACAGAAGCAGCAGCTGGTTGATGGAAGGATCCACCACCAGACAGAAGCAGCAGCTGGTTGATGGAAGGATCCACCACCAGACAGAAGCAGCAGCTGGTTGATGGAAGGATCCACCACCAGACAGAAGCAGCAGCTGGTTGATGGAAGGATCCACCACCAGACAGAAGCAGCAGCTGGTTGATGGAAGGATCCACCACCAGACAGAAGCAGCAGCTGGTTGATGGAAGGATCCACCACCAGACAGAAGCAGCAGCTGGCTGATGGAAGGATCCACCACCAGACAGAAGCAGCAGCTGGTTGATGGAAGGATCCACCACCAGACAGAAGCAGCAGCTGGCTGATGGAAGGATCCACCACCAGACAGAAGCAGCAGCTGGTTGATGGAAGGTTGGTTGATGGAAGGATCCACCACCAGACAGAAGCAGCAGCTGGTTGATGGAAGGATCCACCACCAGACAGAAGCAGCAGCTGGTTGATGGAAGGATCCACCACCAGACAGAAGCAGCAGCTGGTTGATGGAAGGATCCACCACCAGACAGAAGCAGCAGCTGGTTGATGGAAGGATCCACCACCAGACAGAAGCAGCAGCTGGTTGATGGAAGGATCCACCACCAGACAGAAGCAGCAGCTGGCTCAGTGATCAGCGGGTTCACAACATATTCTAGCAACAACTATATGGCTCTTTTTTCCTCTATATCATCCTGTAAATAAACAAAAGAATTAATCTGTTATATTTCATTTATAAGATATTCTTATTCAAGATTTTATCCATCATATAAATAATAACTTTCTTACCGTCCAGTGTTTACTTACAATGAAAATAAATGGTATAAAATACCAAAATGTCCAATACCCCTGCCAAGCTACCCAAGACTCTATAACCCCACCCGGTAGATCATCAGATGCAGCATTCTCCACCTGACCTCAACATTCTGAACCTGACTATAAATACTCCCGTACCTTCCACCCCAGGTAGATCTGTGTATGACTTGAAAAAGCCCACTGTGTGGGCGAAACGTTGTCAACAAAGAATCACATTAAACTGCATATGTGTTTATAAGAACATAAGAAAGGAGGAACACTGCAGCAGGCCTGTTGGCCCATACTAGGCAGGTCCTTTACAATTTATCCCACTAACAAACATTTGACCATCCCAATTTTCAATGCTACCCAAGAATTAAGCTCTGATGTGCAAGTCCCACTCAAATCCAACCCCTTCCACTCATGTACTTATCCAATCTAAATTTGAAACTACCCAAAGTCCTAGCCTCAATAACCCAACTAGGTAGACTGTTCCACTCATCAACTAACCTATTTCCAAACCAGTACTTTCCTATGTCCTTTCTAAATCTAAACTTATCTAATTTAAATCCATTACTGCGGGTTCTCTCTTGGAGAGATATCCTCAAGACCTTGTTAATATCCCCTTTATTAATACCTATCTTCCACTTATACACTTCGATCAGGTCTCCCCTCGTTCTTCGTCTAACAAGTGAATGTAACTTAAGAGTCTTCAATCTTTCTTCATAAGGAAGATTTCTAATGCTATGTATTAATTTAGTCATCCTACGCTGAATGTTTTCTAACGAATTTATGTCCATTCTGTAATATGGAGACCAGACTTGAGCTGCATAATCTAGGTGAGGCCTTACTAATGATGTATAAAGCTGCAGTATAACCTCTGGACTTCTGTTGCTTACACTTCTTGATATAAATCCCAGTAATCTATTTGCCTTATTACGTACACTTAGGCATTGCTGTCTTGGTTTAAGGTTGCTGCTCCCCATAACCCCCAAGTCCTTTTCGCAATCTGTATGGCTAAGTTCTACATTATTTAACTTATAAGTGCTAGGGTTATGGACACTCCCGAGCTTCAGAACCTTGCATTTATCTACATTGAACTGCATCTGCCACTTTTCTGACCAAGAGTAGAGTTTGTCTAAATCCTCCTGAAGTTCCCTAACATCTGCGTTTGAATCAATTATCCTACCTATCTTTGTGTCATCGGCGAATTTGCTCATATCACTAGTAACACCCTCATCAAGATCATTGATATATATTATAAACAACAACGGGCCCAAGACTGATCCCTGTGGAACGCCACTTGTTACAGATCCCCACTCGGATTTAACCCCATTTATAGACACTCTCTGCTTCCTGTCTGTGAGCCATGACTCGACCCACGAGAGCACTTTTCCCCCAATGCCATGAGCTGCCACTTTCTTTAACAGTCTTTGGTGCGGAACTCTATCAAAAGCCTTACTAAAATCTAAGTAAATAATATCAAATTCTTTATCGTGGTCAACAGCCTCAAAAGCTTTACTGAAGAAAGTTAATAAATTAGTTAGACAAGACCGGCCTCTTGTGAATCCATGTTGAGTATCATTAATCAAGCTATGCTTATCGAGATGGCTTCTTATAATCTCAGCTATAATTGACTCTAGTAATTTGCCTACAATTGAGGTCAGGCTTATTGGGCGGTAATTTGACGGTAACGACTTGTCCCCTGTTTTAAAAATAGGAATTACATTAGCCATCTTCCACATATCAGACACTACACCTGTTTGAAGAGATAAATTAAAAATATTAGTTAATGGTTCACAGACTTCCATTTTGCATTCCTTAAGAACCCTTGAAAAAAACTCATCAGGACCCCGTGACTTATTTTGCTTCAGTTGGTCTATCTGCTTCACAACCATTTCACTAGTGACTGTGATGTTACATAATTTATATTCTTCTGGCCCACTATAGAAATTAATTACTGGAATGTTATTAGTGTCTTCCTGCGTAAAAACCGAGAGAAAATAATTATTTAAAATCGAGCACATTTCATTCTCTTTGTCACTAAGATGCCCATAGTTATTTTTAAGGGGACCTATCTTATCTCTGACTTTTGTTCTATATATCTGGAAAAAACTTTTTGGGTTAGTTTTAGAATCCCTAGCAACTTTAATTTCATAGTCCCTTTTAGCTTTTCTTATCCCCTTTTTAATGTCCCTCTTAATGTCAATATACTGATTCATAAGATGACCCTCACCTCTTTTGATACGCCTATAAATTCCTTTCTTATGCCCTAGTAGATATTTCAGCCTATTATTCATCCATTTTGGGTCATTTTTATTTGACCTAATTTCTTTATAAGGGATAAACGTTCTTTGAGCCTCATGTATAGTGTTCAGAAAACTGTCATATTGATAGCTCTCTTCGTTACCCCAGTCAACAGATGATAAGTGTTCTCTAAGCCCATCGTAATCTGCTAAGCGAAAATCTGGGACTGTTACTGAGTTATCCCTACTATCATACTTCCATTCAATGCTAAATGTAATTGATTTGTGGTTGCTAGCACCCAGTTTCTCTGAAACTTCTAAATTATTAACAAGGGATTCATTGTTTGCCAGAACTAAGTCAAGCAGGTTATTACCCCTTGTAGGTTCTGTCACAAACTGCTTCAAAAAACAATCCTGGACTACTTCTAAGAAGTCGTATGATTCTAAATTCCCAGTCAAGAAATTCCAATCAATATGACTAAAGTTAAAGTCTCCTAGAATTACTACATTATCGTGCCTTGTGGCCCTAACAATTTCCTCCCATAGTAGTCTCCCCTGGTCCCTATCTAAATTTGGGGGACGGTATATCACACCTAAAATTAATTTTTCATGCTCCTCTGAAAATTCTATCCAAACAGACTCTGTATGTGCTACTTCAGACTTAATACCCGTTTTTATGCAACAGTTCAAGCGATCTCGGACATACAATGCCACCCCACCCCCCTTCCCGATACTTCTATCTACTTGGAACACTTTAAAACCCTGAATGTGACATTCTGCAGGCATGTCCCGACTTTTTGAATTAAACCACGTCTCAGTAATGCCAAATACATCAATGTTACCTGCACTAGCAACTAGTCTCAACTCGTCCATCTTATTCCTAGCACTGCGACTATTTGTGTAATAAACATTTAAAGACCCTCCTCTCTCTTTACCCTTCCTGCTCCTTTCTGTTATTCCACTAAACCTATTACTGTCCTTGTCAATTAGTGCCACTGGCTTTCCAATATCTACCTCATTTTGATTATTACTAGTTCTCCTAGTACTCATATTACTACACTGTGACTTGACTGTTTTCCCGCCAAAACCCATACCACTAACTATTCCTAGTTTAAAGACCTAACAGCTCCCTCCACTGCAGTTGCCAGTGCTCCCACCCCATACCTAGATAAGTGAACCCCATCCCTGGCATACATGTCATTTCTGCCATAGAAGAGGTCCCAGTTGTTAATGAATGTTACCGCATTTTCCTTACAGTATTTGTCCAGCCAGCAATTGACACCAATTGCCCTGGACAACCATTCATTTCCAACTCCTCTCCTTGGCAAAATACCACATATGACAGGGTTCCCACCCTTCCTCCTAATTATTTCTATTGCTGACCTATACCTGCTAATCGGGTCTTCACTCCATCTGCCAACATCGTTGCCACCAGCACTGAGACAGATAATAGGATTGCTCCCATTACCTCTCATGATGTCATCCAGACGGCTAACAATATTCTCCATCCCAGCCCCAGGAAAGCAAACTCTCTGTCTCCTACTCCTGTCCTTCAAGCAGAACGCCCTATCCATATACCTAACTTGGCTATCCCCAACAACAACATTCTTACCTTCCTTGGTGTCGATCGTCGTGACGTTCCCCGTAGTCGACTCTCATTCGTCGGGTAGCACTGAGAATGTATTAGAGGTTTCCACAACAGTTTCCACGGCAGACTCTTTCTTCTTCATCGTTTCTACCTTTCCATTCGTATCTTGATCGTCAACTTCGTTCCCTGCTGTCCAGCCACTGACCAGTTTCCTTTCTTGACCTGAGGACTCAAAACAGGAGGACTACTACGAATCTTCTTGTTTTCCTCGGTCAGTCGCCGAATCTCCATCTTCGCCATCCTCAATTCTTCCTTAAGCTGTTGGTAAAGTTGCTCGATGGAGGGCATCTTGCTTCAATTCGTAGAGAGCGCGCAAACAGGTCTTCACAGAGCTAAGTATACGTCACCACTGACTAAATACACGTCACCACTTCTGACTAAGTACAATGTTAAGAAGCAACATGAGGCGCCCAGGTCTTGTCTTGGTCCACAACTGACATAAAATATACTTCATAAGATAATGTTACAGAGAACTTCTTTGCTCTTGTCTTAATAAATTGACCACAAATATAGCAGAATGTATGTGGAGAATAATTACAACCTCTTAATAACATTTCACTTCTGATGTGTCTTCTCAGGCAGCCAGAGTTGATTGCTGCTTTCTGACTCCGTTTGTATATTTACCAAACAAAACCCTAAAACATAATACATTTACATCAGTCTTTCTTCAAAGTTTTCCATGAGTTTCCTCACCACAAAATCAAAGTTCTGCCATCAAAATTGCTTTTTCTAAATTTATTTAGTTATAAAGAATTGGGAAATGATTATTTCCCAGGAACACCACAACAGTGGAATTTTGTTACGTAGTGATAATGAAGATAGTGATAATGAAGATAGTGATAATGAAGATAGTGATAATGAAGATAGTGATAATGAAGATAGTGATAATGAAGATAGTGATAATGAAGATAGTGATGATGAAGATAGTGATAATGAAGATAGTGATGAAGATAGTGATGATGAAGATAGTGATGAAGATAGTGATAATGAAGATAGTGATAATGAAGATAGTGATGATGAAGATAGTGATGATGAAGATAGTGATGATGAAGATAGTGATGATGAAGATAGTGATAATGAAGATAGTGATAATGAAGATAGTGATGAAGATAGTGATAATGAAGATAGTGATAATCATGATAAAAATTACTAAAAATAATGTAATAATGTACATAAAAATTATTAATATAATGATAATGCAGATAATGATAAAATTACATAAAAGTGATTGTAATGATTGACTAAATAACTGTAGATAATAAAAATTATTATTAATAATTTCAAGGTTATAAATAATTTGAGGTAAAAGAGTGTGAGAATTAACAGTGATAAACGAGTGTGAGAATTAACAGTGATAAACGAGTGTGAGAATTAACAGTGATAAACGAGTGTGAGAATTAACAGTGATAAACGAGTGTGAGAATTAACAGTGATAAACGAGTGTGAGAATTAACAGTGATAAACGAGTGTGAGAACACTGATAAACGAGTGTGAGAATTAACAGTGATAAACGAGTGTGAGAATTAACAGTGATAAACGAGTGTGAGAACAGTGATAAACGAGTGTGAGAATTAACAGTGATAAACGAGTGTGAGAATTGTGTGAGAATCGTTAAATCAAGGTTGATATGTGATGAGTGCGTAGTTACTACCACTATTATTACCACTACTACCACTATTATTATTACCACTACTACCACTATTATTATTATTACCACTACTACCACTATTATTATTACCACTACTACCACTATTATTATTATTACCACTACTACCACTATTATTATTATTACCACTACTACCACTATTATTATTATTACCACTACTACCACTATTATTATTATTACCACTACTACCACTATTATTATTATTACCACTACTACCACTATTATTATTATTACCACTACTACCACTATTATTATTACCACTACTACCACTATTATTACCACTATTACCATTACTACCACTATTATTATCACTATTATTATTATTACCACTACTACCACTATTATTATTACCACTACTACCACCATTATTACCACTACTACCACTATTATTATTACCACTATTATTATTATTACCACTATTATTATTATTACCACTATTATTACCACTACTACCACTATTATTATTACCACTATTATTATTACCACTACTACCACTATTATTATTACCACTAATATTTTTATTACCAATACTACCACTATTATTATTACCACTATTATTATTATTACCACTACTACCACTATTATTATTACCACTAATATTTTTACCACCACTATTATTTTTACCACTACTACCACCCACACTTGTGGGTTTATGTTGCTTACTACTAATCCACACACTCCCACTACCAGTGATGCGACGGACGGTTCTGTACGTGTTCTTGGAGGCTCTTAGTTAACACCTTCCTGAACTGTGTGTGTATGTGGTTCCAGTGGTCGAATCACAGCTCCTGGCACCGTAAATATGCACACACATACGTGTGTATATACCTACTATAATATGCAATACAATCACAAATAGGCGATCTTAACATGTTTGGAACTGGTTGGCGTTACCACGCTATGTCACTCTGAGAAAACTTCCTCTCATTCCACCCGTTGCTACTTTTCCAACACTGCATAGTTCCTGATGACTCACGGAGACGTGTGAAAGATCTTGAGCTGAATATTTCCATCCCCCCCCTTTGGCAGTGCCACGGATACACTTGTGTTTAGTGAGGAGTGGGGGAGGGTGGTAACACTTAATACTAATGGTGTGAGGGTTGGTGAGCGTGCTTGGGTATTATGGATGCCCAATAGAATATCCCCTGCATGAGGGGCACTCACTGCCCGCAAGTGGGCTCTCTCCTCCGATTATAACCTCGCAAAACACGACGTACACAGCATGAACAGGAGGGCCAACATGCTTACAACGTTGCCAGAAACACCTGGTATAGATTTGAAAGCTGTCTAAGAATGCCTTCCCCCAACATCATCACACCACCAACCCCTCCCCACCAACCCCTCCCCACCAACCCCTCCCCACCAACCCCTCCCCACCAACCCCTCCCCACCAACCTCCCCCACGAACTTTCTTCACCATCTTTCCCCACTAACCTCCCCCCCCCATCAACAGCCGTAGGAATGCAGTGGGCAAGACACGTGTGCTGTGAGCATTGCCCGCTGTCCAAACCTCTTGTGTCCACTGACAAAGGAGAGAGAGAGAGAGAGAACTAGCTACTTAGCTAGCTTTCGTTCGTTTGTTACCACTGACACATCCTAAACCCCTCCCCCCACACCCCACCTATCAAGACATCGTGAACGATAACGCTGGCGATAAACAACGAGGAAATCTCTAGCAAGTGCTGATGACTCCGGCAGTGCCTTGAGAATCTCTCACCGGAGACAGACTGACCTGACCTGACTTTTACGAGACGTGAACAAAGTCTCGTCTGAGACGAGAAATTAAGCTCTCCGGTGAACCCTTCACGGTAGACACAATTATGATAATCATTAGACAAGTTTAGATTTAAAAAGGACATAGGAAAGCATTGGTTTGGAAATAGGATAGTTAATGACTGGGAAAAGTCTAACTAGTTGGGTTATTGAGGCTAAAACCTTGGGTAGTTTCAAATTTAGGTTGGATAAATACATGAGTGAGAGGGGTTGATTTGAGTGGGACTTGCAAATGAGTGGATAGAGTTATCAGAGTTTATTTCTTGGATAGCATTGAAAATTAGGTTGGGTAAATGTATGTTAGTGGGATGCATTGTAAAGGACCTGCCTAGTATGGGCCAACAGGCCTGCTGCAGTGATCCTCCTTATGTTCTTATAGCAATAATAGTAATTATAACAATCATAACTATCATCGTACTTATATTCATAACCCATAATATTAATTATAATACAGTAATGGTAATAATTCTATTAATTAATCATCCATAATAATCATAATTTTAATTATAATGTAATAAATAGGTCCCAGAGGACGACACACTATGAACCATACCCCCGGCCGGGATTGAACCCGCGGTCATAGTCTCAAAACTCCAGCCCGTCGCGTTAGCCACTAGACCAGCTAGCCACAATAAGATTCATCCAACTAGGTATTGTGGCTAGCTGGTCTAGTGGCTAACGCGACGGGCTGGAGTTTTGAGACTCTATGACCGCGGGTTCAATCCCGGCCGGGGGTATGGTTTGTTTGCAATCGTGTCATTACGATTTCTTGAGTCACGACACACTATGGCTAGTTAGCCTATCCAGTATAGACTCCAGTAGAGTCTATCCACTACTGGATAGACTAATACGTCTATCCAGTAGTAGACAGATGAATCGTTATATCCAGATGTTCCTGGAGATTCTCCCGTCTGAGATCTACCTTCATTCCACGTGTAAACATCTGTAACCTGTATATAAATGGTATTAGGCACACGTGCAACATCTGGGTATCTCTACTGTAGACGTTTCGCCATCCAGTGCCTTTATCAGTACGCGGAAATATGAAGAATTATATACAAAAGATAAGGTATTTAGTCTTGACGAAACTCGATGGACTGTGCTTGATATATATATATATATATTATATATATATGTCGTGCTGAATAGGTAAAATTGGTCAATTAGAAAGAACTCATTTAAAATTAAGTCCTTTCTAAATTTTCTCTTATATGTTTAAAGATATATTTTTTTCATTTATGTTAATGTAAAAATTAATAATTTTGTATCAAAAGAACCTTAGAAAACTTACCTAACCTTATTATAACAAGCGTAATTTAATTTAGCTTAATACAACTAAATATATTTTAGATAAGTTTATAATAATTTAAAATAAGCAAATATAATAAAATGTATTTTTTCCTTAGATTCAGAATAATTTTTGCGAAATTATTGCGTACACAAATTTTCACTTGTCTTATTCGGCAAGAAGAGCGTTCCTATTTAAACCACAATCGCAAGTTTTACCTATTCGGCAAGAGAGAGAGAGAGACACACACACAGACACACACACAGACACACAGACACACACACACACACACAGACACACACACACACACACACACACACACACACACACACACACACACACACACACACACACACACAGACACAGACACACACACACAGAAGGCGTTTGACACAGTTCCACACAAGAGATTGGTGCAAAAACTGGAGGACCAAGCAGGGATAACAGGGAAGGCACTACAATGGATCAGGGAATACTTGTCAGGAAGACAGCAGCGAGTCATGGTACGTGGCGAGGTGTCAGAGTGGGCACCTGTGACCAGCGGGGTCCCGCAGGGGTCAGTCCTAGGACCAGTGCTGTTTCTGGTATTTGTGAACGACATGACGGAAGGAATAGACTCTGAGGTGTCCCTGTTTGCAGATGACGTGAAGTTGATGAGAAGAATACACTCGATCGAAGACCAGGCAGAACTACAAAGGGATCTGGACAGGCTGCAGACCTGGTCCAGCAATTGGCTCCTGGAGTTCAATCCCACCAAGTGCAAAGTCATGAAGATTGGGGAAGGGCAAAGAAGGCCGCAGACGGAGTACAGTCTAGGGGGTCAGAGACTACAAACCTCACTCAAGGAAAAAGATCTTGGGGTGAGTATAACACCAGGCACATCTCCTGAAGCGCACATCAACCAAATAACTGCTGCAGCATATGGGCGCCTAGCAAACCTCAGAACAGCATTCCGACATCTTAATAAGGAATCGTTCAGGACCCTGTACACCGTATACGTTAGGCCCATATTAGAGTATGCGGCACCAGTTTGGAACCCACACCTAGCCAAGCACGTAAAGAAACTAGAGAAAGTGCAAAGGTTTGCAACAAGACTAGTCCCAGAGCTAAGAGGTATGTCCTACGAGGAGAGGTTAAGGGAAATCAACCTGACGACACTGGAGGACAGGAGAGATAGGGGGGACATGGTAACGACATACAAAATACTGAGGGGAATTGACAAGGTGGACAAAGACAGGATGTTCCAGAGATTGGACACAGTAACAAGGGGACACAGTTGGAAGCTGAAGACACAGATGAATCACAGGGATGTTAGGAAGTATTTCTTCAGCCACAGAGTAGTCAGTAAGTGGAATAGTTTGGGAAGCGATGTAGTGGAGGCAGGATCCATACATAGCTTTAAGCAGAGGTATGATAAAGCTCACGGCTCGGGGAGAGTGACCTAGTAGCGATCAGTGAAGAGGCGGGGCCAGGAGCTCGGACTCGACCCCCGCAACCTCAACTAGGTGAGTACAACTAGGTGAGTACAGACACAGACACACAGCCACAGACACACACACACACAGACACACAGACACACACAGACACAGACACACACACACAGACACACACACACAGACACACACACAGACACAGACACACACACACAGACACATACACACACACATACACACACACACACACACACACACATACACAGACACACAGACACATAGACACAGACACACACACACACACACATAATATTTAAAGCCTTTGCAAGGTTTGGTGCTCAGCTTTTCCAAGCACTGGTGAGGGTTTAGCGCAATGGTGACTGTCAGCAGGTCTGTCAGCAGGTCTGTCAGCAGGCCTGACAGTCAGTTCTTTCATTCTTGATGTTAAACTTACGGAACATCCCTTCTAGTATACCAATTCTGGTATCCTCTCCCCCCGGGTTTACAACCTCCGAGGAAGGGGTATCCCTGGGTCCGGCGCCCCGGAATTTACAACCCCTGAGGTAGGTATATCCCTGGGTCCGGCGCCCCGGGGTTTGCAACCCCTGAGGTAGGGGTATCCCTGGGTCTGGTACCCCCGGGTTTACAACCCCGAGATAGGGGTATCCCTGGATCTGTCACCCCCCCCCCCCGAGATAGGAGTATCCCTGGGTTTGGCACCCTGGGGTTTACAACCCCTGGGGTATGGCATCTCTGGGGAGCAGTAAATTTAGCATAACGTGGGCCAGGTGTAGGGGCGCGTCGCCCCCTCCCTCTCTCCCGTCTTAGTGTACAGGAGGGGGAGGGGGAGGGGGAGGGGGAGGGGAGGGGGAGCTTAAACATTTAGTGGAATTTTTCCGTTTAAATCCCCCTCTTCTGTTTGTTCTGTTTCATCTCTTGGTTCTTCTGTTAGTTCTTCTGTTTCTTCATCTTCTGTTTATTCAAAGTTCTGTTCAGTTTCATCTATTTTTTTGTTCTTCTGTTTCTTTATCTGTTTATTCTTCTGTTTCATCTGTTCTTCTGTTTCTTCACCTGTTTGTTCTTCTGTTTCATCTGTTCTTCTGTTTCTTCACCTGTTTGTTCTTCTGTTTCATCTGTTCTTCTGTTTCTTCACCTGTTTGTTCTTCTGTTTCATCTGTTCTTCTGTTTCTTCACCTGTTTATTCTTCTGTTTCATCTGTTCTTCTGTTTCTTCACCTGTTTGTTCTTCTGTTTCATCTGTTCTTCTGTTTCTTCACCTGTTTGTTCTTCTGTTTCATCTGTTCTTCTGTTTCTTCACCTGTTTGTTCTTCTGTTTCATCTGTTCTTCTGTTTCTTCACCTGTTTATTCTTCTGTTTCATCTGTTCTTCTGTTTCTTCACCTGTTTGTTCTTCTGTTTCTTCACCTGTTTGTTCTTCTGTTTCATCTGTTCTTCTGTTCCATGTTTATTTTTCTGTTTCATCTGTTCTGTTTCATCTGTTTGTTCCTCTGTTTCTCCTTTCTTCTCCTTTGTCTTCTTTATCTTCTGTTTTTTCTTCTTGTCTTCTATGCAAGAAAAAAACGCTAAATTCGTTGGTACATTCAGCTGCCAGGGGAATGGGAGGTAATCAGGGATCTTGATCCGAGAAACTGGTGCTAACCTAAACTTCCTCGGATCAAGATCCCTTACCTTCAATACCCATTAAAACACACACACACACACACACATACACACATACACACATACACACATACACACATACACACATACACACATACACACACACACACATACACACACACATACACACACACATACACACACACACACATACACACACACACACATACACACACACACACACATACACACACACACACACATACACACACACACACACATACACACACACACACACACACACACATACACACACACACACACACACACACACACACATACACACACACACACACACACACACATACACACACATACACACACATACACACACACACACATACACACACATACACACATACACACACACACACACACACACACACACACACACACACACACACCAGTTCTATTCTTGGTATATGTGAATGACATGACGGAAGGGATAGACTCGGAAGTGTCCTTATTTGCAGATGATGTGAAGTTAATGAGAATTAAATCAGATGCGGACCAGACAGGTCTACAAAGAGACCTGGACAGGTTGGACACTTGGTCCAGCAACTGGCTCCTAGAATTTAACCCCGCCAAATGCAAAGTCATGAAGGTCGGTGAAGGGTAAAGAAGACCGCTGACAGAGTATAGGCTAATTGGCCAAAGATTGCGAACCTCACTCAAGGAGAAAAATATGGGGTGAGTATAACACCGGAAGCACACATTAACCAGATAACTGCTGCAGCATATTGGCGCCTGGCAAACCTGAGAATAGCGTTCCGATACCTTAGTAAGGAATCGTTAAAGACACTGTACACCGTGTATGTCAGGCCCATACTGGAGTATGCAGCACCAGTTTGGAACCCACACCTGGTCAAGCACGTCAAGAAACTAGAGAAAGTGCAAAGGGTTGCAACAAGGCTAGTTCCAGAGCTAAGGGGAATGTCCTACGAAGAAAGGTTAAGGGAAATCGGCCTGACGGCACTGGAGGACAGGAGGGTCAGGGGAGACATGATAACGACATAGAAAATACTGCGTGGAATAGATAAGGTGGACAGAGACAGGATGTTCCAGAGATGGGACACAGCAACATTGGTCACAGTTGGAAATTGAAGACTCAGATGAGCCGAAAAGATGTTAGGAAGCATTTCTTCAGCCACAGAGTTAGGAAATGGAATAGTCTGGCAAGTGATGTAGTGGAGGCAGGAACCATACATAGCTTTAAGACGAGGTATGATAAAGCTCATGGAGCAAGGAGAGGGAGGACCCAGTAGCGGTCAGTGAAGAGGCTAGGCCAGGAGCTGAGTCTCTGCCCCTGCAACCAGTTAGGTGAGTACACACATACACACACACATCCCATATGCTTTTGACGTTAACCACAAAACGAAGAGTGGTCCAAAAAAACGAGTAGTAAAACGTGGTCAGTAAAAACGAGTGTGTTAGAGAGAAGTCAAAAACCAGGTCATAATGGCTGGTCAGGAAAAAAAGTGTCGTCTGGTGGTGGTCAATGTGGTGGTGGTGGTAGGTGTTAGTGGTGGTGGTAGGTGTTAGTGGTGGTGGTAGGTGTTAGTGGTGGTGGGAATATGGGCACCTGCTGGCGTGCGCCATCTGTTGTCTCTTACTGTAACTATGTTGAGTTGGTGGCTGGGAGTGTTGACTCCTGTTGATTGTACTGAGGCAACACCAATGTGTTGACCCCACCAACACATGTGCTAACATCAACTCTTATGTGTTATTCTCGGCAACACCTGTGTCCTGACCCCTCCTGCCTGTGTGTATAATATATATATATATATATATATATATATATATATATATATATATATATATATATATATATATATATATATATATATTATTGGTATTTACGTAATGTTGGGGTAGATGGTGTATGGTTTAGCATTGTGGTGTGTGTGTTTGGTATTACTGTTTGGTAACGCTGTTTTTCTTGTGTTCACAGACTAAGAAGCATCCGCCGAACCACATCAAGCGGCCCATGAACGCCTTCATGGTGTGGTCACAGATGGAGAGGCGGGAGATAGTGAAGTTCGCTCCGGACACCCACAACGCAGAGATCTCCAAGCAATTGGGACGCCGCTGGAAGTTACTGACGGAGGAGCAGCGGAGGCCCTACCGTGACGAAGCTGAGCGTCTGAAGCAGCTGCACATGCGCGAGTACCCGGACTACAAATACCGCCCACGTAAGAAGTCGAAGGACCCGCTGAAGGGCGTGTCTGAGCGCAGCGGTGGAAAGGTCTCCAAGGTCCATCAAATGAACAACATCTGCAAGGAGTTTGCCAGCAGTATCAAGGCCAAGGAAGGTTCCATCGGCAAATCACAGCTGGATCTTCACACGCTGGAAGATCGCGTCAGCTGGCCACTTCCGCTGACTCCTGCCTCTCCTCCGCGAGTTCCAACCAGTCCTGCCTCCTCTGATCTCCCTGACTCTCCTGAGAGCGCTTTCAACTTTGACGACCACGCCTTCATCAGAACTTCTATGGTAACCTACACGCCGACGCCCACCCACAGCTACACCGCATCAGGAGAGGCTCACCAACGATCTGCATCAATCACCAATACTTCCTTCTCTTACCACAACGTTGTTCCAGTCTCTTCACCTAACAGTACCAGAACAAGCAGCTGTGTGTACAATGTTCCTCAAAGACAACAATCTTACCAGCCAAATTTCTACCAGGAACAGAAGCTGGTACACAGTTACCTGAAGCCTGAGGCTATTACAAGCATGGGCTACTTGAAGCGTCAACAAGAGTATCAAGAACAGTTACGTGCGCAGCAACAGCAGCAGCAACAGCAGCAGCAACAGCAACAGCAGAAGCCAAACTACCACCACCATTCCCACCACCACCACCAACAGCAGAAGCCAAGCTACCAGCATCAAAATCCTTGTCTGTACTCGCCTGTCAGTACTCACTCTTCGTTCTTTAACTCAGCGGCTGCGTCACAGCAGCATCACCACCACCACCACCTCCACCACCACAGTCACCATCACCAACAACAACAACACCAGCAACAACAACAACAGCAGCAGCAACAACAACAGCAGCAGCAGCCGCAGCCAACAGCACCTTCGGTAAAAGTGGAGGCTCAGGAAACCCAGCCCGCGACTCTGGACGACCTAGACAACATCGGGGTCACCGAACTCATCCCCATGACCTCTGACCTCAAGGTGGAGCTGGAGTCTCTGGCTGACCTGGGCTACGAGTCTGGTGGGTCAGCAGCAGGCAGTGGGTGGGCCAGCGTGGGCGTCACAGCCACTACCACTCCCAACGTTCTCGCAGACTTCGAAATCATGAACGCATGGATCAACTCTTGAACGTGTCGTGTATAGACTTGAGACAACCGTTCACTGTCTTTCATAACGAATGTATTTAACGAAATCCAAAAAAAAAAAAAAAAAAAAAAAAAATACTTGCCCTGTCGTATTTCGGAGCTTACAGAGGCCTAGTATATTGAACTATAAAAAAAAATCGTGCTCCTAAATAGTTCCTGTTATTGTACGTCATTAAAATTTGTAAATATATTTATATATATATATATATGTCGTGCCGAATAGGTAAAACTGGTCAGTTAGCAAGAACTCGTTTAAAATTAAGTCTTTTCTAAAATTTTCTCTTAAACTTTTAAAGACATTTTTTCATTTATGTTAATATAATAAATGATGATTTTGTACCAAAAGAATCTTAGAAAACTTACCTAATCTTATTATAACAAGCGCAAATTAATTTAGCCTAATCTAAATACATTTTAGACAAGTTTACAATAATTTAATAATAAACAAACATATAATATTTTTTCGTTAGGTTCAGAATTTTTGCTTGCCTTATTCGGCAAGAAGAGCGTTACTATTTAAGCCAAAATGGCAAGTTTTACCTATTCGGCATGACAATATATATATATATATATATATATATATATATATATATATATATATATATATATATATATATATATATATATTTATATATATATATATTTATATATATATATCAAGCCATTGTCGGGTATCTCTAGAGATAGTTACCAGTTCAGTGGATGAACTAAGTGCTTGCCCAGTATTTATAGTATCACCCTGACAACTGTCAGTCTAGTCAGTCAACAATTGCTGATAGTCACAACGACTCAAGAAAACATTGCAACTTATTGTAACACGGAGGTCACAGACTGAGAGGCAAGACTGGTTGATAAGCTTGAGAGACAAGACTGGTTGATAAGCTTGAGAGACAAGACTGGTTGATAAGCTTGAGAGACAAGACTGGTTGATAAGTTTGAGAGGCAAGACTGGTTGATAAGCTTGAGAGGCGAAGACTTGCCGACACCTTAGCTGCAAAGGTACTCTATGTACAGCAAACCATCAGTTATAAACTGACTCTCGCTGTAATCTATACCAGAGTTTGACAAGCTCTGTGCAGAGCGAAAATTGGTCTGAGGATTTGCCAGCAATCCACTGTATCTCTGGACGAGTTAAGTGGACGCTGGACTCTAGGTATGGGATATAAATCATGATAAATGCCAAAAATACTACAGCGTCCTTACCGTTGGTAAGGCTCTTAAGAGCCGCTTCATACTTGTAAAGAGATTTTTCAAGAAATTTCAGCTAACATTCGTACCTCGGAATTCTCATTGAACCTCCTATGCTGCAGACGGTGTTTGTTTCACGATTTTTTGCGTTTTTCGATGGACGCGCACATCTGCCTGTCCAAGAAGAAACCGTAGGATTCATACAGCACACCTGGGGAATGGGAGGTAGTCGGGTTTTAGAAAAAGGACGAGTAACTGACGGCATTTTCTGGGGAAGGGTTAAATAGAATTTGAAGCCTCCGTTGAGATGTCCGCTGGAGATTGTCGAGAAGGTGGACATTATCACATACCTAGATGATCCTCTGTTTTGAGTTGAAGTTGAGTGGATGTCGGTTGACACTGGTGTGAAGAGGAGTTGTGGATGACATCCGTGTCCTCATGAACGATGGGCAAGAGTACATGGTGGATGCTTTCCGAAGTTATCATCCAGTTGTGGAGTCTCCGCCACCGGGCTCTTGTAAGACTGTGGTCCCCGTGTCAACACAAGCATCTCGTGCTCAAATGCAATACAGTGTTCTGTCCTCTGCTCTGCAACACTGGCCTGTACTTGCCACCAACATTGCAACTGCCAACACCTGCATTAAAGCAACTACCGCATCCGTGTTGCAAAAGCAGGATTACAATGGATTACCCTGCTACTGACGAAGTCACCTGTGCAACACCTAAGGGTGTAGTCTCCACGGAAATCTCTCTAGACCCGTGTTTGCACATAGGCCTCATTACACGCCACCCTTCTGGTATTTCACACCACCAGCATGACTTGGTATTGCAATCTGAGCCAGGATGTTGCAGTGGTATGGTTATGCCGTCTTCAGGGCGCTGTGTGTAGATTTACCTTGTACTTAACTCTTATACTCCGACTTGTAATCCATGTATTTAAGGTCTAAAGACTTGCAATGTTGATATTTCAACGACAACCGACAAGGTGTTACAGTTCCTCTCAATATATGTAAAGTATAGTCTAAAACGTTACGACATTGTCAGCATTTATTGTTCAATATTTTTTTTAAAGACTATGTATTTACGGAGTTTGTTCGGTATTAGGAAATGTAGAGAATTTTAATTAATATGGTTTATAGAGTTAATATATTGTGAGAGAGAGAAAGTGAGAGAGAGAGAGAGAGAGAGAGAGAGAGAGAGAGAGTACTAGTTGACTGAAAACACTCAAAGAACAAAAGATCTTTCTTTCTCTATGTATCTACACACGGGGACATCTACCAGGCTACCACAGAGCCTAATCGAAAGGCTCGCAGGTTCGATTCCCGGGCAGGACTAGGCGTAAGAGAGGAGAATGACCTTACCTGCTTGTACCTGGCCTCTGTCCTAGCAGTAACTAGGTACCTGGGTGCAGGTCGATTGTTGTGGTGGGTCGCCTTCTGGTAGTGAGATCAAATGATGATTATAATGATAATTATAATAATGACGGGATACCTCGAGTATTGCTCTATTATAACTACTAAGAGGTAATTAACCGTAGGTAATTATTCTCTCTCTCTCTCTCTCTCCCCTCTCTTCTCTCTCTCTCTCTCCCCTCTCTTCTCTCTCTCTCTCTCCCCTCTCTTCTCTCTCTCTCTCTCCCCTCTCTTCTCTCTCTCTCTTCCCTCTCCCCCCTCTCTTCTCTCTCTGTCTTCCCTCTCCCCCTCCTCTCTCCCCCTCCTCTCTCCCCCTCCTCTCTCCCCCTCCTCTCTCCCCCTCCTCTCTCCCCCTCCTCTCTCCCCCTCCTCTCTCCCCCTCCTCTCTCCCCCTCTCTCCCTCTCCCCTCTCTCTCCCCTCTCCCTCCCTCTCCACTATCATTCCTAACTACGCATGATGGTACCAGGTGCAGGTACGCTATAATAAAGACCTCGCAGTATCAATCTAATAATTCATCCTCCAGGATGATAAATTATTTATTGAATAATTGATTCTCTCCCAGGATGATTGATTCTCTCTCAGGATGATTGATTCTCTCTCAGGATGATTGATTCTCTCTCAGGATGATTGATTCTCTCTCAGGATGATTGATTCTCTCCCAGGATGATTGATTCTCTCCCAGGATGATTGATTCTCTCTCAGGATGATTGATTCTCTCTCAGGATGATTGATTCTCTCCCAGGATGATTGATTCTCTCTCAGGATGATTGATTCTCTCTCAGGATGATTGATTCTCTCCCAGGATGATTGATTCTCTCTCAGGATGATTGATTCTCTCTCAGGATGATTGATTCTCTCTCAGGATGATTGATTCTCTCTCAGGATGATTGATTCTCTCCCAGGATGATTGATTCTCTCCCAGGATGATTGATTCTCTCTCAGGATGATTGATTCTCTCTCAGGATGATTGATTCTCTCCCAGGATGATTGATTCTCTCCCAGGATTGATTCTCTCCCAGGATGATTGATTCTCTCTCAGGATGATTGATTCTCTCCCAGGATGATAGATTCTCTCCCAGGTTGATAGATTCTCTCCCAGGATGATAGATTCTCTCCCATGATTGATTCTCTCCCAGAATGGTTGATTATTCTTCCAGAATACTAGATTAATTTAAAGGATGATTGATTAGTTCCCAGAATGATCAGAATTATTATTTTATATATTCCCCAGGATAGATTATTCTCCAGGATTATTATTATAATCAAGGGGGAAGCGCTAAACCCGGAGGATTATACAGCGCCTGGGGGGGGGGATGTGGAAGGCATTCAGGCTTAATTCGGGGAACTGGAGCACAGATCCAATTCCCTAAATCAAGAGCCCCACACCAACATCAAGGAACCTTCCTTGAGGGGTCCAGGATCATAGATTATCCTCCGGGATGATAGATTACTCTCCAGGATGATAGATTACTCTCCAGGATGATAGATTACTCTCCAGGATGATAGATTACTCACCAGGATGATAGATTACTTTCCAGGATGATAGATTACTCACCAGGATGATAGATTACTCTCCAGGATGATAGATTACTCACCAGGATGATAGATTACTCTCCAGGATGATAGATTACTCACCAGGATGATAGATTACTCTCCAGGATGATAGATTACTCTCCAGGATGATAGATTACTCTCCAGGATGATAGATTACTCTCCAGGATGATAGATTACTCTCCAGGATGATAGATTACTCACCAGGATGATAGATTAGTCTCCAGGATGATAGATTACTCTCCAGGATGATAGATTACTCTCCAGGATGATAGATTACTCTCCAGGATGATAGATTACTCACCAGGATGATAGATTACTCTCCAGGATGATAGATTACTCTCCAGGATGATAGATTACTCACCAAGATGATAGATTACTCTCCAGGATGATAGATTACTCTCCAGGATGATAGATTACTCTCCAGGATGATAGATTACTCTCCAGGATGATAGATTACTCTCCAGGATGATAATTACTCTCCAGGAAGATAGATTACTCTCCAGGAAGATAGATTACTCTCCAGGATGATAGATTACTCTCCAGGATGATAATTACTCTCCAGGAAGATAGATTACTCTCCAGGATGATAGATTACTCTCCAGGATGATAATTACTCTCCAGGATGATAGATTACTCTCCAGGATGATAGATTACTCACCAGGATGATAGATTACTCTCCAGGATGATAGATTACTCTCCAGGATGATAGATTACTCTCCAGGATGATAGATTACTCTCCAGGATGATAGATTAGTCTCCAGGATGATAGATTACTCTCCAGGATGATAGATTACTCTCCAGGATGATAGATTACTCTCCAGGATGATAGATTACTTTTCAAATCCTCGTGTTTTTACATTGTTGGTTTATTCAATTATTTGATCTTTATTTACTCCCATCTTTATTCACTTTTCACCTTTTTATCCCATCTTTATTCATATTTTCAATATTTCTATATTTTTTTTTACAGTGTAAAAATCTTTTCCTTATTTTTGTAACTTTATTTAGTGTCTTTGTTCCCCCCCCTTTTTATTTTTTGTATAATCTTCATTATTATAATTATTATTATTATTGTATTTGTTGTCCATTCAGTGTTATCTTTAAGTTCTAATGAGCACTGTAGAGCACCTGTGCTCTGTGTGGACTTATGTGTGTACCTGTGTGTACCTTTGTTCACCGAGTGTCAGTACTTGTGAGCTCTTGTGAGCGCCGGTGAGCGCTCCAGAGTGAATCTAGGACATTTTTGATAAGACACAGAGATGAGTTTGTCACTGTCTTGGAGCTCTCGCGAGTGTGCGCGCGCGTTCCTGTACGTGAGCTGAGGTCACTTGCACAGGAACGTGGCTGAGGTCCCCGCGAGTATGTGTGTGTGTGTGTGTGTGTGTGTGTGTGTGTGTGTGTGTGTGTGTGTGTGTGTGTGTGTGTGTGTGTGCTCCTGTACGTGGCTGAGGTCCCCGAGAGTGTGTGTGTTCCTGTACGTGGCTGAGGTCCCCGAGAGAGTGTGTGTGTGTGTGTTCCTGTACGTGGCTGAGGTCCCCACGAGTGTGTGTTCTCCTGAACGTAACTGAGGTCCCAGCGAGTGTGTGCACGCGCTCCTGTACGTGGCTGAGGTCCCCGTGAGTGTGTGTTCCTGTACGTAGCTGAGGTCCCCGCGAATGTGTGTTCCTGTACGTAGCTGAGGTCCCCGCGAGTGTGTGTTCCTGTACGTAGCTGAGGTCCCCGAGAGTGTGTGTTCTTGTTCGTGGCTGAGGTCCCCGCGAGTGTCCCCCCGTGAGTGTGCCGCCCTGCGAGTTTGTGTACTACTGTTGCGGCTCAAATATTTATGCAAATTTTCCTGTATATAAGATATTTATTAATGGCAAGAAATTTTTTCCAATGTATTTATGTAGCTGCAATTGAAGAAATTTTTTATACGTTTGCACCTTAAAAAATAAAGTTATAGACTGGTCAAAATTATTATTTTTAATATCCCCTTTTACACCTCCCGGACTGTATTGAAAATTTCTGGATTATTTGTTCAGGTTTATTGGGGTTTATAGTGGTTTACTCTGTGCGTTTTATCCACCCTGTGGATGTTAGTGGCTAGTTTATCCATCCTGTGGATGTTAGTGGCTAGTTTATCCATCCTGCGGATGTTACTGGCTAGTTCATCCCGTGGATAGTAGTGGTTAGTTTGTTCATCCCGTGGATGGTAGTAGCTAGTTTATCCGTCCTGTGAATGGTAGTGGTTTATCCGTCCTGTGAATTGTAGTGGTTTATCCATCCTGTGGATGGTAGTGGCTAGTTCATTCATCCTGCGGATGTTAGTGGCTAGTTTATCCATGTTGTGGATGGTAGTGGCTAGTTTATCCATTCTGTGGATGGTAGTGGCTAGTTTATCCATGTTGTGGATGGTAGTGACTAGTTTATCCATCCTGTGGATGGTAGTGGCTAGTTTATCCATCCTGTGGATGGAAGTGGCTAGTTTATCCATCTTGTGGATACTAGTGGCTAGTTTATCCGGCCTGTGGATGTTAGTGGCTAGTTTATACTTCTTGTGGATGTAAGTGGCTAGGTCATCCATCCTGTGGATGTTAGTGGCTAGTTTATACTTCTTGTGGATGTAAGTGGCTAGTTCATCCATCCTGTGGATGTTAGTGGCTAGTTTATCCATTCTGTGGATGGTAGTGGCTAGTTTATCCATTCTGTGGATGGTAGTGGCTAGTTTATCCATTCTGTGGATGGTAGTGGCTAGTTTATCCATTCTGTGGATGGTAGTGGCTAGTTTATCCATTCTGTGGATGGTAGTGGCTAGTTTATCCATTCTGTGGATGGTAGTGGCTAGTTTATCCATTCTGTGGATGGTAGTGGCTAGTTTATCCATGTTGTGGATGGTAGTGGGTAGTTTATCCATCCTGTGGATGGTAGTGGCTAGTTTATCCATCCTGTGGATGGTAGTGGCTAGTTTATCCATCCTGTGGATGGTAGTGGCTAGTTTATCCATCCTGTGGATGGTAGTGGCTAGTTTATCCATCTTGTGGATACTAGTGGCTAGTTTATCCGGCCTGTGGATGTTAGTGGGTAGTTTATACTTCTTGTGGATGTAAGTGGCTAGTTCATCCATCCTGTGGATGTTAGTGGCTAGTTTATACTTCTTGTGGATGTAAGTGGCTAGTTCATCCATCCTGTGGATGTTAGTGGCTAGTTCATCCATCCTGTGGATGTTAGTGGCTAGTTTATCCATTCTGTGGATGGTAGTGGCTAGTTTATCCATCCTGTGGATGGTAGTGGCTAGTTTATCCATCCTGTGGATGGTAGTGGCTAGTTTATCCATCCTGTGGATGGTAGTGGCTAGTTTATCCATCCTGTGGATGGTAGTGGCTAGTTTATCCATCCTGTGGATGGTAGTGGCTAGTTTATCCATCCTGTGGATGATAGTGGCTAATTTATCCATCCTGTGGATGGTAGTGGTTAGTTTATCCATCTTGTGGATGGTAGTGGCTAGTTTATCCATCCTGTGGATGGTAGTGGCTAGTTTATCCATCCTGTGGATGGTAGTGGTTAGTTTATCCATCCTGTGGATGGTAGTGGTTAGTTTATCCATCCTGTGGATGGTAGTGGCTAGTTTATCCATCCTGTGGATGGTAGTGGTTAGTTTATCCATCCTGTGGATGGTAGTGGCTAGTTTATCCATCCTGTGGATGGTAGTGGTTAGTTTATCCATCTTGTGGATGGTAGTGGCTAGTTTGTGCATATAACTTGACTAACTAGAAATTTAGGGAAGCAGTAAAACCATAAGGGCTACAGTGTCTGGGGGGGGGGGGAGAAAGGTGAGGCAATCAAGTTGAATCGGAGGGAGGGGAGATCCCCACTTCCTCTGATCAAGAACTCTACACAAGTTCCGAGGGACAAAAAAGTGTAATCTTTTTTTTGAAGGATTTCGCCTCCTCAGCCGGCTTCTTCAGTCGAATACCGAGACGAGTGCAGGTGATCAGTCCCTTAGTTTCAAGTTAACGTACTCAACACCTGTATGTACACACTTGACCGCTGGGTTGTGTGTACACACTTGACAGCTGGGTTGTGTGTACACACTTGACAACTGGGTTGTGTGTACACACTTGACAACTGGGTTGTGTGTACACGCTTGACCGCTGGGTTGTGTGTACACGCTTGACCGCTGGGTTGTGTGTACACGCTTGACAGCTGGGTTGCGTGTGCAAGCTTGACAGCTGGGTTGCGTGTACACGCTTGACAGCTGGGTTGTGTGTACACGCTTGACAGCTGGGTTGTGTACACACTTGACAGCTGGGTTGTGTGTACACACTTGACAGCTGGGTTGTGTACACACTTGACAGCTGGGTTGTGTGTACACACTTGACAGCTGGATTGTGTGTACACGCTTGACAACTGGGTTGTGTGTACACGCTTGACAACTGGGTTGTGTGTACACACTTGACAGCTGGGTTGTGTGTACACGCTTGACAACTGGGTTGTGTGTACACGCTTGACAGCTGGGTTGTGTGGACACGCTTGACAGCTGAGTTTTGTGTACACACTTGACCGCTGGGTTGTGTGTACACACAACTGGGTTGTGTGTACACACAACTGGGTTGTGTGTACACGCTTGACAGCTGGGTTGTGTGTACACGCTTGACAGCTGGGTTGTGTGTACACGCTTGGACAGCTGGGTTGTGTGTACACACTTGACAGCTTTGTGTGTACACGCTTGACAGCTGGGTTGTGTGTACACTCTTGACAGCTGGGTTGTGTGTACACACTTGACAGCTGGGTTGTGTGTACACACTTGACAGCTGGGTTGTGTGTACACACTTGACCGCTGGGTTGTGTGTACAAACTTGACAGCTGGGTTGTGTGTACACGCTTGACCGTTGGGTTGTGTGTACATACTTGACAGCTGGGTAGTGTGTACACGCTTGACCGCTGGGTTGTGTGTACATGCTTGACCGCTGGGTTGTGTGTACACACTTGACAGCTGAGTTGTGTGTACACACTTGACAGCTGAGTTGTGTGTACACACTTGACAGCTGAGTTGTGTGTGTACACTTGACAACTGGGTTGTGTGTGTACACTTGACAACTGGGTTGTGTGTACACGCTTGACCGCTGGGTTGTGTGTACACGCTTGACCGCTGGGTTGTGTGTACACGCTTGACAGCTGGGTTGTGTGTGCACGCTTGACAGCTGAGTTGTGTGTACACACTTGACAGCTGGGTTGTGTGTACACACTTGACAGCTAGGTTGTGTGTACACACTTGACAGCTGGGTTGTGTGTACATACTTGACAGCTGGGTTGTGTGTACACCCTTGACCGCTGGGTTGTGTGTACACGCTTGACCGCTGGGTTGTGTGTACACCCTTGACCGCTGGGTTGTGTGTACACGCTTGACCGCTGGGTTGTGTGTACAAACTTGACAGCTGGGTTGTTTGTACACGCTTGGCCGCTGGGTTGTGTGTACACACTTGACAGCTGGGTTGTGTGTACACGCTTGACCGCTGGGTTGTGTGTACACCCTTGACCGCTGGGTTGTGTGTACACGCTTGACCGCTGGGTTGTGTGTACAAACTTGACAGCTGGGTTGTTTGTACACGCTTGACCGCTGGGTTGTGTACACACTTGACAGCTGGGTTGTGTGTACACGCTTGACCGCTGGGTTGTGTGTATATGCTTGACCGCTGGGTTGTGTGTACACACTTGACAGCTGGGTTGTGTGTACACGCTTGACAGCTGGGTTGTGTGTACACGCTTGACCGCTGGGTTGTGTGTACACGCTTGTCCGCTGGGTTGTGTGTACACGCTTGTCCGGTGGGTTGTGTGTACACGCTTGGCCGCTGGGTTGTGTGTACACGCTTGACCGCTGGGTTGTGTGTACACACTTGACAGCTGGGTTGTGTGTACACGCTTGACCGCTGGGTTGTGTGTAGATGCTTGACCGCTGGGTTGTGTGTACACACTTGACAGCTGGGTTGTGTGTACACGCTTGACAGCTGGGTTGTGTGTACACGCTTGACCGCTGGGTTGTGTGTACACACTTGACAGCTGGGTTGTGTGTACACACTTGACAGCTGGGTTGTGTGTACACGCTTGGCCGCTGGGTTGTGTGTACACGCTTGACCGCTGGGTTGTGTGTACACGCTTGACCGCTGGGTTGTGTGTACACACTTGACAGCTGGGTTGTGTGTACACGCTTGACAGCTGGGTTGTGTGTACACACTTGACCGCTGGGTTGTGTGTACACGCTTGACAGCTGGGTTGTGTGTACACGCTTGTCCGGTGGGTTGTGTGTACACGCTTGACAGCTGGGTTGCGTGTACACGCTTGACCGCTGGGTTGTGTGTACACGCTTGACCGCTGGGTTGTGTGTACACGCTTGACAGCTGGGTTGTGTGTACACGCTTGACAGCTGGGTTGTGTGTACACGCTTGACCGCTGGGTTGTGTGTACACGCTTGACCGCTGGGTTGTGTGTACACGCTTGACAGCTGGGTTGTGTGTACACGCTTGACCGCTGGGTTGTGTGTACACGCTTGACCGCTGGGTTGTGTGTACACGCTTGACAGCTGGGTTGTGTGTACACGCTTGACCGCTGGGTTGTGTGTACACGCTTGACCGCTGGGTTGTGTGTACACGCTTGACAGCTGGGTTGTGTGTACACGCTTGACAGCTGGGTTGTGTGTACACGCTTGACAGCTGGGTTGTGTGTACACGCTTGACAGCTGGGTTGTGTGTACACGCTTGACCGCTGGGTTGTGTGTACACGCTTGACAGCTGGGTTGTGTGTACACGCTTGACCGCTGGGTTGTGTGTACACGCTTGACCGCTGGGTTGTGTGTACACGCTTGACAGCTGGGTTGTGTGTACACGCTTGACCGCTGGGTTGTGTGTACACGCTTGACCGCTGGGTTGTGTGTACACGCTTGACAGCTGGGTTGTGTGTACACGCTTGACAGCTGGGTTGTGTGTACACGCTTGACCGCTGGGTTGTGTGTACACGCTTGACCGCTGGGTTGTGTGTACACGCTTGACAGCTGGGTTGTGTGTACACGCTTGACCGCTGGGTTGTGTGTACATGCTTGACAGCTGGGTTGTGTGTACACGCTTGATCGCTGGGTTGTGTGTACACGCTTGACCGCTGGGTTGTGTGTACACGCTTGACAGCTGGGTTGTGTGTACACGCTTGACCGCTGGGTTGTGTGTATACGCTTGACCGCTGGGTTGTGTGTACACGCTTGACCGCTGGGTTGTGTGTACACGCTTGACAGCTGGGTTGTGTGTACACGCTTGATCGCTGGGTTGTGTGTACACGCTTGACCGCTGGGTTGTGTGTACACGCTTGACAGCTGGGTTGTGTGTACACGCTTGACCGCTGGGTTGTGTGTATACGCTTGACCGCTGGGTTGTGTGTACACGCTTGACCGCTGGGTTGTGTGTACACGCTTGACAGCTGGGTTGTGTGTACACGCTTGACCGCTGGGTTGTGTGTACACGCTTGACCGCTGGGTTGTGTGTACACGCTTGACCGCTGGGTTGTGTGTACACACTTGACAACTGGGTTGTGTACACACTTGACAGCTGGGTTGTGTGTACACGCTTGACAGCTGGGTTGTGTGTAAACGCTTGTCCGCTGGGTTGTGTGTACACGCTTGACCGCTGGGTTGTGTGTACACGCTTGACAGCTGGGTTGTGTGTACACGCTTGTCCGGTGGGTTGTGTGTACACGCTTGACAGCTGGGTTGTGTGTACACGCTTGTCCGGTGGGTTGTGTGTACACACTTGACAGCTGGGTTGTGTGTACACGCTTGACCGCTGGGTTGTGTGTACACGCTTGACCGCTGGGTTGTGTGTACACACTTGACAGCTGGGTTGTGTGTACACGTTTGACAGCTGGGTTACTATTGTGTCAGGCGGGAAGGCGTGAGCGAGAACAAAATTTCACTAGGCTGAGACACCTCTGCCATAGTTGTTCTTTCTTTCTTCTTCATCAAATAGTCATACTTCCTAATTGTGACACCAGACTTTCTGAATCATAATCAGACATCTCTGTATGAGCAGGAAACAATATATATCTTTAATTAACGCTCTGACAGTTTCTGCGGTGTAATTCCTGTTATACGTCACACCGAGATATTTGGCTACTTGCCAACACGTCTGAAGTTTTAATGTACTTAACTCAGACAAAGTCAGGGTATCAATTAACTGTTTCCCCTCAAGGAAGGTTCCTTGATGTTGGTGAGGGGCTCTTGATTTAGGGAATTGAATCTGTGCTCCAGTTCCCCGAATTAAGACTGAATGCCTTCCACATCCCCCCCCCCCAGGCGCTGTATAATCCTCCGGGTTTAGCGCTTCCCCCTTGATTATAATAATAATTAACTGTTTTACTTTGGCATAAATCACGTAAATAATTGTACTACGAGAGAGTGATTATGGGAAACTATAATCCTAATAGGAATGTTAGTGTTGGATATCTTAGAGTTAGAACTCATCAGTATTTCCATCTCCTTGGTTCAAGAGACTCAGTCAGGTACATACACCTGGTGTGTTGTACAAGACTAAACTCAAAGTGTTTGACCATAGTCACTAGTGTGTCTAAACAATTTCTCCAACACCTTGGATCAAGAGCATCCCGGACAGGCCCCCATTTGTTACAAAAAACGCGATTCTAAAAGCTTAGAGATCTCCAGTGAATACTAGAAAGGACTGCCCTTCTAGCATCCAGCCTGTTACTGAAAAACAAACAAAAACACACACACACACACACACGCACACACGCATGTACAACAGGCCTACTGTCTAATCGACATGTGCCTAGGACAAAATGGTAACTGGGTTTTCGTAACAAGTCAGTATCCTTGTCCAATTATCCATTAGAATTCAGTATGGTTCAATAGTGCTTCAGGATTACAACTGGTAGGCTACTAACTAGAGAAATTAAAATTTAATAAATTTATTAAGTCTAGAGGTATATTATCAAATTAAATTAAATTAATTCAAACAAATTAATAATAATCACTTTTCTCGTATTGTGCTGAAAGCACATATCACATTTATAATTCTTAAGTACCGTCTGGTACATTAACATCTAATAAGATATTACAAATATGTACAAGCTTGTATGCGTGTAAGTGCTCTAAGTAGTTCGCTATGTCTCACGACTCGACTAGACTTAAACAAGTGACTGACAAAGTCCTCACATAAACTAACTTCTTGACCAACTGGCAATCAGAACAGTCTGCTTGAACAATAAAAAGAATGCTAAGCCCAATAGCAATATAACAAGCAACTGCGACACAGAATCAGGAACAAGGAAATAATATAATGACACTAAGTAGGGACCATCTGCAGATCCTCCACAAAAGTCACCTAACTCCCATACTACTGAATCTAAGTTCAGCATAATAAAATCCCCGACTGTGATAATACACAGATACCAGTACAAGTTAGGTCAGAAGCTACAGCTCAGGACCTGAGTTGCTCAGAGTGTCTATGCGACACACAACCTCAGTACAACGTCGAAAATCACTAAGTCTATATACAATGTTCTGTGAACAGAGTCCCACAGAACCTACAACAATAAGACAAGAGACGATCTTCCAACAAGGGCCTATAAGGGAGATTTAGGCACTTTGTCTGGAATACGTCCAACCACCCAACGAGTCTAGACCGGACTGAATACTTCAGGCGAGGTGAGAACACCCCCCCCCTCGATCACGTAATAGCTCCGTGGACAGTTGCTGCCCAGCAACAGAAGCCGGCAGAGTAACGAGCCACAAGCGATAATTACAGCAGTTAGACAATCAAGACTTGAACTGAGCATATAATATGTTACATCCTACCTAACAAAATTTAACTAAGTCAAATAATAATATAAAGCAATATATTCACGATTTAGCTATTATCGCAAATATAAGCAATATAAAATTATATGAAAAGGTAATATACATGTAATATATATACATAATATACATTGTAACCCATTCAGGGGTTGCAACAACACTTGACAGCTGGGTTGTGTGTACACACTTGACAGCTGGGTTAAGTGTACATACTTGACAGCTGGATTAAGTGTACAAATCTCTCACTGTCAACCACACCATCACTTTCAGACGAGTTATTAGGCAGCTCATGTTCACTTGAAGGTGAACATGAGGCCTGGTTCACCTTCAAGAACACCCCCTCCCTCTC
>NC_091326.1:4984342-4996842 GCF_038502225.1 Cherax quadricarinatus | reverse complement strand
TACAACTTATACATACCATAGCTGACATCAGTGACATGCTATACAGAAAGCCACCGGTTATGCAGACCATTTCTGGTAAATTAGGTTAAAATTTTGTCCCAGGAACGGGAACTGGGAACGGTTGAAGTCCATTTGTATTCCCTGGAACGCAGGCGAGAAACATAAATGATAATATGCACCTGGAAAATCCTAAAGGGATTAGTACCAAACTTACACACGAAAATCACTCCCTATGAAAGCAGAAGACTCGGCAGGAGATGCAACATTCCTCCAATGAAAAGCAGGGGCGCCACGAGTACATTGAGACACAATAAGTGTCAGGGGACCAAGACTGTTCAACTGCCCTCCAGCATACATAAGGGGGATTACCAATAGACCCCTGGCTGTCTTCAAAAAGGCACTGAACAGGAACCTGAAGTCAGTACCTGACCAGCCGGGCTGTGATTTGTGCATCAGTTTGCGTGCGGCCAGCAGTAACAGCCTGGTTGATCAGACCCTGATCCACCATGAGGCCTGTTTTCAGACCGAGCTGCGGGGGCATTGACCCCCAAAAACCCCTCCAGGCATACTCCAGGATGCGACCCACACCAGTCGGGTAACACCCAGGTACCTACTTACTTCTAGGTGAACAGGGACAGCATGTGTAAGGTGACTAACACCCAGGTACCTACTTACTGCTAGGTGAACAGGGACAGCAAGTATATGGTTCAGAGAACGGACAAGTGATACACTAGACACACGTGTAACACTTGGGTATATTTACTGTGGAAACGTTTCGCTCACCAGTGGCTTCGTCAGTCCCATACAAAGACTGGTAGAAGATCATAGGGAGTTCTGAGTAACCAGGAGAGACTGATCACCTCAAACGTCAGCGTATGCCGGACATACCAGGGCTGGTCCTGGTGGTGACAAGGTTATGTGTTATACCAGGAAGGAAGAGAGGGATGGAGGGGGGGGGAGAGAGGAGGGGAGACTGGGTATATCCCAAGTATATTAACGCATACGGGCTGTATATATGGTTGGTGCATTTCCTGGGTTGGGTTTAAGGGACGTTAACAGGTGTGTCGGGGGAGAGGGGAGGAGAGTATTGTTTCTGGCGTCACATCCGGTGTTCTGTGATTAAAAGACTTCAACTGATAATTAAAGCTTTCTTTAATCTGGCAAAGTAAGTGTGTGTGTGTGTGTGTGTGTACTCACCTATTTGTACTCACCTATTTGTGGTTGCAGGGGTCGAGTCATAGCTCCTGGCCCCGCCTCTTCACTGATTGCTACTAGGTCCTCTCTCTCCCTGCTACATGAGCTTTATCATACCTCGCCTTAAAACTATGTATGGTTCCCGCCTCCACTACTTCACTTTCTAGACTATTCCATGACTTGACTACTCTATGACTGAAGAAATACTTCCTAACATCCCTTCGATTCATCTGAGTCTTCAACTTCCAATTGTGACCTCTTGTGTCTGTGTCCCATCTCTGGAACATCCTGTCTTTGTCCACCTTGTCTATTCCGCGCAGTATTTTATATGTCGTTATCATGTCTCCCCTGACCCTCCTGGCCTCCAGTGTCGTCAGGCCGATTTCCCTCAACCTTTCTTCGTAGGACAATCCCCGTAGCTCTGGGACTAGTCTTGTTGCAAACCTTTGCACTTTCTCTAATTTCTTGACGTGCTTGACTAGGTGTGGATTCCAAACTGGTGCTGCATACTCCAGTATGGGCCTGACGTAAATGGTATACAGGGTCTTGAACGACTCCTTACTGAGGTATCGGAACGCTATCCGTAGGTTTGCCAGGCGCCCGTATGCTGCAGCAGTTATCTGATTTATGTGCGCCTCAGGAGATATGCTCGGTGTTATACTCACCCCCAGATCTTTTTCCTTGAGTGAGGTTTGCAGTCTTTGGCCATCTAAACTATATTGTGTCTGCGGTCTTCTTTGCCCTTCCCCAATCTTCATGACTTTGCATTTGGCAGGGTTAAACTCAAGGAGCCAGTTGCTGGACCAGGCTTGCAGCCTGTCCAGGTCTCTTTGTAGTCCTGCCTGATCCTCATCCGATTTGATTCTTCTCATTAACTTCACATCATCTGCAAACAAGGACACTTCTGAGTCTATCCCTTCCGTTATGTCGTTCACATATACCAAGAACAGCACAGGTCCTAGGACTGACCCCTGTGGAACCCCGCTTGTCACAAGCGCCCACTCTGACACCTCGTCACGTACCATGACTCGTTGTTGCCTCCCTGTCAGGTATTCTCTGATCCATTGCAGTGCCTTTCCTGTTATGTGTGCCTGATCTTCTATCTTTTTCAGTAACCTCTTGTGAGGAACTGTGTCGAAGGCCTTTTTGCAGTCCAAAAAAATGCAGTCGATCCACCCCTCTCTCTCTTGTCTTACTTCTGTCACCTTGTCATAAAACTCTAGTAGATTTGTGACACAGGATTTTCCTTCCCTGAAACCATGCTGGTTGTCAATTATACACTTGTTTCTTTCCAGGTGCTCCACCACTCTCCTCCTGATGATCTTCTCCATGACCTTGCATACTATACACGTTAGTGATACAGGTCTGTAGTTTAGTGCCTCATGTCTGTCTCCCTTTTTAAAAATTGGGACTACATTTGCCATCTTCCATACCTCAGGGAGTTGCCCAGTTTCAAATGATGTGTTGAAGATCTTTGTTAATGGCACACACAATATCTCTGCTCCCTCTTTAAGGACCCATGGAGAGATGTTGTCTGGTCCCACCGCCTTTGAGGTGTCAAGTTCGCATAGCAGCTTCTTCACTTCCTCCTTGGTTATATGTACCTCATCCAGCACTTGCTGGTGTACCCCCCTGTTCTGATTTCCTGGAGTCCTACTGGTTTCCACTGTAAATACTTCTTTAAATCTCGTGTTGAGCTCCTGACATACCTCTCGGTCGTTGCTTGTGAATTCCCCATCACCCTTCCTCAGTCTGATTACCTGGTCCTTGACTGTTGTTTTCCTCCTGATGTGGCTGTACAACAGCTTCGGGTCAGTCTTGACTTTCGATGCTATGTCATTTTCATATTGTCGCTGAGCCTCCCTTCTTATTTGTGCATATTCATTTCTGGCTCTTCGGCTAATCTCTTTATTTTCCTGAGTTCTCTGTCTTCTGTACCTTTTCCATTCTCTAGTACACCTAGTTTTTGCCTCCCTACACCTTTGGGTGAACCAAGGACTCGTTCTGTTCTTCCCATTATTTCTGTTTCCCTTGGGAACAAACCTCTCCTCTGCCTCCTTGCATTTTGTTGCCACATAGTCCATCATTTCTTGTACTGGTTTTCCTGTCAGTTCCCTCTCCCACTGAATGTTTTGAAGGAAGTTCCTCATGCCTGAGTAGTTCCCCCTTTTGTAGTTTGGTTTTTCCCATCCTATTCCTGCTACTCTCTCCACTTGGAGCTCAACTATGTAGTCGAAGCACAGAACCACATGATCACTAGCTCCCAGGGGCCTTTCATACAAGATATCCTCGATGTCTGAACTACTCAAGGTGAATACAAGGTCCAGTCTTGCTGGTTCATCTTCTCCTCTCTCTCTGGTAGTGTCTCTAACATGTTGATGCATGAGGTTTTCCAGTACTACATCCATCATCTTGGCTCTCCATGTTTCGGAACCCCCATGGGGCTCCAGGTTTTCCCAGTCAATCTCCTTGTGATTGAAATCACCCATAACTAGTAACTTTGCTCCCCCCACGTGTGCTCTCCTGGCCACCTCGGCTAGTGTGTCGACCATGGCTCTGTTGCTTTCATCGTATTCTTCTCTTGGTCTCCTGCAGTTCTGTGGTGGGTTGTACATTACTGCAATTATCACCTTATGTCCCTCAGACTGGATTGTTCCTACTAAGTAGTCCCTTTCACCCGTGCCATCCATTCCTTCCATTTTCTCAAAACCCCACTGGCTTTTAATGAGCAGTGCAACTCCTCCTCCCCCTCTCCTCCCTCTGTCTTTCCTGAAGATTTGATATCCGGGTGGAAAAATTGAATCTGTTATTATTCTGGTGAGTTTTGTTTCTGTGAGTGCTATTATGTCTGGGGATGTCTCCTTGATTCTTTCGTGCCACTCCTCATACTTATTTGTTATTCCATCTGCATTTGTATACCATACCTTCAACTTCTTTTCTAAGACTGTGGTCTGGGAGGTGTATTGGGGTTGGGGAAGTGAGAGACCTGATAAGGAACTATGGGTGGTTGCTGTGAGGGTGGAGTTTGTAATGTAGTGGGTGGGGGCATTGGATATGGCATGGGTGTTGTGGTTTAGAGTGTTTGGCTGCACTGGGGTTGACCTGGTTGGGAGGCTTCTATAGGAAGCTGTGAGGGAGGTTGTATTTGATCTTCCTGTGTCCGGGATCTCCTGTCTGTCTTCTCCATCCCCTCTCTTTCCTCCTTTCGCCTTTGTACCATCTCTCTCAGTTTCCGCCTTTCGTCTTGTGTTCTGTCGCGGTCGAGATACACCTTCCTGTATCCCGGCATGTCCCTTAATCGTGCTTTTTCCTGCAGTATCCTGTTCCGAGTCGATTCTGCCTTGAAGGTCACTTTCACTGGCCGGTTTCTTTTTTTTACAAACCCCCCTATTCTCCGAAAATTTTCCAGCTGGGTCATGTCGTCTTCTCCGATTACTTTCATGATGCTTTCAATTGCTTTTTTTTCCCCTTGTTTTCTTGCTTCATATGTTTCCCCTTCAACTTCCTGTAGCCCATACACAAAGACTGACCTCACCCTTTCATTCTCCCACTGCATATCCCTGTGTATCCCCTCATTCAATTTGATTTCCTCCATTGCAGCTTTCCTTTCTTCAGTTTCACTAGCTACTGTACATGGGCTCAGTGGCCTGTCATTTTCCCATCTCAGCTTTCCCTGGGCTCTGTTGTGGTCTTTTAGGGCCTCCACATATAGCTTAGCTCTTTCATTTACTACAGTCTCCACTGATAGAGCTTCTACATGCAGTTTTGCTCCTCCTTTCCCTACAGTCCCCTTATTTGTGGCTGAGGTAGCGGTCTCTGTTGTCAATCCCATAATGTTCTTTAGTTCTTTAGGCTGTTTCAGATTTTCCAGTTCCTCTTCTAAACTCTGTATCCTGGCCTCTGCTGTTTTGACTTTCACCTCCCACTTCCTGCTTTCCATGTCTATCCTCTCTTCCATTCTCATGCTAAGTTCTTCTAGTTTCTTTTCCCATTCTTGTTCCCTTTTTGTGAGCTCTGCTGCCCAATCTTCCTTTGCAGTTTCCTCCTCCTGTCCCTTGGGTTTTCTTGTTGCTCTCTGGCAACCCATTTTTGTTTTATCCTGATTGCCTCAGAGTGGGAAACCTATGTAATTCTGTATGTTAGGTTAGTATTGTATATGTCAGAGTGTGGGGGGGGAGGTAGAGGAGGAACTGTGGCTATATAGGAGAGTAGTGGGGAGGGGGAGTGGGAAGGAGAGTGAAGCAAGTGGGTAAGTGGGTGAGGGAGAGGTGGGGAGGGGGAGGGTGAAAGAGGGAGGGGAGGGATCAGGTGAAGGAGTGAGATGTCGGTGGGGGAGGGGGGAGTATATGTGTGTCTGGCAATATGTGTGTGTTGTGTGTGTTGTGTGTGTGTTTCGTGTGTGTGTGGGGAGGGGTGGGGGGGTGTGGGTGGGTGTGTGGGTGGGTGTGTGGGTGGATGGGTGTTTGTGTGTGTGTGTGGGTGTGTGTGGGTGTGTGGGTGGGTGTGTGGGTGGGTGTGTGGGTGGGTGTGGGTGGGTGTGTGGGTGTGGGTGTGTGTGGGTGTGGGTGTGTGTGGGGGTGTATGGGTGGGTGTGTGGGTGGGTGTGTGGGTGGGTGTGTGGGTGTGTGGGTGGGTGTGTGGGTGGGTGGGTGTGGGTGGGTGGGTGTGTGGGTGGGTGGGTGTGGGTGGGTGGGTGTGTGGTTGGGTGGGTGTGTGGTTGGGTGTGTGGTTGGGTGTGTGGTTGGGTGTGTGGTTGGGTGTGTGGGTGGGTGTGTGTAGGTGTGTGTGGGTGTGTGGGTGTGTGTGGGTGTGTGTGGGTGTGTGGGTGTGTGTGGGTGTGTGTGGGTGTGTGTGGGTGTGTGTGGGTGTGTGTGGGTGTGTGTGGGTGTGTGTGGGTGTGTGTGGGTGTGTGTGTGTGTGGGTGTGCGTCGCACACTAGGCTACGCTACTCTTTTGAAGATTATAAAAAAATTTTCACAATCAATTCCTTATTATATGCACTAATATATACTATATAATATTAATTGCGTACACTTGTGTTTGTGTGTGTGTGTGTGTTTACTAGCTTGTTCTTTGAAAAAGAAGGGGGGGGGGTTACGTTAACACTATTTGTTATTGTTGTTGGTTCACCGGTACTCTCCCGGCCCAGATCTCCGCACACTAGGCTACTTTACTTTTTGAAGATTATAGGATTATTTTTTTCTCACTCAATTCCTTATTATTATATACTAATGTTTATTATAACAATAATTATGGGTGCACACGTGTGTTTGTATGTGCGTACTTGTTTACTAGCTTGTCCCTCAGAAAAACGGGGGGGGGGGGTTCACTAGGCTACACAACTTCTGGAGTTTACCTGGCGATATTTAGATAATTTACTAACCACTATCTATCTCCTGATACTGAAATAGGGAGAGAGAGATGGTATAGCATACAACCAGCAGGGCGAGACACTTGAGACTTTAGACACTAACCAAAATTAACCACAAATAGGCAAGTGACGTCGTCTGCACAACAATGGAGGTTCCTGCTGGTCTGTCTATCAACTCCTTCAATTTTGTAACCTTCAGGAACTTTATCATGCATTCAAGTTTTTATTTTCTTTTTCTTTTAAGACTTGGTATTCCCTCTTTTTTCTTTAGTACAGTATTATGGTCATAACAAGTCTGATGATGTTAGCTACATTCACAACACCAACAGCTAGGGATTGACTAATTTTTCTTACTTTCAGTATTTACTTAATCACTCTTTTATGACCTTATCACTACACTGCTGCTATAATCAACCAACATATGTATTTGTTAATATTTCAGATCACACCGTTAACCCAATTAACTGTTTGGATATTTTGTGTCAACACTGGGGCCAGTAGCCTGATCAGCTGAGTGCTACCCTCCCTCACTCAAATTTCATTCAAATTTAAATTGAAAAATTCTTGATCCTATCACATTATTCGCACTCTTGATAGCTATTACACTCTTGTAGGTATGTTCACTGATTCACTCACGTACGATGACCGCTAATAATATCTTAGGACAGCCACTAGAACGCTAAATCCTGGGAGCACTATTTAGCGATACTGCTTCACGTGTGTGTGTGTGTGTGTGTGTGTGTGCTCACCTAATTGTGGTTGCAGGGGTCGAGTTATAGCCCCTGGGCCCGCGTATTTACTGGTTGCCACTAGGTCCACTCTTCTTGCTTCATAAGCTTTATACCTCTTCTTCAAGCAGTGTACTGTTTCTGCCTCCACTACATCACTCTCCAGATTGTTCCACTTCCTGACAACTCTGTGGTTGAAGAAATACTTCCTAACATCCCAGACTCATCTGAGTCTTCAACTTCCAATTGTGACCCCTTGTTTTTGTGTCCAGTCTCTGGAACATGTCTGTCTTCCTGTGCGTCCACTGACACACACACACACACACACACACACACACACACACACACACACACACACACACACACACACATGCACACACACCATGACGGAAGGAATAGACTCCGAAGTGTCCCTGTTTGCAGATGACGTGAAGTTGATGAGACGAATTCATTTGATCGAAGACCAGGCAGAACTACAAAGGGATCTGGACAGGCTGCAGACCTGGTCCAGCAATTGGCTCCTGGAGTTCAATCCCACCAAGTGCAAAGTCATGAAGATTGGGGAAGGGCAAAGAAGACCGCAGACGGAGTACAGTCTAGGGGGCCAGAGACTACAAACCTCACTCAAGGAAAAAGATCTTGGGGTGAGTATAACACCAGGCACATCTCCTGAAGCGCACATCAACCAAATAACTGCTGCAGCATATGGGCGCCTAGCAAACCTCAGAACAGCATTCCGACATCTTAATAAGGAATCATTCAGGACCCTGTACACCGTGTACGTTAGGCCCATATTGGAGTATGCGGCACCAGTTTGGAACCCACACCTAGCCAAGCACGTAAAGAAACTAGAGAAAGTGCAAAGGTTTGCAACAAGACTAGTTCCAGAGCTAAGAGGTATGTCCTATGAGGAGAGGTTAAGGGGAATCAACCTGACGACACTGGATGACAGGAGAGATAGGGGGGACATGATAACGACATACAAATTACTGAGAGGAATTGACAAGGCGGACAAAGACAGGATGTTCCAGAGATGGGACACAGCAACAAGGGGACACAGTTGGAAGTTGAAGACACAGATGAATCACAGGGATGTTAGGAAGTATTTCTTCAGCCACAGAGTAGTCAGTAAGTGGAATAGTTTGGGAAGCGATGTAGTGGAGGCAGGATCCATACATAGCTTTAAGCAGAGGTATGATAAAGCTCACGGTTCAGGGAGAGTGACCTAGTAGCGACCAGTGAAGAGGCGGGGCCAGGAGCTTGGACTCGACCCCTGCAACCTCAACTAGGTGAGTACACTCCAGTGACCCACTGACTCAGACTCTAGGCTCCCACTGTCAAAATACATCCATCGTAGTTCCCACCGCCAAAGCTCAAAAGTCTGGCTTACCAGCGCTCCTCAGTCCCTTCATAAATCTGAATTCACACTCCAACAGCACACTAAACCCCCTAAAAAAAATTCCACTATGATCTCTGATACACTTTTTCCCACCCTTGCAGCTAGTGGGTTACCTCGCCGCGGTGGAGTGGAAGCAGCCTCAGTGGAACCAAACTTCTCGGCCTAAAAAGTCGGGATGCTTACCCTTTCCTTAAAAATTGGTGCAGCTTACGACATGGAGCAAATTACAGGTATGCTCTTGCAATTATTATATTGTAATTGTAATAGGCTGGTTAATTATCAGAGCGACAAATTGGTAATAATGATCATTAATGATGTTATAAATGAGACGAGGAGAAAGAAGGTGAATATGAGGGGGAAGGGAATATGAAGGGAAAGAAGGAGAAGAGGGGAAACAGAAGAAGGGAAAGAAAAGAGGGGAAGGAGAATGAGGGGGGAAATGAAAGGAAAAGAGGAGAGGGGAAAAATGGAGGAGAGGAGACAAAGGGAGAAGTGGAAAGGGGAGGGGCAGGGAGGACATCAAAGTTCTTTCCCTTCCTGCAAGTGTAAGGGCACCAACAACCTGATGTAACAAGCCAACCACCAGGAGAGCTGATCTGGGACCGGCCCGCGGGGGCGTTGACCCCTCTCCTCCCCCCACGTCATTCCCAGAAGCCAGTACAGGGAAAAGCTTGAGCGTTGAGCACCCATATGGGAGCGTGAGAGAGGGAAGAGTGGGTTTGGTGCTTCGACGTGCTGTTAGAGTGTCAGACTCAGTCTGTGCTGCAGTTTACAGTCAAATGAAGTCACTGTTATATCCAGTCTAATATAATATATATATATATATATATATATATATATATATATATATATATATATATATATATATATATATATATATAGTGTAAAACAACCACAGGGGGTGTTGAATAATAGCTCTAGGCCTTCCATATTGCAATCAATACATCAGAGGAACGACTCTAGAGTCGTTCCCTCATTTTTGCAATATTGCAAGCTCCTGATACGTAAGGTTCACCTCCCTTAACATCTTGCAGCTCGGGAGAAAGGACTAGTCTGGCTGCAAACCTTTACACTCTCTCCAGTTTTCTCAACATACTTTGCTAGGAGCGTGGTGGCTCCATGCTGGCGCTGGGTACTAGCAAGACCGGCCTCTCATATGTAAGCAAACACATGTAAGGGGTAAAGAAAACCTGCTTGACTACCAGCATGTGGAAAGCAACGCTGGTGTTGGGACGCGTTGCAGCAAATCTAATCAGGTCTAGAACAAGGAAGGAAGCAGCTGCCTGAAGGACCTTTGTAAAACTGACGTGAAAGACCTTTGTAAAACTGACGTGAAGGACCTTTGTAAAACTGAATGTTTTAATTTTTAAGCAAGACATCTGTATGCCTGACGTGGGTAAGCTTTTGTGCTGGATAAGCTGGGTAAGCTGACTCTGCTGAAATATTGATGTACACAAGGCTACTAAAAGAATGAACTAGCATATATATATATATATATATATATATATATATATATATATATATATAATATTTTGTGTGTGTGTGTGTGTGCGCGCGCGCGTGATGTAGTCAGAGAGGTAGGCCAGGTACATGCAGAGTAATTAATGTGATAGATTAAGGTGAAGGAGGTGTTGTAGCTGACAGATCTGGACTGACACACACACCACTTCTCACCTTGTCCAGACACACACACACACACACACACACACACACACACACACACACATCACTATACAGTATAAGACTGCATTGAACGTCTCGCATGACTTCCACTGCAACAACCACTACCACTGCAACAACCACTACAACAATTACACTAACGCCACAACCACTGCAGCAACCACTTCCACTGCAACAACCACTACCACTGCAACAACCACTACCACTGCAACAGCCACTACAATTACACTAACGCCACAACCACTGCAGCAACCACTACCACTGCAACAGCCACTACAATTACACTAACGCCACAACCACTGCAGCAACCACTACCACTGCAACAGCCACTACAATTACACTAACGCCACAACCACTGCAGCAACCACTACCACTGCAACAGCCACTACAATTACACTAACGCCACAACCACTGCAGCAACCACTACCACTGCAACAGCCACTACAATTACACTAACGCCACAACCACTGCAGCAACCACTACCACTGCAACAGCCACTACAATTACACTAACGCCACAACCACTGCAGCAACCACTACCACTGCAACAGCCACTACAATTACACTAACGCCACAACCACTGCAGCAACCACTACCACTGCAACAGCCACTACAATTACACTAACGCCACAACCACTGCAGCAACCACTACCACTGCAACAGCCACTACAATTACACTAACGCCACAACCACTGCAGCAACCACTACCACTGCAGCAACCACTACCACTGCAGCAACCACTACCACTGCAACAACCACTACCACTGCAGCAACCACTACCACTGCAGCAACCACTACCACTGCAACAACCACTACCACTGCAGCAACCACTACCACTGCAGCAACCACTACCACTGCAACAACCACTACCACTGCAACAGCCACTACAATTACACTAACGCCACAACCACTAGAACCACTGCAGCAACCACTACCACTGCAACAACCCCGCCAGAAACCACCACAACTACAACCATTGCAACAACCACAACTACCACAATTCCCGAATCAGCACTACATGGAATGCTAAACTCGCGTGGGTTCCCTTAGCTCAAGCTCCTGGCCCCATCTCCAAAGCTTCTTTCCTTGACCTCCCTGATTTCTTGCCTCTTGGGTCCTGTCATGCCTAGTCTTGAAGCTGTATGTCGAGTCTGCCTCCACCACTGCCTCGTCCAGGTCATTTCACGTTACACCCAGGTTGAGGCTAAAGAAATATTTCCTAACATCACTTATGACGACTGTGTGTGTCCTTGATCCATAGTGTGTGTGTGTGTCGGGGGGGGAAGGGAGGGGTATTATTAACCTTGATGCAGGTGTTACCTGGTACATCTCCCTCCCCTCCCCTCCCCAATACCTCAACCGGACACATTTAGAGTGCCATTTCCGGCGGAGTGGCCCGGAAAATGAGGGAGAGGGGGAGGGGACGAATGCTGGGTGGGGGAGAAGACGGGGAGAGGGAGAAGAGACGATTGCTGGGTGGGGGAGGGGAGGGGATATGGGGAGAGGAGGAGGCCTACAGTGAACGCGTCATAAAAGGTACACCAGCCGACGAATTGAGAGAGAGAGAGAGAGAGAGAGAGAGAGAGAGAGAGAGGAGAGAGAGAGAGAGAGAGAGAGAGAGAGAGAGAGAGAGAGAGAGAGACACGTGCGACTTGCTCGTATCTCCGACGACGAAACGTTTCGCCCCTGGGGAGGGAGAGGAAGTATGGTGCTGGTTTGAGGGGGATCAGTCCCCTCAGCTTGAATGGAAAGTTGCTCATTGTCTTCTTCAGTAATCCGACTGAAGATCTCTGGTGGATCATCGGATAACTGATGGATTACAACAGTAACTGGCGGATTCCAGGATGTAATGAGTGCAGTCTAGGGTGTAAATAGGGGTTTTGTAGGCACCTACTGCCTAGTCAGTAACTCAGCAGGACTCCATCAGTTACTGCTGGTGAGTATGCACAGAGTACGAGTACAGGCGGGTACACCTGAGTACAGTACGTACAAGTGCTGCCCCAACATTTGTAGACAGCACAGGCGACAGCTTTATACCACAAGACGGGCAGCTATCACCTATTATGCCACAAGACGGGCAGCTATCACCTATTATGCCACAAGACGGGCAGCTATCACCTATTATGCCA
>NC_091326.1:4884342-4979342 GCF_038502225.1 Cherax quadricarinatus | reverse complement strand
TTACGAAGTATGAGTGGGCTTAGGCTGGCTTATCTTAAAGTAACTTTATATTTAACCCCTATACAAGGTAGTTTAACCCCTTAAACTCCATGTTAGGTTCCTGATATGTAGGAACTAAAACACTGTAGAGTTAACACCAACATAAGCTGTAGTAACTACGGACACTGTAGACTGAACACCACCAACGTAACTCTGTTGTTATAACTACAAAAATAACATAATCACAGATGGGGTATCAGTCAGAGGCACCTGCCCAGGGTGCCAAGGTGAGAGGCGGGTGTCGTGGAGTGTGTGACACACAGGCACTATGATAGACTGGTCGCGTGTTAGGGCCAGAATTGGCACAATCAGCGCACATGAGGGCATGGCATTAGCTGACTTGCTACCCTGGTTGAAATCTACCTTGGTTGAAGGCCACCCTGGTTACTGCTACCCTGGTTGAAAGCTGTCATATATATATATATATATATATATATATATATATATATATATATATATATATATATATATATATATATATATATATATAAACCGAAAGTAGTGAAGGTGTAGTGTAATTAGTGAGCAAAACAGAAGCTTAATAATGACGTGAATTGAAGAGGATAAGAAGAGTAATTAGAGAGAGAAAGCAATTAAGATGAACAGGGGAAGAGGTGCGAACCATGATAGGGAAACTGGATTACTTTGGCACCTTCCAAAGCTATGTTAACGTTCCGCTTCTGCATTATATATATATATATATATATATATATATATATATATATATATATATATATATATATATATATATATATATATATATATATATATATATATATATATATAATGTGTGTATGTGAGTACGTTCATATGTGTATGTAAATTCTTGATATATTAAGTGTCTAGGATATACAGCTACACATATACATACGTATGGGGAGTTAGAGGGGAAATGAATGAAGGTGGTGAGAGCAGTACGATAAAAACTGGGGAAGATGGGAAGGGTGAGAGTGAATAAGGAGGAGAATGAGACGAGAGATTAGGAAGATGGAAGGAGGTGGAGAGGGAAGGAAGGCAGGAGTGTAGGGAAGGAGAACATGGAGTAAATATATGGAGAGGAAGGGATGAGGGGGGAAACGAAAGAAGAAAAGGAAATAAAATCAAGAATAAGAGAGAAAGAAAAGGTCGAAAGGTTGAAATGAAGAGGAAAATGAAAAGTGAGAGAGAGAGAGAGACGGAAGAACAGTGAAAGAGTGAATAGAGGGGAAGGAAAGTAGGAGGGTAAGAGAAAGTAGAAAGATGTAGCAGAGAAGGGAAGAAAGGGGAAAAATGGAGAGGGAAGGGAGAAGGGTCGTTAGAGAAAAGAGGAAGGAGAGAGAGAGAGAGAGAGAGAGAGAGAGAGAGAGAGAGAGAGAGAGAGAGAGAGAGAGAGAGAGAGAGAGAGATGGGGAGAGAAGGGCAAATATGATGAGAGGGAGAAACGAGCCACAGATCAATACTGAGATAACTCAACATGGAAGGTGAAGAACAGAGAACAAGGGGGGAAGAAGAACACATGAACACGTCAATGCGAGAAATTGCACCTGCTGTCCCTGTTCACCCAGCAGTAAATAGGTACCCTGGAGGTTAGTCTCCTTACACCTGCTGTCTCTCTGTTCACTTCGTAGTTAATAGGTACTTGTTAAGTCTGTATCTGGTGTCCCTATTCACCTTGTAGTAAATAGGTTACTGGGTCTTTCTCTACACCTGCTGTCCAAGTTTACCTAACAGTAAATAGGTACCGTGGGTGTTAGTCGATTATTGTGGGTGACATCCTGGGGGTGAGGATATATATATATATATATATATATATATATATATATATATATATATATATATATATATATATATATATATATATATATATACATATATATATGCGCACACACATACACACACACACACATATATATATGTGTGTGTGTGTGTGTGTGCATATATATATATATATATATATATATATATATATATATATATATATATATATATATATATATATATATATATATATATATATATACACACACATGAGAGAGAGAGAGAGAGCTAGAGAAAGATACAGAGCCATAGAACTAGAGCCATAGAGGTAGAGCGAGCTACAGCTAGACAGAGAGCTAGATATAGAGATAGAGAGATAGAGCCAGCATGAATGAATCACAGCAGGGTAGGCTGTCGTATAAAGAACGAGGTGGTGGATGGCATGAGCGAGCTCTAACAATGGCACTGTCCACTCTGGCAGTAAACACTGACCCTCCCCCTCCCCCCAGGCACTGGCACACCTCCTCCCGCTCTTTATAACTCTTGCACGGCTCTCATTTCCTAGATTACCCCAGGGGCGCACCGGTGAAAGACCCCAGACTGCTTGGATGAGCCGACCCAGGGTAAGTAAGGGGACACAGGGTGCAAGTATTCAGAGATGGAGGGAGAGGGGAAGATGAGAAGAGGGAGGGGATAATAGAGGGGAAAGGGTTGCATCACGAAGGGGGGTAGAGTGGGTTCCTTGCCTCAATTTCCCTGGATGGAGTGCTACAGGAGCTCAATGTGTGACGGTCATTGTTTTAAATCGTTTTCAGGTGGAGATGGGCCTCCGGGATTAGCCCAGGCCCGTGGTGTCGGTGTCCTGGGGCTAGCAGGGGGCTGGCAAGGGGCTGGCAGGGGGCTGGTAGTAGTGGGTATTATTTAATTAACGATATTGTAAATTTGGTAGTGTTGGTGAGGGCGAGTGTTACCGGGTCAGTCTAGATAAGTGAATTTACGTGACCTACAATATCCTGCCTAAGACATCAACGGTGTGCCTGTTGCAAGTGTTGCAGAGAAGACACACACACACACACACACAGCTTTAAGAAGAGTTACGATAGGACTTTTGGAGCAGGGAGACAGTGAATCCAGTAGCAACTAGCGAAGAGCCTTGGCCAAAAGCTGTGAATTAACCCCTGTAACCACATATAAGTGAGAACACACAGGACAGGCAAGAACACCCAGATCTACCAGAAATTCAACAACAAGACAGTTGGAAATGATTAATAAATGACATTACTGGAGCCAGAATATTAGAAAATATTTCAACAAAAGAACAGTAAACAAGAGGGTTAAGTCGAATGATAAAGGGATTTAATTCCTTAACTGGGGTTTCCAGAGTGCATATAACGGGGCTACTGGATGTACGGCTGTCGAAAATATAGGAGGCGGAGCCAAGAACTAGAGTTTATCCCTCCTTCTCCTTCCTGGAAACTCGAATAGATAATTTAAGGAAGTAATAATATCATGCAATGATTTCAGAATGAAAGATCTCTCGTAAACACACTGAGTTTTTTTCAGTAGTAGTTTAAAATACCACAGACCGAGGTTCTCAGTGGAGTCCTTAATTGTATGATCGAGGTCTTTCAGTGGGTTACTGGTTCACCCCTGGGTTACTGGTTCACTCCTGGGTTACTGGTTCACTCCTGGGTTACTGGTTCACTCCTGGGTTACTGGTTCACCCCTGGGTTACTGGTTCACCCCTGGGTTACTGGTTCACCCCTGGGTTACTGGTTCACTCCTGGGTTACTGGTTCACTCCTGGGTTACTGGTTCACCCCTGGGTTACTGGTTAACTCCTGGGTTACTGGTTCACCCCTGGGTTACTGGTACACTCCTGGGTTACTGGTTCACCCCTGGGTTACTGGTTCACTCCTGGGTTACTGGTTCACCCCTGGGTTACTGGTTCACTCCTGGGTTACTGGTTCACCCCTGGGTTACTGGTTCACTCCAGGGTTACTGGTTCACCCCTGGGTTACTGGTTCACTCCTGGGTTACTGGTTCACCCCTGGGTTACTGGTTCACTCCTGGGTTACTGGTTCACTCCTGGGTTACTGGTTCACCCCTGGGTTACTGGTTCACTCCTGGGTTACTGGTTCACCCCTGGGTTACTGGTTCACTCCTGGGTTACTGGTTCACCCCTGGGTTACTGGTTCACCCCTGGGTTACTGGTTCACTCCTGGGTTACTGGTTCACCCCTGGGTTACTGATTCACCCCTGGGTTACTGGTTCACTCCTGGGTTACTGGTTCACCCCTGGGTTACTGATTCACCCCTGGGTTACTGGTTCACTCCTGGGTTACTGGTTCACCCCTGGGTTACTGGTTCACCCCTGGGTTACTGGTTCACTCATGGGTTACTGGTTCACCCCTGGGTTACTGGTTCACTCCTGGGTTACTGGTTCACCCCTGGGTTATTGGTTCACTCCTGGGTTACTGGTTCACCCCTGGGTTACTGGTTCACCCCTGGGTTACTGGTTCACCCCTGGGTTACTGGTTCACTCCTGGGTTACTGGTTCACCCCTGGGTTACTGGTTCACTCCTGGGTTACTGGTTCACCCCTGGGTTACTGGTTCACTCCTGGGTTACTGGTTCACCCCTGGGTTACTGGTTCACCCCTGGGTTGCTGGTTCACCCCTGGGTTACTGGTTCACCCCTGGGTTACTGGTTCACCCCTGGGTTACTGGTTCACTCCTGGGTTACTGGTTCACCCCTGGGTTACTGATTCACCCCTGGGTTACTGGTTCACTCCTGGGTTACTGGTTCACTCCAGGGTTACTGGTTCACCCCTGGGTTACTGGTTCACTCCTGGGTTACTGGTTCACCCCTGGGTTACTGGTTCACTCCTGGGTTACTGGTTCACTCCTGGGTTACTGGTTCACCCCTGGGTTACTGGTTCACCCCTGGGTTACTGGTTCACTCCTGGGTTACTGGTTCACCCCTGGGTTACTGGTTCACCCCTGGGTTACTGGTTCACTCCTGGGTTACTGGTTCACCCCTGGGTTACTGGTTCACCCCTGGGTTACTGGTTCACTCCCGGGTTACTGGTTCACCCCTGGGTTACTGGTTCACTCCCGGGTTACTGGTTCACTCCCTGGTTACTGGTTCACCCCTGGGTTACTGGTTCACTCCTGGGTTACTGGTTCACTCCTGGGTTACTGGTTCACCCCTGGGTTACTGGTTCACCCCTGGGTTACTGGTTCACTCCTGGGTTACTGGTTCACCCCTGGGTTACTGGTTCACTCCTGGGTTACTGGTTCACCAATGGGTTACTGGTTCACCCCTGGGTTACTGGTTCACTCCTGGGTTACTGGTTCACCCCTGGGTTACTGGTTCACTCCTGGGTTACTGGTTCACCCCTGGGTTACTGATTCACCCCTGGGTTACTGGTTCACTCCTGGGTTACTGGTTCACCCCTGGGTTACTGGTTCACTCCTGGGTTACTGGTTCACCCCTGGGTTACTGGTTCACCCCTGGGTTACTGGTTCACCCCTGGGTTACTGGTTCACTCATGGGTTACTGGTTCACCCCTGGGTTACTGATTCACCCCTGGGTTACTGGTTCACCCCTGGGTTACTGGTTCACCCCTGGGTTACTGGTTCACCCCTGGGTTACTGGTTCACTCATGGGTTACTGGTTCACTCCTGGGTTACTGGTTCACTCCTGGGTTACTGGTTCACTCCTGGGTTACTGGTTCACTCCTGGGTTACTGGTTCACCCCTGGGTTACTGGTTCACTCCTGGGTTACTGGGTTACTGGTTCACTCCCTGGTTCAGGGTTACTGGTTCACCCCTGGGTTACTGGTTCACCCCTGGGTTACTGGTTCACCCCTGGGTTACTGGTTCCCGGGTTACTGGTTCACTCCTGGGTTACTGGGTTACTGGTTCACTGGTTCCCCTGGGTTACTGGTTCACCCCTGGGTTACTGGTTCACTCCTGGGTTACTGGTTCACTCCTGGGTTACTGGTTCACCCCTGAGTTACTGGTTCACTCCTGGGTTACTGGTTCACTCCTGGGTTACTGGTTCACTCCTGGGTTACTGGTTCACCCCTGGGTTACTGGTTCACTCCTGGGTTACTGGTTCACCCCAGGGTTACTGGTTCACTCCTGGGTTACTGGTTCACTCCCGGGTTACTGGTTCACCCCTGGGTTACTGGTTCACCCCTGGGTTACTGGTTCACCCCTGGGTTACTGGTTCACTCATGGGTTACTGGTTCACTCCTGGGTTACTGGTTCACCCCTGGGTTACTGGTTCACTCCTGGGTTACTGGTTCACCCCTGGGTTACTGGTTCACTCCTGGGTTACTGGTTCACTCCCGGGTTACTGGTTCACTCTAGGGTTACTGGTTCACCCCTGGGTTACTGGTTCACCCCTGGGTTACTGGTTCACTCCTGGGTTACTGGTTCACCCCTGGGTTACTGGTTCACTCCTGGGTTACTGGTTCACTCCTGGGTTACTGGTTCACCCCTGGGTTACTGGTTCACTCCTGGGTTACTGGTTCACCCCTGGGTTACTGGTTCACTCCTGGGTTACTGGTTCACTCCCGGGTTACTGGTTCACCCCTGGGTTACTGGTTCACTCCTGGGTTACTGGTTCACCCCTGGGTTACTGGTTCACTCCTGGGTTACTGGTTCACTCCCGGGTTACTGGTTCACCCCTGGGTTACTGGTTCACCCCTGGGTTACTGGTTCACTCCTGGGTTACTGGTTCAACCCTGGGTTACTGGTTCACTCCTGGGTTACTGGTTCACTCCTGGGTTACTGGTTCACCCCTGGGTTACTGGTTCACTCCTGGGTTACTGGTTCACCCCTGGGTTACTGGTTCACCCCTGGGTTACTGGTTCACTCCTGGGTTACTGGTTCACCCCTGGGTTACTGGTTCACTCCTGGGTTACTGGTTCACTCCTGGGTTACTGGTTCACTCCTGGGTTACTGGTTTACTCCTGGGTTGCTGGTTCACTCCTGGGTTACTGTTTCACTTCTGAGTTACTGTTTCACTTCTGGGTTACTGGTTTACCCCTGGGTTACTGGTTCACTCCTGGGTTACTGGTTCACTCCTGGGTTACTGGTTTACTCCTGGGTTGCTGGTTCACTCCTGGGTTACTGGTTCACCCCTGGGTTACTGGTTCACTTCTGGGTTACTGGTTCACCCCTGGGTTACTGGTTCACTCCTGGGTTACTGGTTCACTCCTGGGTTACTGGTTCACCCCTGGGTTACTGGTTCACTCCTGGGTTACTGGTTCACCCCTGGGTTACTGGTTCACTCCTGGGTTACTGGTTCACTCCTGGGTTACTGGTTCACTCCTGGGTTACTGGTTCACCCCTGGGTTACTGGTTCACTCCTGGGTTACTGGTTCACCCCAGGGTTACTGGTTCACTCCTGGGTTACTGGTTCACTCCCGGGTTACTGGTTCACCCCTGGGTTACTGGTTCACCCCTGGGTTACTGGTTCACCCCTGGGTTACTGGTTCACTCCTGGGTTACTGGTTCACTCCTGGGTTACTGGTTCACCCCTGAGTTACTGGTTCACTCCTGGGTTACTGGTTCACTCCTGGGTTACTGGTTCACTCCTGGGTTACTGGTTCACCCCTGGGTTACTGGTTCACTCCTGGGTTACTGGTTCACCCCAGGGTTACTGGTTCACTCCTGGGTTACTGGTTCACTCCCGGGTTACTGGTTCACCCCTGGGTTACTGGTTCACCCCTGGGTTACTGGTTCACCCCTGGGTTACTGGTTCACTCATGGGTTACTGGTTCACTCCTGGGTTACTGGTTCACCCCTGGGTTACTGGTTCACTCCTGGGTTACTGGTTCACTCCTGGGTTACTGGTTCACCCCTGGGTTACTGGTTCACCCCTGGGTTACTGGTTCACTCCTGGGTTACTGGTTCACCCCTGGGTTACTGGTTCACCCCTGGGTTACTGGTTCACCCCTGGGTTACTGGTTCACTCCTGGGTTACTGGTTCACCCCTGGGTTACTGGTTCACTCCTGGGTTACTGGTTCACTCCTGGGTTACTGGTTCACTCCTGGGTTACTGGTTCACCCCTGGGTTACTGGTTCACTCCTGGGTTACTGGTTCACTCCCGGGTTACTGGTTCACCCCTGGGTTACTGGTTCACTCCTGGGTTACTGGTTCACCCCTGGGTTACTGGTTCACTCCTGGGTTACTGGTTCAACCCTGGGTTACTGGTTCACCCCTGGGTTACTGGTTCACTCCTGGGTTACTGGTTCACCCCTGGGTTACTGGTTCACCCCTGGGTTACTGGTTCACTCCTGGGTTACTGGTTCACCCCTGGGTTACTGGTTCACTCCTGGGTTACTGGTTCACTCCTGGGTTACTGGTTCACCCCAGGGTTACTGGTTCACTCCTGGGTTACTGGTTCACTCCTGGGTTACTGGTTTACTCCTGGGTTACTGTTTCACTTCTGAGTTACTGTTTCACTTCTGGGTTACTGGTTTACCCCTGGGTTACTGGTTCACTCCTGGGTTACTGGTTCACTCCTGGGTTACTGGTTTACTCCTGGGTTGCTGGTTCACTCCTGGGTTACTGTTTCACTTCTGAGTTACTGTTTCACTTCTGGGTTACTGGTTTACCCCTGGGTTACTGTTTCACTCCTGGGTTACTGGTTCACCCCTGGGTTACTGGTTCACTCCTGGGTTACTGGTTCACCCCTGGGTTACTGGTTCACTTCTGGGTTACTGGTTCACCCCTGGGTTACTGGTTCACTCCTGGGTTACTGGTTCACTCCTGGGTTACTGGTTCACCCCTGGGTTACTGGTTCACTCCTGGGTTACTGGTTCACCCCTGGGTTACTGGTTCACTCCTGGGTTACTGGTTCACTCCTGGGTTACTGGTTCACCCCTGGGTTACTGGTTCACCCCTGGGTTACTGGTTCACCCCTGGGTTACTGGTTCACTCCTGGGTTACTGGTTCACCCCTGGGTTACTGGTTCACTCCTGGGTTACTTGTTCACCCCTGGGTTACTGGTTCACTCCTGGGTTACTGGTTCACCCCTGGATTACTGGTTCACTTCTGAGTTACTGTTTCACTTCTGGGTTACTGGTTTACCCCTGGGTTACTGGTTCACTCCTGGGTTACTGGTTCACTCCTGGGTTACTGGTTCACTTCTGGGTTACTGGTTCACTCCTGGGTTACTGTTTCACTTCTGGGTTACTGGTTCACTCCTGGGTTACTGTTTCACTTCTGGGTTACTGGTTCACTCCTGGGTTACTGTTTCACTTCTGAGTTACTGTTTCACTCCTAGGTTACTGGTTCACCCCTGGGTTACTGGATCACCACTGGATTGCTGGTTCACTTCTGGGTTACTGGTTCACTCCTGGGTTACTGGTTCACCCCTGGGTTACTGGTTCACTCCTGGGTTACTGGTTTACTCCTGGGTTACTGGTTCACTTCTGAGTTACTGTTTCACTTCTGGGTTACTGGTTTACCCCTGGGTTACTGGTTCACTCCTGGGTTACTGGTTCACTTCTGAGTTACTGTTTCACTTCTGGGTTACTGGTTCACTTCTGGGTTACTGGTTCACGCCTGGGTTACTGGTTCACTCCTGAGTTACTGGTTCACCCCTGGGTTACTGGTTCACCCCTGGGTTACTGGTTCACTCCTGGGTTACTGGTTCACTCCTGGGTTACTGGTTCACTCCTGGGTTACTGGTTCACCCTTGGGTTACTGGTTCACCCTTGGGTTACTGGTTCACCCCTGGGTTACTGGTTTACTCCTGGGTTACTGGTTCACCCTTGGGTTACTAGTTCACCCCTGGGTTACTGGTTTACCCCTGGGTTACTGGTTCACTCCTGGGTTACTGGTTCATCCCTGGGTTACTGGTTCATCCCTGGGTTACTGGTTCACTCCTGGGTTACTGGTTCACCCCTGGGATAATTCACCCCTGGGTTACTGGTTCACCCCTGGGTTACTATTTCACTTCTGGGTTACTGGTTTACTCCTGGGTTACTGGTTCACTCCTGGGTTACTGGTTCACCCCTGGGTTACTGGTTCATCCCTGGGTTACTGGTTCACTCCTGGGTTACTGGATCACCCCTGGAGTGCTGGTTCACCCCTGGGTTAATTCACCCCTTGGTTACTGGTTCACCCCTGGGTTACTGTTTCACTTCTGGGTTACTGGTTTACTCCTGGGTTACTGGTTCACTCCTGGGCTACTTTTCACCCCTGGGTTACTGGTTAACCCCTGGGTTGCTGGTTCATCCCTGGGTTAATGGTTCACCCCTGGGTTAATGGTTCACCCCTGGGTTAATGGTTCACCCCTGGGTTAATGGTTCACCCCTGGGTTACTGGCTCACCCTTGGGTTACTGGTTCACCCCTGGGTTACTGGTTCACCCCTGGGTTACTGGTTCATCCCTGGGTTGCTGGTTAACCCCTGGGTTGCTGGTTCATCCCTGGGTTAATGGTTCACCCCTGGGTTACTGGTTCACTCCTGGGTTACTGATTCACCCCAGGGTTACTGGTTCACTCCTGGGTTACTGGATCACCCCTGGATTACTGGCTCACCCTTGGGTTACTGGTTCACCCCTGGGTTACTGGTTCACCCCTGGGTTACTAGTTCACTCTTGGGCTACTGGTTCACCCCTGGGTTACTGGTTAACCCCTGGGTTGCTGGTTCATCCCTGGGTTAATGGTTCACCCCTGAGTTACTGGTGCACCCCAGGGTTACTGGTTCACTCCTGGGTTACTGGATCACCCCTGGATTGCTGGTTCACCCCTGGGTTACTGGTTAACCCCTGGGTTGCTGGTTCATCCCTGGGTTAATGGTTCACCCCTGGGTTACTGGTTCACCCCAGGGTTACTGGTTCACTCCTGGGTTACTGGATCACCCCTGGATTGCTGGTTCACCCTTGGGTTACTGGTTCACCCCTGGGTTACTGGTTCACCCCTGAGTTACTGGTTAACCCCTGGGTTGCTGGTTCATCCCTGGGTTAATGGTTCACCCCTGGGTTACTGTTTCACCCCTGGGTTGCTGGTTCACCCCTGGGTTAATGGTTCTCCCCTGGATTAATAGTTCATTCTTGGGTTAATGGTTCACCTCTATGTTTTTGCTCACCCCTGGGTTACTGGTTTACTCCTGGGTTACTGGTTCACTCCTGGGCTACTGATTCACCCCTGGGTTACTGGTTCATCCCTGAGTTAATGGTTCACCCCTGGGTTACTGGTTCACCCCTGGGTTACTGGTTCACTCCTGGGTTACTGGTTCACCCCTGGGATGCTGGTTCATCTCTGGGTTAATGGTTCACCCCAGGATTAATAGTTCACCCTTGGGTTAATGGTTCACCCCTGGGTTACTGGTCCACCCTTAGGTTACTGGTTCACCCCTGGGTTATTGGTTCACCCCTGGGTTGCTGCTTCACCCCTGGATTGCTGGCTCACCCCTGGGTTAATGGTTCACCCCTGGGTTACTGGTCCACCTCTGGATTACCAGTCTACCTCTAGCTAACTGATTCACCTCTGGCTTTCTAGTCCACCCCTGTCTTACCCGTCTGTTTTTCAGGTGTTCCCTGAGTGTTCAAGGAACCCTCTGGCTGTGTTGAGTAGCGTTTCTCTCCTGTGTATATCAAGTCTTTTAGATCACCACTCCTTGCGTCAGGTGATCCACTAGGGCCTATCGCTTTACCTCAGCAGGTGACACTGTCATCACTGGCCCTCCCAGCCTACCTCCATACCTTACTTTCCCCCCTACCTACCTCCCTTTCTTCCCTACCTGCTCTCACTACCCTACCTCCGTTCTCTTATATTCACCTGTTCCCTCCCGATTATCGCCTCCTTTCTCTTCTCCTCCTCCTTCCCTTAGCACATTATCTGTGTTGCCTTCTCATATACCTTCCCCTCTCCTCGTCTGTCACATATTCCCCGTTTCTCTGGCGTCTTTCCATTCCTTAAAGTACTGTTCTTCACGTTTCTCTTCTCAGATATGCTGTCAAAACACGCACGCACGCGCGCATGCACACACACACACCCATGGGGTCACAATTGGGAGTTGGCTCTTGGAGTTCAACCCCACCAAGTGAAAATTCATGAAGATTGGGGAAGGGCAAAGAAGACAGCAGACGGAGTACAGTCTAGGTGGCCAGAGACTACAAACCTCACTCAAGGAAAAAGATCTTGAGGCACATCAACCAAATAACTGCTGCAGCATATGGGCGCCTAGCAAACCCAAGAACAGCATTCCGACATCTTAATAAGGAAACGTTCAGGACCCTGTACACTGTGTACAGGGGTTCCAAACTGGTGCTGCATATTGGAGTATGCGGCACCAGTTTGGAACCCACACCTAGCCAAGCACGTAAAGAAACTAGAGAAAGTGCAAAGGTTTGTAACGAGACTAGTCCCAGAGCTAAGATGTATATCCTACGAGGAGAGGTTAAGGGAAATCAACCTGACGACACTGGAGGACAGGAGAGATAGGGGGGACATGATAACGACATTCAAAATACTGAGAGGAATTGACAAGGTGGACAGAGACAGGATGTTCCGGAGATGGGACACAGCAACAAGGGGACACAGTTGGAAGTTGAAGACACAGATGAATCACAGGGATGTTAGGAAGTATTTCTTCAGTCACAGAGTTGACAGGAAGTGATGTAGTGGAGGCAGGATCCATACATAGTTTTAGGAAGAGGTATGATAAAGCTCATGGAGCAGGAAGAGTGACCCAGTAGCGGCCAGTGAAGAGGCGGGGGGGCAGGAGCTGTGAATCGACCCCTGTAACCACAACTAGGCGAGTACACACACACTTATCTGTGCGTGTCTTCTTCCTCCTCCTCCCATTCCAATCCACCTTTCACCATTCCCTTCCTCTAGCTACCACTATTCCAATCCATTCCTTTCACCTATTACTGCCTTCCTCCAGCTACCACTATTTCTTACCACCATTCCTACCTACGTACCATCATTCCCACCTACCTACCCTCATTTCTACCTACCGTCATTCCTACCTACCGTCATTCCTACCTACCGCCATTCCTACCTACCTACCGCCATTCCTTTGATCCCACTGACATGAGCTGCTCACTTCTACCCAGACATGAGCTTTTCAACTATCACGTCTTCCTCTAAACCCGTAAGGGCAAAACAGAGCTCCTAGAGGTAAAAGAAAATATGAGACACATTCCAAGAGAGAAAAAGAAAGGTAACTCTTTCTCTCTCTCAGTTTCTCTGTCTATGTCTTCTCTCTGTATCTTTGTCTATCTCTCTCTCTCTCTGACGGAGGCTCGAGCCTCCATCGTCTATTCTGACCATTATCTATCATGTCTATCGTGGTGCACGCGCGTGCGCACCGGCTATCTCTTGACTCAGTAATAGTAGATGAGAATAGTCAGGTGAGGACCACTCCTGACTATCCCCTCCAGCCTCTCTCCTCTAAATTATTTATCTCCCGTCTCCCTTCTGTCCACTTGTGTGTCTATCGTCTCCAGTTCGCTGTAGTTCTCTCTCTCTCTCTCTCTCTCTCTCTCTCTCAAATACATGTTAAGAGACCAAAGGTCACAGACCAGTTGGATGACATTTTTTCTCTCTCTTTCCTCCCTTCCTCTCTCTCTCTCTCTCTCTTTCCACCTTTCCTCTCTCTTTCCTCCCTTCCTCATTGCTGTGTGTTTTCTTACATTTCTGTTCATCTGCTCATCCCCCTTATCTCCCTTCCCCCTCCCCTTCCTCACCCCCTTCCTCCACGTTTCCTCCTCCTACTGACCATTGATTGTGACCTTAAGTCTTGCCCAAAGAGAAGGATGCAACAGTGACCATGGCACTGTTTAGCAGTGAACATGAACTACAATAATAATAATAATAATAATAATAATAATAATAATAATAATAATAATCTTGTAATTTAAAAAGTATATGGTGCAACTTATACAGACCATAGCTGACATCAGTAACATACAGAGCCCCTTGTTATGCAGAACATTTCGGGCAAATTAGGTTAATTTTGTCCCCCAGGATGCAACTCACACCAATCTGCTAACACCCAGGTACCTAGAAATATAAACACATACGCAGTATAATGTGATTCTTTATTGACATTATACTGCGTATGTATTTCCATTTCCATTGTGTCCGTATTTTATACCATTTATCTCCACCCAGGTACCTACTTACTGCTAGGTGAAGAGGGACAGCAGGTGTAAAGTGACTAACACCCAGGTCCCTACGTCTTGCTAGGTGAACATGGACAGCAATGTCTTAAAAGGAAACACGCCCCCAACGTTTCCACCCGTTCCGGGGATCGAACCACGGGCACCAATGTGCGAGATGAGTGCGCTACCAACCGAGCTACGAGAAATGAGAATGGCAGATGGGAAATAGCACACTGTGATAGGGCCACACTAAGGGAACAGTGAACTCTGATAAGGCGAGCATAGTTATCATTTACCTGGGATTACTAACCTTTCTGGATATCCAGAAGACCTTTCTGGATATCCAGAAGGCCTTTCTGGATATCCAGAAGGCCTTTCTGGATATCCAGAAGGCCTTTCTGGATATCCATGGAAGATTATTGGCTGAATTAAAAACACACACACACACAGATTACAGAAGACAAACTTCAGTGGCTGGCTACATTACTGAATCACACAGGAAACAGAGAAGTACTTAACGAAGAGGTGTCTCAGCGGCTTCCCGTAACGAGTGGAGTTCCCCAGGGCAGGGGATCGAGTCTTGCTCCAATCCTGTTTACGATATACACAAGTGACCTCCAGGTTGAAGACTGACATCCAAGATACAACAAAAATTGTCCTGATGATACCAGTTGTGGATAATTGGATTATCCAGAGCAGATTGAGCATTGAAAGTGATCTGGACAGCTAGCAGTCCAGTGACGGACCTACATTTTAGGGGCCTCCCTAAAGCTTGAACTGTTATAGGGGTCCCTTCGCAACCCTGTCTCATTCAGTAGACCCAAAATTTCTAAGCAATGTGGACTAAAGTCGCTTCTAAGGCCCTTCCGGGATTAGGAGCCCTGAAGCTTAAGCTTCAGTAGTGTCCATTAACAACGACCTTACTAGTACCGGAGAGAGTAACAAAGCTTGTAATCCCGCTCTTGAAGCTTGTAATCCCGCTCTTGAAGCTTGTAATCCCGCTCTTGAAGCTTGTAATCCCGCTCTTGAAGCTAATAATCCGGCTCTTTACTCTTATTTCTCTTCAGCCTCTCCTCTCCCTTCCCCCCATACAACCAGTTTCATTCCTCCTGCCCCCTCCGCTCAACCGGTTCCTTTCCCCTGCGCTCCCCCCCGCTCAACCGGTTTCTTCCCCCTGCGCCTTCCCCCCATCCCGTTGAGAAGTGGGCGTGGTTCATGGGTTATCACCCGGTTTATCTGACGTCTGTGATTATCCGGTCTCTTCTACTCCTTAGTATTATCCCCTCTGTCTCTTCTAATTCGTATTTATCACTGTCAGTTTGTGTATATATATATATATATATATATATATATATATATATATATATATATATATATATATATATATATATATATATATATATATATATATATATATACCGAATGATAATACAAGGTGTATAAACCTGTCAAGGTATACTTTTAAGTATACTGAGAACGCCCTTTTCCTGCCACTTCTCTTACCCCTTCTACCCCTACCCTTTCTCCTACCCCTTTCCCTACCAATTCTCCCAATCCTTCCCCTTCCTCTACTCCTACCACTTTCCGTACTCCTTTCCCTACCTCACTCACAGCCCCCGTTACTCTCCCCCTTCCCCTACTTCCCCTTCCCCTTTTCCTTACTCTGACTCCATCACCTCCGTTACTCTGCCAGTCCCTCTTATCTCCTCCCCCTCCTTCCCCCTCCTCCCTCCCTCGGGGAAAGGGGCGTGGGCGCCCCGAAAAGGTTATCAACTCCCCGTCAATTCACGTCCGTTTCCGGAACGTCACAAAAGAGGATCATCGAGGCGCGAACATTGTTATGTGTAGTGACACTGGTCATGTTAAGTCTGAAACACTGGCTTATAAACCAGTGAGAGGGAGGGAGGGAGGGGAGGGGTGAGGGAAGGAGAAGGGAGAACATTAGAAAGGTAGCAGAGAAAGTACATTAGAAAGGTAGAGAAAGTGCATTACAAAGGTAACAAAGTACATTAGAAATGTAACAGAGAAGGTATATTAGAAAGTAGCAAAGAAAGTACAACAAAGAAAGTACAATAGAAAGGCAGCGGAAAATGTACCTTAGAAAGATAGAGAAAGTACATTAAAAAGTAGCAGAGAAAGTACATTAGAAAGGTAGCAAAGTACATTGGAAAGGTAGCAGAGAAAGTACATTGGAAAGGTAGCAGAGAAAGTACATTGGGAAGGTAAGAGAGCACTACCAAGATATCACTGAGACACTCTAGTGAGAGGTACTATCCACTTCCATCTAGGTAAAACCCAGTGCATACCATCTAGATCATACACATAGTATGGTAAAGCAGAAGGCTCTCTCCCCAACCTAGCACTCCCTCTGGCCATGGCCGGCATGAAAATAAGGGAACAGAGGCACAACACACCATAACTTGGAAAAATAAATCAAAATATAATGGAAGTGCTGTAACTAACCCCATATATATATATATATATATATATATATATATATATATATATATATATATATATATATATATATATATATATATATATATATATATATATAATGTGTGTGTGTGTGTAGCATTCACGCTGTCAGCTTCTCCCTAACATGTCTGTTCTCGTACCTGTAACCTGACGATACCAGGAAGCTGTACCTACCATGCACCATAGTGGAGCCTGGTGGTTCACTACCATGCACCATAGTGGAGCCTGGTGGTTCACTACCATGCACCATAGTGGAGCCTGGTGGTTCACTACCATGCACCATAGTGGAGCCTGGTGGTTCACTACCATGCACCATAGTGGAGCCTGGTGGTTCACTACCATGCACCATAGTGGAGCCTGGTGGTTCACTACCATGCACCATAGTGGAGCCTGGTGGTTCACTACCATGCACCATAATGGTAGTGAGAGGACAGAAAACGGGAAGGTGATGCTCTGTGTGATAATGTAAGGATGGATGTTGACTCCGAGATGACTTGACCACTTCTTAAGAGGCATCATCTTCCTCCGGAACAAGGGTGTGGCCCCCTGACGCAGTGTGGCCCCCTGACGCAGTGTGGTCCCCTGACGCGGTGTGGTCCCCTGACGCAGTGGTTCCTGACGCAGTGTGATCCTCTGACGTAATGTGGTCCCCTGACGCAATGTGGCCCCCTGGACGCACTGTGGTCCCATGACGCAGTGTGGCCCCCTGACGCAGTGTGGTCCCCTGACGCAGTGGTTCCTGACGCAGTGTGGTCCTCTGACGCAATGTGGTCCCCAGACGCAATGTGGTCCCCTGGATGCAGTGTGGTCCTCTGACGCAATGTCCCCTGGCGCAATGTGGTCCCCTGGACACACTGTGGTCCCCTGACGCAGTGTGGCCCCCCTGACGCAGTGTGGCCCCCTGACGCAGTGTGGTCCCCTGACGCACTGGCCCCCTGACGCAGTGTGGCCCCCTGACGCAGTGTGGCCCCCTGACGCAGTGTGGTCCCCTGGACGCACTGTGGTCCCCTGACGCAGTGTGGCCCCCCTGACGCAGTGTGGTCCCCTGACGCAGTGTGGCCCCCTAATGCACTGTGGCCCCCTGACGCAGTGTGGACCCCTGACGCAGTGTGGCCCCCTGACGCAGTGTGGTCCCCTGACGCACTGGCCCCCTGACGCAGTGTGGCCCCCTGACGCAGTGTGGCCCCCTGACGCAGTGTGGTCCCCTGGACACACTGTGGTCCCCTGACGCAGTGTGGCCCCCCTGACGCAGTGTGGTCCCCTGACGCAGTGTGGCCCCCTAATGCACTGTGGCCCCCTGACGCAGTGTGGCCCCCTGACGCAGTGTGGCCCCCTGACGCAGTGTGGTCCCCTGACGCACTGGCCCCCTGACGCAGTGTGGCCCCCTGGACGCACTGTGGTTCCCTAACGCAGTGTGGCCCCCTGACGCAGTGTGGCTCCCTGACGCAGTGTGGCCCCCTGACGCAGTGTGGCCCCCTGACGCAGTGTGGCCCCCTGACGCAGTGTGGCTCCCTGACGCAGTGTGGCCCCCTGACGCAGTGTGGCCCCCTGACGCAGTGTCTGAGGGAGATATTTATATCTTACAGAATTGTAAACAACAGGTGCTAGTACTATTACTACTACACACTCCAGAAGCTATGACTTGACCCCTGCAACCACAATTAGGTAAGTACACACTGAATAAACAAGAGTGGGCAGGAGACTCGAACTCTGGTCTAGGCTTTCAGCAGGTCCAGTACTGTACCAGTGAGGAGTTCTGTAACATCTTGACATTGTAAACCTTGTAAGTGATCAGGGCAGCCTTGAACCTGCTGCTGCCACCACCACGGCTCAAACTGCTCTCCATTTTCCTTATATTGATGTTATGAGGAAGGAGTGAAGGAGTGAAGGAGTGAGGAGTGAAGAAGTGAAGGAGTAAGGCCAGGGGTCACAGCCAACAAAAGCTACCCTTAACATTGCTGCTGTCTCTTGGACTCTTCCTTTCACTTTTCCATCTTCCCCCTCCCCTCCCCATCAACAATATTCCCCCCTCCCCTTTGTACATTATTGATACAGGTGTAATACTGCTGGATATTATTACCAGCCTTCTACTAAGATATTTCAAACGCTGACTTCCCTCAGCTAATGAACTCGTGATTTGACATGAAAAAAATACCATATATATTCCTCTGAAGATGTGTGTAAGCACACGAAATCACCCAGGTTTTATTTCTTATTTTCACTATTTACACATTACCAGTTGATCTGTAATCTGCCTTATATCACAAACCATTACAATTCACTTCCCAATTACCCACTAAACCCATTATTGCAGTGCAATAATAGGTGGGCAATTGGGAAAGCAATTAGCGAGTAATCACTTAGGCCAGGGTGGAAGTTGAGCGTAGGGGAAGGGGGTTATGCAGATTTGAAATTCGGGTCTTGTGCCGCACTCTGCACTACACCAGTCGCGTATTTTGAGGTTCAAGGCACGTAGGTTATGTAGCATCTGGATGCCTTTCCAAGATTTCTCAGTTGAAATATATCTAGTTTATTGTGCACTACGTATCCAGTCCTGTGCACGGTAGTGGCTAGTTTATTGTAGCCCGCATATCCATCCTGTGGATGGTGGCACAGGAGAATATGGATACACAGAACTCTTAGGAACTAGTCCCCCGAGGAACTAATCAAGAGTAGCATATTAGGGATTATGTACGGATTAGTACATTGTGTGTGGGTAGATAGAAAAGCACCGGGTGACAACACCGGTAGCCCCTCGCACTGTGTCAATACACCAGGTGAAGGTGGGTACCTGCCTGACCACCCTGGGAGAGTGGAGGAGGGAGGGGGGTGAAGGGGCTCAGCCGGATGTAAACAAATCCGGCAGAATCTGGCCATCCGCCTCCGCCCTTGCGAACGCCACTTTCTTCACTGATAGTGAGCTGAGGTCAGATTCTCAGCCTCTCGAAGGCATACCTGAGACGATTACCCTCTCCCCCCCCAAAAAAAAAATGTATATACGTTTATATATATAAATTGCGATTAACTTGCGCTTGTTGACTTAGAAATTATTTCTTTTCGGTTCATCTCTAGTTTTGTCGCTGTCGTTCTATCCGGATAATGCAGTGTGTTGCTGTCCTTTTATCCAGATGTATTAATAGTGGGGGTGTGGTCAACGACCCCTCCCCCACACTCACGAGTGTGTGGGGGATGGGTGTGGGTGTGGCTAGAAGCAGCAGCCTCCCCTCCCCCCTCCTCATCCCCCACACACACATATTCAAGTCGTGGTGGTGGGGGGACGACCCCCAACTGACCCCCAACTCGGCTCCGCTTCTCTGCTGACTTGCAGGAAGGTTAAGCCGGAAACCTCCCCCCTCCTCTTCATATTCCTTCATCACCTTCCCCTCTTCATTACCCCTTCCTTTTCATTCTGTTCCCTTCTTTCATATCTGTGTAGACCCTTTTCATCTTTTCAAATCTACCTACAGTCTACCTGTAGTCTACCGGATGTATACCTGTAGTCTACCGGGTATATACTTGTAGTCTACCGGATGTATACCTGTAGTCTACCGGGTGTATACCTGTAGTCTACCGGATGTATGCCTGTAGTCTACCGGGTGTATACCTGTAGTCTACCTGGTGTCTGCCGGGTGTATACTGTAGTCTACCTGGTGTCTACGGGTGTATACTGTAGTCTACCTGATGTATACCTGTAGTCTACCTGGTGTCTACCTACAGTCTGCCTGGTGTTGTATACTTGTAGTCTACCTGTTGACTACCTATAGTCTACCTGCTGTCTACCTATAGTCTACTGCTATCTGTAATCTACCTGGAGTCTACCTGTAGTCTACCTGTTTACCTGTAGTCTATCTGCAATCTACCTGTAATCTACCTGATGTCTACCTGTAGTCTACTAGTTATCTATCTGTAGTCTACCTGTCTACCTATAGTCTACTTAGTGTCTATCTGTAGTCTACCCGTTGTCTACCTGGTGTCTACCTGTAGTCTACCTGGTGTCTACCTGTAGTCTACCTGCAGTCTACCTGCAATCTACCTGTAGTCTACCTGGTGTCTACCTGGTGTCTACCTGGTGTCTACTTGTAGTCTACCCGTTGTCTACCTGTAGTCTACCTGTCTACCTGGTGTCTACCTGTAATTTACCTGGTGTCTACGTATAGTCTATTGTCTATCTGTAGTCGACTTGTCTACCTGGTGTCTACCTGTAGTCTACCTGTTTACCTGGTGTCCTGTAGTCTACCTGCAGTCTACATCACAACCTGTGATCTTTTAGTCTACCCGTTGTCTACCTGATGTCTGCCTATAGTCTACCTGTAGTCTGCCTGGTGTCGACCTACAGTCTACCTGGTGTCAGTTCGAAGGGAGGGTCAAAACAGCGTCCTGTCAACCTGTTACATTATTCCCTTCATGATGTGTGAAGGAAGGGAATAGTTGGAGATGTAACGAAATGGGTAGGGAGGGACAGGAAGCAGAAATGGGGGAATGGGGAGAAGGGCGCTAAACGCACGGAATGGGGAAGAGGATAGGGAGGAATGCGTAATAATACGAAATAACACGTAACACAATACACGGTAATACGGGAAATACGTAGTAATAATACATGGGGGAATAAATGGAGAATATATGGGGGAATATATATGAAAGGTGACGTTATACCTGACTGTGTATGACTGGAATATATGCTGAGGTATATATCCACACTTTTCATTACGAATATATCCTGATTTTTAAAGCTTACGCATATATCGTGACGTATATATCCTTACGAAAATATACTGAGGTATATATATCGGTAGGTATACTGGAATATTTCTCTGCTGAAGGGGAATTAAGTCCAGAGAATGTCACTGACGTCAAGAGCGACGCTGGAGACTTCAACACAGGTGCTGTAATTATCTTGTTGTCGGTGACACCTGCCTTCTCTACCTGGCCGGAAGTCAACTGTTTTATCTCTCTCTCTCTCTCTCTCTCTCTCTCTCTCTCTCTCTCCTTCATCCTTTTCTTTCTCCTTTCTTCCTTTCTCCCTTTCTCAACTAGAAGGTGAGCTCATTTCATACTGCTGCAGATGTTATCTTACCTCATTTCACACGGAAGCTATTATCTTAGTTCATTTCACACGGTAGATGATGTTATCTTCACACGGTAGATGTTATCTTAGCTTATTTCACACAGAAGCTGTTATCTTGGTTCATTTCACACGGTAGAAGATGTTATCTTCACACGGTAGATGTTATCTTAGCTTATTTCACACAGAAGCTGTTATCTTAGTTCATTTCACACGGTAGAAGATGTTATCTTCAAACGGTAGATGTTATCTTAGCTTATTTCACACGGAAGCTGTTATCTTAGTTCATTTCACACGGTAGAAGATGTTATCTTCACACGGTAGATGTTATCTTAGCTTATTTCACACAGAAGCTGTTATCTTAGCTCATTTCACACGGTAGCATCTGTTGTCTTCATTTCGAATACTTTCTAACTCAAGATTTTTCAGAGATCCTCTCTCCCACTCTGCTGACTCTCCCACTCACTCGAGGACCTCTTGAGAGAGGGTTCTCCCACTCTGCTGACTCTCCCACTCACTTGAGGACCTCTTGAGAGAGGGTTCCCCCACTCTGCTGACTCTCCCACTCACTTGAGGACCTCTTGAGAGTGGGTTCCCCCACTCTGCTGACTCTCCCACTCACTTGAGGACCTCTTGAGAGAGGGTTCTCCCACTCTGCTGACTCTCCCACTCACTTGAGGACCTCTTGAGAGTGGGTTCCCCCACTCTGCTGACTCTCCCACTCACTTGAGGACCTCTTGAGAGAGGGTTCTCCCACTCTGCTGACTCTCCCACTCACTTGAGGACCTCTTGAGAGAGGGTTCCCCCACTCTGCTGACTCTCCCACTCACTTGAGGACCTCTTGAGAGTGGGTTCCCCCACTCTGCTGACTCTCCCACTCACTTGAGGACCTCTTGAGAGAGGGTTCTCCCACTCTGCTGACTCTCCCATTCACTTGAGGACCTCTTGAGAGAGGGTTCTCCCACTCTGCTGACTCTCCCACTCACTTGAGGACCTCTTGAGAGAGGGTTCCCCCACTCTGCTGACTCTCCCACTCACTTGAGGACCTCTTGAGAGTGGGTTCCCCCACTCTGCTGACTCTCCCACTCACTCGAGGACCTCTTGAGAGTGGGTTCCCCCACTCTGCTGACTCTCCCACTCACTCGAGGACCTCTTGAGAGAGGGTTCTCCCACTCTGCTGACTCTCCCACTCACTCGAGGACCTCTTGAGAGTGGGTTCCCCCACTCTGCTGACACTCCCACTCACTTGAGGACCTCTTGAGAGAGGGTTCTCCCACTCTGCTGACTCTCCCACTCACTTGAGGACCTCTTGAGAGTGGGTTCCCCCACTCTGCTGACTCTCCCACTCACTCGAGGACCTCTTGAGAGTGGGTTCCCCCACTCTGCTGACTCTCCCACTCACTTAAGGACCTCTTGAGAGTGGGTTCCCCCACTCTGCTGACTCTCCCACTCACTCGAGGACCTCTTGAGAGAGGGTTCTCCCACTCTGCTGACTGACTCTCCCACTCACTCGAGGACCTCTTGAGAGTGGGTTCCCCCACTCTGCTGACTCTCCCACTCACTTAAGGACCTCTTGAGAGTGGGTTCCCCCACTCTGCTGACTCTCCCACTCACTTGAGGACCTCTTGAGGGAGGGTTCTCCCACTCTGCTGACTCTCCCACTCACTTGAGGACCTCTTGAGAGAGGGTTCCCCCACTCTGCTGACTCTCCCACTCATTTAAGGACCTCTTGAGAGTGGCTTCCCCCACTCTGCTGACTCTCCCACTCATTTAAGGACCTCTTGAGAGAGGGTTCTCCAACTCTGCTGACTCTCCCACTCACTTGAGGACCTCTTGAGAGAGGGTTCTCCCACTCTGCTGACTCTCCCACTCACTTGAGGACCTCTTGAGAGAGGGTTCTCCAACTCTGCTGACTCTCCCACACACTTAAGGACCTCTTGAGAGAGGGTTCTCCCACTCTGCTGACGCCCCCACTCACTTGAGAACCTCTTGAGAGTAGGTTCCCCCACTCTGCTGACTCTCCCACTCATTTAAGGACCTCTTGAGGGTTCTCCCACTCTGCTGACTCTCCCACTCACTTGAGGACCTCTTGAGAGAGGGTTCTCCTACTCACTTGAGGACCTCTTGAGAGAGGGTTCTCCCACTCTGCTGACTCTCCCACTCACTTGAGGACCTCTTGAGAGAGGGTTCTCCCACTCTGCTGACTCTCCCACTCACTTAAGGACCTCTTGAGAGTGGGTTCCCCCACTCTGCTGACTCTCCCACTCACTTGAGGACCTCTTGAGAGTAGGTTCCCCCACTCTGCTGACTCTCCCACTCACTTGAGGATCTCTTGAGAGTGGGTTCCCCCACTCTGCTGACTCTCCCACTCACTTAAGGACCTCTTGAGAGTGGGTTCCCCCACTCTGCTGACTCTCCCACTCACTTAAGGACCTCTTGAGGGTTCTCCCACTCTGCTGACTCTCCCACTCACTTAAGGACCTCTTGAGAGTGGGTTCCCCCACTCTGCTGACTCTCCCACTCACTTAAGGTCCTCTTGAGGGTTCTCCCACTCTGCTGACTCTCCCACTCACTTGAGGACCTCTTGAGAGAGGGTTCTCCCACTCTGCTGACTCTCCCACTCACTTGAGGACCTCTTGAGAGAGGGTTCTCCCACTCTGCTGACTCTCCCACTCACTTAAGGACCTCTTGAGAGTGGGTTCCCCCACTCTGCTGACTCTCCCACTCACTTAAGGACCTCTTGAGAGTGGGTTCCCCCACTCTGCTGACTCTCCCACTCACTTAAGGACCTCTTGAGAGAGGGTTCCCCCACTCTGCTGACTCTCCCACTCACTTAAGAACCTCTTGAGAGTGGGTTCCCCCACTCTGCTGACTCTCCCACTCACTTAAGGACCTCTTGAGAGTGGGTTCCCCCACTCTGCTGACACTCCCACTCACTTAAGGACCTCTTGAGAGTGGGTTCCCCCACTCTGCTGACTCTCCCACTCACTTAAGGACCTCTTGAGAGAGGGTTCCCCCACTCTGCTGACTCTCCCACTCACTTAAGGACCTCTTGAGAGAGGGTTCCCCCACTCTGCTGACTCTCCCACTCACTTAAGAACCTCTTGAGAGTGGGTTCCCCCACTCTGCTGACTCTCCCACTCACTTAAGGACCTCTTGAGAGAGGGTTTCCCCACTCTGCTGACTCTCCCACTCACTTAAGAACCTCTTGAGAGTGGGTTCCCCCACTCTGCTGACTCTCCCACTCACTTAAGAACCTCTTGAGAGAGGGTTCCCCCACTCTGCTGACTCTCCCACTCACTTAAGAACCTCTTGAGAGAGGGTTCCCCCACTCTGCTGACTCTCCCACTCACTTAAGGACCTCTTGAGAGAGGGTTCCCCCACTCTGCTGACTCTCCCACTCACTTAAGAACCTCTTGAGAGTGGGTTCCCCCACTCTGCTGACTCTCCCACTCACTTAAGAACCTCTTGAGAGTGGGTTCCCCCACTCTGCTGACTCTCCCACTCACTTAAGAACCTCTTGAGAGAGGGTTCCCCCACTCTGCTGACTCTCCCACTCACTTGAGGACCTCTTGAGAGTGGGTTCCCCCACTCTGCTGACTCTCCCACTCACTTAAGAACCTCTTGAGAGTGGGTTCCCCCACTCTGCTGACTCTCCCACTCACTTAAGGACCTCTTGAGAGAGGGTTCCCCCACTCTGCTGACTCTCCCACTCACTTAAGAACCTCTTGAGAGAGGGTTCCCCCACTCTGCTGACTCTCCCACTCACTTAAGAACCTCTTGAGAGAGGGTTCCCCCACTCTGCTGACTCTCCCACTCACTTAAGGACCTCTTGAGAGAGGGTTCCCCCACTCTGCTGACTCTCCCACTCACTTAAGAACCTCTTGAGAGAGGGTTCCCCCACTCTGCTGACTCTCCCACTCACTTAAGGACCTCTTGAGAGAGGGTTCCCCCACTCTGCTGACTCTCCCACTCACTTAAGAACCTCTTGAGAGAGGGTTCCCCCACTCTGCTGACTCTCCCACTCACTTAAGGACCTCTTGAGAGAGGGTTCCCCCACTCTGCTGACTCTCCCACTCACTTAAGGACCTCTTGAGAGTGGGTTCCCCCACTCTGCTGACACTCCCACTCACTTAAGGACCTCTTGAGAGTGGGTTCCCCCACTCTGCTGACTCTCCCACTCACTTGAGGACCTCTTGAGAGAGGGTTCCCCCACTCTGCTGACTCTCCCACTCACTTGAGGACCTCTTGAGAGTGGGTTCCCCCACTCTGCCCACTCGGCGCTCTATACAGCACATCCTGAGAGGGAAGAATGGATTTTTTCACTTTTATTTTGAAAAAAAAAGAATGTTGAACTACAATCACAGCCGGATGTTACCCATCACAGCCGGATGTTATCCATCACAGCCGGATGTTATCCATCACAGCCGGATGTTATCCATCACAGCCGGATGTTACCCATCACAGCCGGATGTTACCCATCACAGCCGGATGTTACCCATCACAGCCGGATGTTACCCATCACAGCCGGATGTTACCCATCACAGCCGGATGTTACCCATCACAACCGGATGTTACCCATCACAGCCGGATGTTACCCATCACAGCCCGATGTTACCCATCACAGCCGGATGTTACCCATCACAGCCGGATGTTACCCATCACAGCCGGATGTTACCCATCACAGCCGGATGTTACCCATCACAGCCGGATGTTACCCATCACAGCCGGATGTTACCCATCACAGCCGGATGTTACCCATCACAGCCGGATGTTACCCATCACAGCCGGATGTTACCCATCACAGCCGGATGTTACCCATCACAGCCGGATGTTACCCATCACAGCCGGATGTTACCCATCACAGCCGGATGTTATCCATCACAGCCGGATGTTACCCATCACAGCCGGATGATGGGGAGTTACCCATCACAGCCGGATGATGGGGAGTTACCCATCACAGCCGGATGATGGGGAGTTACCCATCACAGCCGGATGATGGGGAGTTACCCATCACAGCCGGATGATGGGGAGTTACCCATCACAGCCGGATGATGGAGAGTTACCCATCACAGCCGGATGATGGGAAGTTACCCATCACAGCCGGATGATGGGAAGTTACCCATCACAGCCGGATGATGGGAAGTTACCCATCACAGCCGGATGATGAGGAGTTACCCATCACAGCCGGATGATGGGGAGTTACCCATCACAGCCGGATGATGGGGAGTTACCCATCACAGCCGAATGATGGGAAGTTACCCATCACAGCCGGATGATGGGAAGTTACCCATCACAGCCGGATGATGGGGAGTTACCCATCACAGCCGGATGATGGGGAGTTACCCATCACGGTAAATAATAGAAAATAACTCATTGCCTCTTCTAGATGTTTTAATTATTAAGGGTAATAATGAATTCAAATTTAAAATTTACAGAAAACCTACAAATAACTGTTCCTATGTCCACTATTATTCCTCGCATCAAGATAGAGTCAAACTGTCTGTTTTCTCATCAATGTTTTTGAGAGCTTTACGAATTTGTAGTCCTGAGTTCATAGATGAGGAAATATCCAAAATTTATGAAATAGGTAATGACTTAAAATACCCAAGAAATGTAATTGATAAATCTTTTAAAGTTGCTAGAAATACTTTTTATAATCCAAAAAGGGACAACCAGCCTTATTCAACTAAAAATATGTTGGTTCTCCCTTACCATGAAAACTTGGTTGATATGTCTTCTCTTCTTAAGACTTTTAATATTAAAGGTGTATTCAAAAATCTTGATACAGTAAAAAAAACTTTTGATAAAGAATTCCCCCCAAAATGCTGATGGATGTGTCTATAAGATTCCTTGTAAAATTTGCGATAAAGTTTATTACGGTCAAACTGGTAAAAATCTCGAACTAAGATTAAAACAACATAAATATAGCATTAGAACTGGACAAGATTCCAATGCTCTATTTATTCATGTAAGAGATTTTAACCATCCAATTGATTTTCAAAAAGTTGAGAAAGTAGTATCAAGCAAGTCCATGGTCGACAGGAATATAATTGAATCTTGTTTCATAAAAAGCAGTTTTGACAATAATATGAGTATTTCCTTTGGTTTATATAAATTGGAATCATTTACAATTAATAAAATTTGGGAAGAATTTAATAATGCATTGGACAAATAATAAATTTTAAAATTCTTAATTCTTGGTTAGAATAGTTTGTTGGTGGGTTGTGTGAAGGACCTGTCTAGTTGGGCCAGCGGGCCTGCTGCAGTGTTCCCTTTCTTATGAGTCGCGCGTCAGGTGTTGCTTTGTTGTGGGATGTGATAGTGAGGTGTGGTCTAGACCCTTTATATACCTTCCTTTGATACATTACTTTTATTGCTTGGAATTTCTCTATTATTTCACAGTGGTTGTTTTGCATATTATATATATATATATATATATATATATATATATATATATATATATATATATATATATATATATATACACACAACAGGTGGAGGTTGTCAAGGTTATCAATGTTAAATATCCGGAAATTTCAGCATTACGAAGGATAGTGTCTGGTGTGTGTCTGGACCTCACCACCGGAAAACACACACCTGCCGCTGCACACCCGGAAGCTGCAGGTGTGTGTGAAGGAACGGAAGGGAGGGTAGGATGATAGTAGTAGTAGTAGTAGTAGTAGTCAGTCATACTTGTAATTGTGGTTCTTGTGATTATTGTTGTTGTTGTTGTTGTTGTTGTTGTTGTTGTTGTTGTTGTTGTTTATTTCGTGTTTTACTGCAACTACCACCATTACTCTGGGAGAGTACAGGATGGTGAGGCACTACTCTGGGAGAGTACAGGATGGTGAGGCACTACTCTGGGAGAGTACAGGATGGTGAGGCAATACTCTGGGAGAGTACAGGATGGTGAGGCACTACTCTGGGAGAGTACAGGATGGTGAGGCACTACTCTGGGAGAGTACAGGATGGTGAGGCACTACTCTGGGAGAGTACAGGATGGTGAGGCACTACTCTGGGAGAGTACAGGATGGTGAGGCACTACTCTGGGAGAGTACAGGATGGTGAGGCACTACTCTGGGAGAGTACAGGATGGTGAGGCAATACTCTGGGAGAGTACAGGATGGTGAGGCAATACTCTGGGAGAGTACAGGATGGTGAGGCACTACTCTGGGAGAGTACAGGATGGTGAGGCACTACTCTGGGAGAGTACAGGATGGTGAGGCACTACTCTGGGAGAGTACAGGATGGTGAGGCACTACTCTGGGAGAGTACAGGATGGTGAGACACTACTCTGGGAGAGTACAGGATGGTGAGGCACTACTCTGGGAGAGTACAGGATGGTGAGGCACTACTCTGGGAGAGTACAGGATGGTGAGGCAATACTCTGGGAGAGTACAGGATGGTGAGGCAATACTCTGGGAGAGTACAGGATGGTGAGGCACTACTCTGGGAGAGTACAGGATGGCGAGGCACTACTCTGGGAGAGTACAGGATGGTGAGAGACTACTCTGGGAGAGTACAGGATGGTGAGGCACTACTCTGGGAGAGTACAGGATGGTGAGGCACTACTCTGGGAGAGTACAGGATGGTGAGGCACTACTCTGGGAGAGTACAGGATGGTGAGGCACTACTCTGGGAGAGTACAGGATGGTGAGGCACTACTCTGGGAGAGTACAGGATGGTGAGGCAATACTCTGGGAGAGTACAGGATGGTGAGGCACTACTCTGGGAGAGTACAGGATGGTGAGGCACTACTCTGGGAGAGTACAGGATGGTGAGGCAATACTCTGGGAGAGTACAGGATGGTGAGGCACTACTCTGGGAGAGTACAGGATGGTGAGGCAATACTCTGGGAGAGTACAGGATGGTGAGGCACTACTCTGGGAGAGTACAGGATGGTGAGGCACTACTCTGGGAGAGTACAGGATGGTGAGGCACTACTCTGGGAGAGTACAGGATGGTGAGGCAATACTCTGGGAGAGTACAGGATGGTGAGGCACTACTCTGGGAGAGTACAGGATGGTGAGGCACTACTCTGGGAGAGTACAGGATGGTGAGGCACTACTCTGGGAGAGTACAGGATGGTGAGGCACTACTCTGGGAGAGTACAGGATGGTGAGGCACTACTCTGGGAGAGTACAGGATGGTGAGGCACTACTCTGGGAGAGTACAGGATGGTGAGGCACTACTCTGGGAGAGTACAGGATGGTGAGGCACTACTCTGGGAGAGTACAGGATGGTGAGGCAATACTCTGGGAGAGTACAGGATGGTGAGGCACTACTCTGGGAGAGTACAGGATGGTGAGGCAATACTCTGGGAGAGTACAGGATGGTGAGGCACTACTCTGGGAGAGTACAGGATGGTGAGGCAATACTCTGGGAGAGTACAGGATGGTGAGGCACTACTCTGGGAGAGTACAGGATGGTGAGGCACTACTCTGGGAGAGTACAGGATGGTGAGGCACTACTCTGGGAGAGTACAGGATGGTGAGGCACTACTCTGGGAGAGTACAGGATGGTGAGGCACTACTCTGGGAGAGTACAGGATGGTGAGGCACTACTCTGGGAGAGTACAGGATGGTGAGGCACTACTCTGGGAGAGTACAGGATGGTGAGGCACTACTCTGGGAGAGTACAGGATGGTGAGGCACTACTCTGGGAGAGTACAGGATGGTGAGGCACTACTCTGGAAGAGTACAGGATGGTGAGGCACTACTCTGGGAGAGTACAGGATGGTGAGGCACTACTCTGGGAAAGTACAGGATGGTGAGGCACTACTCTGGGAAAGTACAGGATGGTGAGGCACTACTCTGGGAGAGTACAGGATGGTGAGGCACTACTCTGGGAGAGTACAGGATGGTGAGGCACTACTCTGGGAGAGTACAGGATGGCGAGGCACTACTCTGGGAGAGTACAGGATGGCGAGGCACTACTCTGGGAGAGTACAGGATGGTGAGGCACTACTCTGGGAGAGTACAGGATGGTGAGGCACTACTCTGGGAGAGTACAGGATGGTGAGGCACTACTCTGGGAGAGTACCCCTCAAGGAAGGTTCCTTGATGTTGGTGAGGGGCTCTTGATTTAGGGAATTGGATCTGTGCTCCAGTTCCCCGAATTAAGCCTGAATGCCTTCCACATCCCCCCCCCCAGGCGCTGTATAATCCTCCGGGTTTAGCGCTTCCCCCTTGATTATAATAATAATAATCTGGGAGAGTACAGGATGGTGAAGCACTACTCTGGGAGAGTACAGGATGGTGAGGCACTACTCTGGGAGAGTACAGGATGGTGAGGCACTACTCTGGGAGAGTACAGGATGGTGAGGCACTACTCTGGGAGAGTACAGGATGGTGAGGCACTACTCTGGGAGAGTACAGGATGGCGAGGCACTACTCTGGGAGAGTACAGGATGGTGAGGCACTACTCTGGGAGAGTACAGGATGGCGAGGCACTACTCTGGGAGAGTACAGGATGGCGAGGCACTACTCTGGGAGAGTACAGGATGGCGAGGCACTACTCTGGGAGAGTACAGGATGGTGAGGCACTACTCTGGGAGAGTACAGGATGGTGAGGCACTACTCTGGGAGAGTACAGGATGGTGAGGCACTACTCTGGGAAAGTACAGGATGGTGAGGCACTACTCTGGGAAAGTACAGGATGGTGAGGCACTACTCTGGGAGAGTACAGGATGGTGAGGCACTAGTCTGGGAGAGTACAGGATGGCGAGGCACTACTCTGGGAGGGTACAGGATGGTGAGGCACTACTCTGGGAGAGTACAGGATGGTGAGGCACTACTCTGGGAGAGTACAGGATGGTGAGGCACTACTCTGGGAGAGTACAGGATGGTGAGGCACTACTCTGGGAGAGTACAGGATGGTGAGGCACTACTCTGGGAGAGTACAGGATGGTGAGGCACTAGTCTGGGAGAGTACAGGATGGTGAGGCACTACTCTGGGAGAGTACAGGATGGTGAGGCACTACTCTGGGAGAGTACAGGATGGTGAGGCACTACTCTGGGAGAGTACAGGATGGTGAGGCACTACTCTGGGAGAGTACAGGATGGTGAGGCACTGCTCTGGGAGAGTACAGGATGGCGAGGCACTACTCTGGGAGAGTAAAGGATGGCGAGACACTACTCTGGGAGAGTACAGGATGGTGAGGCACTACTCTGGGAGAGTACAGGATGGTGAGGCACTACCCTGGGAGAGTACAGGATGGTGAGGCACTACTCTGGGAGAGTACAGGATGGTGAGGCACTACTCTGGGAGAGTACAGGATGGTGAGGCACTACTCTGGGAGAGTACAGGATGGTGAGGCACTGCTCTGGGAGAGTACAGGATGGTGAGGCACTGCTCTGTGAGAGTACAGGATGGTGAGGCACTACTCTGGGAGAGTAGAGGATGGTGAGAGACTACTCTGGGAGAGTAGAGGATGGTGAGACACTACTCTGGGAGAGTAGAGGATGGTGAGGCACTACTCTGGGAGAGTACAGGATGGTGAGGCACTACTCTGGGAGAGTACAGGATGGTGAGGCACTACTCTGGGAGAGTACAGGATGGTGAGGCACTGCTCTGGGAGAGTACAGGATGGTGAGACACTACTCTGGGAGAGTACAGGATGGTGAGGCACTACTCTGGGAGAGTACAGGATGGTGAGGCACTACTCTGGGAGAGTACAGGATGGTGAGGCACTACTCTGGGAGAGTACAGGATGGTGAGACACTACTCTGGGAGAGTACAGGATGGTGAGGCACTACTCTGGGAGAGTACAGGATGGTGAGCCACTGCTCTGGGAGAGTACAGGATGGTGAGGCACTACTCTGGGAGAGTACAGGATGGTGAGGCACTACTCTGGGAGAGTACAGGATGGTGAGACACTACTCTGGGAGAGTACAGGATGGTGAGGCACTACTCTGGGAGAGTACAGGATGGTGAGGCACTGCTGTGGGAGAGTACAGGATGGTGAGGCACTGCTCTGGGAGAGTACAGGATGGTGAGGCACTACTCTGGGAGAGTACAGGATGGTGAGGCACTGCTCTGGGAGAGTACAGGATGGTGAGGCACTGCTGTGGGAGAGTACAGGATGGTGAGGCACTGCTCTGGGAGAGTACAGGATGGTGAGGCACTGCTGTGGGAGAGTACAGGATGGTGAGGCAATGCTCTGGGAGAGTACAGGATAGTGAGGCACTACTCTGGAAGAGTACAGGATGGTGAGGCACTGCTCTGGGAGAGTACAGGATGGTGAAGCACTGCTCTGGGAGAGTACAGGATGGTGAGGCACTACTCTGGGAGAATACAGGATGGTGAGGCACTACTCTGGGAGAGTATAGGATGGTGAGGCACTGCTCTGGGAGGGTACAGGATGGTGAGGCACTGCTATGGGAGAGTACAGGATGGTGAGGCACTACTCTGGGAGAGTACAGGATGGTGAGGCACTAATCTGGGAGAGTACAGGATGGTGAGGCACTGCTCTGGGAGAGTACAGGATGGTGAGGCACTGCTCTGGGAGATTACAGGATGGTGAGGCACTACTCTGGGAGAGTACAGGATGGTGAGATACTACTCTGGGAGAGTACTGGATGTTGAGGCACTGCTCTGGGAGAGTAGAGGATGGTGAGGCACTGCTGTGGGAGAGTACAGGATGGTGAGGCACTGCTGTGGGAGAGTACAGGATGGTGAGGCACTGCTCTGGGAGAGTACAGGATGGTGAGGCACTGCTCTGGGAGAGTACAGTATGGTGAGGCACTGCTCTGGGAGTGTACAGGATGGTGAGGCACTGCTCTGGGAGAGTACAGGAAGGTGAAGCACTGCTCTGGGAGAGTACAGAATGGTGAGGCACTACTCTGGGAGAGTACAGGATGGTGAGGCACTGCTCTGGGAGAGTACAGGATGGTGAGGCACTGCTCTGGGAGAGTACAGGATGGTGAGGCACTGCTCTAGGAAAGTACAGGATGGTGAGGCACTGCTCTGGGAGAGTACAGGATGGTGAGGCACTACTCTGGAAGAGTACAGGATGGTGAGGCACTGCTCTGGGAGAGTACAGGATTGTGAGGCACTGCTCTTGGAGAGTACAGGATGGTGAGGCACTGCTCTGGGAGAGTACAGGATGGGCAGGATGGGTGTGGGACTGCTCTGGGAGAGTAGAGGATGGGCGTGGGAGTGCTATGGGAGAGTAGAGGATGGATGTGGGAGTGCTCTGGGAGAGTACAGGATGGGTGTTGGAGTGTTCTGGGAGAGTACAGGATGGGTGTGGGAGTGCTCTGGGAGAGTACAGGATGGGTGTGGGAGTGCTCTGGGAGAGTACAGGATGGGCGTGGGAGTGCTCTGGGAGAGTAGGGGATGGGTGTGGGAGTGCTCTGCGAGAGTAGAGGATGGGTGTGGGAGTGCTCTTGGAGAGTAGAGGATGGGTGTGGGAGTGCTCTGGGAGAGTACAGGATGGGTGTGGGAGTGCTGTGGGAGAGTACAGGATGGATGTGGGAGTGCTCTGGGAGAGTAGAGGATGGGTGTGGGAGTACTCTGGAAGAGTACAGGGTGGGTGTGGAACTGCTATTGGAGAGTCCAGTAAGGGTGTGGGAGTGCTCTGGGAGAGTACAGGATGGGTGTGGGAGTGCTCTGGGAAATTACAGGATGGGTGTGGGAGTGCTCTGGGAGAGTACAGGATGGGTGTGGGAGTGCTCTGGGAGAGTACAGGATGGGTGTGGGAGTGCTCTGGGAGAGTACAGAATGGGTGGGGAACTGCTCTGGGAGAGTAAACGATGGGTGTGGGAGTGCTCTAGGAGAGTACAGGATGGGTGTGGGAGTGCTCTGGTAGAGTACAGAATGGGTGTGGGAGTGCTCTGGGAGAGTACAGGATGGGTGTGGGAGTGCTCTGGTAGAGTACAGGATGGGCGTGGGAGTGCTCTGGTAGAGTACAGGATAGGTGTGGGAGTGCTATGGTAGAGTACAGGATGGGTGTGGGAGTGCTATGGTAGAGTACAGGATGGGTGTGGGAGTGCTCTGGGAGAGTACAGAATGGGTGTGGGAGTGCTCTGGGAGAATACAGAATGGGTGTGGGAGTGCTCTGGGAGAGTAGAGAATGGGTGTGGGAGTGCTCCGGGAGAGTAGAGAATGGGTGTGGGAGTGCTCTGGGAGAGTACAGAATGGGTGTGGGAGTGCTCTGGGAGAGTACAGGATGGGTGTGGGAGAGTACTCTCCCAGAGCGATCCCACACGCACCCTGTACTCTCCCAGCGCAATCCCACACCCATCCTGTACTCTCCCAGAGCAGTTCCACACCCATCCTGTACTCTCCCATAGCACTCCCACACCCACCCGGTACTCTCCCAGCGCAATCCCACACCCATCCTGTACTCTCCCAGAGCAATCCCACACCCACCCTGTACTCTCCCAGCGCAATCCCACACCCATCCTGTACTCTCCCAGAGCAATCCCACACCCATCCTGTACTCTCCTAGCGCAATCCCACACCCATCCTGTACTCTCCCAGAGAACTCCCACACCCATCCTGTAGTCTCCCAGAACACTCTCACACCCATCCTGTACTCTTCCCCTCCTGGAAAATGCAAGGTCTTGGAAAATCGGAGGAGAAGACCGGAATGGGAATACAGACTTGGAGGACAGAGCAAGATCAAGATACTATTCACTTGTCGCTAATTGGGCAAGACTGGATACCCGAGGAGGTGAACATGGATGAAAAGATGGGGAGAAGGATGTAGAGAAGGATAGAGAGGGAGGATGGAATTAAGGGTGGGTAGGATGGTAGGGAGTGTGTGTGTACTTACCCATCTGTGGTTGCAGGGGTCGATTCACAGCTCCTGGCCCCGTGTGTGTGTGTGTTAGAGACACGCACTACATAGTGTGTGTACACACACGTATTGGTGTTACCAGCATCACCTCACAACCAGGGTACGACCCGCTGATCACAGTAGCATCACCTAACAACCAGGGTACGACTCGCTGATCACAGTAGCATCACCTAACAACAAGGGTACGACTCGCTGATCACAGCAGCAGCATCACCTAACAACCAGGGTACGACCCGCTGATCACAGTAGCAGCGTCACCTAACAAAAAGGGTACGACCCGCTGATCACAGCAGCATCACCTAACAACCAGGGTACGACCCGCTGATCACAGCAGCATCACCTAACAACCAGGGTACGATTCGCTGATCACAGCAGCATTACCTAACCAGGGTACGACCCGCTGATCACAGCAGCAGCGTCACCTAACAACCAGGGTACGACCCGCTGATCACAGCAGCATCACCTAACCAGGGTACGACCCGCTGATCACAGCAGCATCACCTAACAACCAGGGTACGACCCGCTGATCACAGCAGCAGCGTCACCTAACAACCAGGGTACGACCCGCTGATCACAGTAGCAGCATCACCTAACCAGGGTACGACCCGCTGATCACAGCAGCAGCGTCACCTAACAACCAGGGTACGACCCGCTGATCACAGCAGCAGCGTCACCTAACAACCAGGGTACGACCCGCTGATCACAGTAGCAGCATCACCTAACCAGGGTACGACCCGCTGATCACAGTAGCAGCGTCACCTAACAACCAGGGTACGACCCGCTGATCACAGCAGCAGCGTCACCTAACAACCAGGGTACGACCCGCTGATCACAGCAGCAGCGTCATGGTTCCGGCAACACAATACGCAAGGCGGAATTACCAGCCAGAATAATTAAAACAGGGTCGTGTAAGGTCAAGTCCAGCGACACTAAGGGTCAGTTTCAACTAACCGGTCTTAAAGACGTGTGTATACCCCAACTGGGTTTAGCGCTTAATTCCTCAAATAATAATAATAATAATAATAATATACTCCAAATCTGAATACATAATTTTGGCGGCTGTAAATGCCTCAATTATCCGGTTGTAAATACGCCAATTAACCGGTTCTAAACACACCCATTAACCAACTCTAAATGCTCCAATTAACCGGCTTTACAACGCAAATTCACCGGGTTTTAAATGCATCAAAAAATTAGCTCCCGATATAATAATTTCCCGGTCATGTTAAAACACCTGTGATGAACACTGGTAAGCTGAAATTTTCGGCTTAAGGGGACGGAAAAAATGGTGCTTAAAGCTGAATAAAGCTTGATAGTGTGTGTGTGTGTGTGTGTGTGTGTGTGTTGGGCGTTGTCCAGGAGTGGGCGTGAGGCAATGGTCGGCGTGCCTGTGGAGGGCGTGTGAGGCAGGATGCTGGCATATCTGGGTGGATCTGCTGACGGGGCGGGGACGTTCACTTCCGCCTCCTGCTCTTCCGGCACCTGCTGTGACAGCAGCACCAGCAGCACAACACAACAGGTGTTAAGTAATGTAGATTTAAGAGTAACAATCTCAAACTTGTATGTAAAATATTTGACAGACTTAGAGCAACAAGAGAGGAAATGGTCGGTGTTTATCACGATCTCAGAAGAGCCAGTGTCTGCCTGCCAGCATCACAGCTAACACGGTGCTAGGTTTCACTGCTATCTGCCAGCAGCACAGCAACACAATGCTAGGTTTCAAAGCTAGAAGCTTAGAGTGTGGTACGCCAGACACAATATCGACTCTTATACTCTTCTGGACTGTATATACTACGAGGTGCCGTTCAGTTTTGATCTTCAGGCTGGTATCACTGGAGAGGGTACCGAGACGAGGTACCAGGCTGGCATCATCACTGGAGAGGGTAACGAGACGAGGTACCAAGCTGGTACCATCACTGGAGAGGATACCGAGACGAGGTACCAGGCTCGTACCATCACTGGAGAGGGTATCGAGACGAGGTACCAGGGTGGTACCATCACTGGAGAGGGCACAGACACGAGCTACCAGGCTGGTACCATCACTGGAGAGGGTACAGGGACTAGCTACCAAGCTGGTACCATCACTGGAGAGGGCACAGAGACTAGCTACCAGGCTGGTACCATCACTGGAGAAGGCACAGAGACAAGCTACCACGCTGGTACCATCACTGGAGAGGGTACAGAGACTAGCTACCAGGCTGGTACCATCACTGGAGAGGGTACAGAGACTAGCTACCAGGCTGGTACCATCACTGGAGATTGTACAGAGACTATTTACCAGGCTGGTACCATCACTGGAGATTGTACAGAGACTAGCTACCAGGCTGGTACCATCACTGGAGATTGTACAGAGACTATCTACCAGGCTGGTACCATCACTGGAGAGGGTACAGAGACGAGCTACCAGGCTGGTACCATCACTGGAGATTGTACAGAGACGAGCTACCAGGCTGGTACCATCACTGGAGATTGTACAGAGACTAGCTACCAGGCTGGTACCATCACTGGAGATTGTACAGAGACTATCTACCAGGCTGGTACCATCACTGGAGAGGGTACAGAGACGAGCTACCAGGCTGGTACCATCACTGGAGATTGTACAGAGACTAGCTACCAGGCTGGTACAGTCACTGGAGAAGGTACAGAGACTATCTACCAGGCTGGTACCATCACTGGAGAGGGTACAGACTCACACTAGAGGCTATACGAAGCACTGAACGAGCCCGTATCTCGAAAGAGTGGAGTGAAAGAGCGGAGTAAACCAGCGAAGTGAACCAGCGAAGTGAACCAGCGAAGTGAACCAGCAAGAACATTCCTTTGCAGACAGAATTATGCCAGACAAAAAAAAACATAAGCTATCAGCAGAAGTTGGAAGCATGAACATAATACCGTCATCCAAGAACCAGCTGGACCAACACTGTCCAAGAACCGAAGCGGATACCACTCTTGGGGCAATATGAAGTCACCGGATTCCTGATGCTTGTCCAGCAACTGCATCCATCAGGACGATCACTTAACGAGACAACCCAGTAGAAATAGTCAGAGTCCTGTGGGTGACAGTGGAGAACTACTAGTTAAAATAGTGATACTATCCATACTATTGTAGTCGAAGTCTACATCTACCATCTCCTGTAAATTCTGTGCCATTTTCCAATTTGGTATGGTGTGTATGTCACACGGTTTTTATGCCGGCAGTGGACGGAGGGAATGGAGGGTGGGGAGAGAACCTTATGTTTTACTGAGCCTAATTTATATTCGAAGCTAATATACGACTGTCCTCAGCCTAGATAGGAGGTGATGACAGTTGTCAGCAGATAGCCTCAGTGTGGACTTACACGGTCTCCCATGTACTGTCATGTACTCCCAGGTACTCTCATGTACCCCCATGTAGTGTCGTGTACTCCCGTGTACTCTCATGTACTGTCATGTACTCCCATATACCCCCATATACCCCCATATACTTTCGTGTACTCCCATGTATTCCCGTGTACTATCAGGTACTTTCATGTACTGTCGTGTACCCCCATATACTGTCATGTACTATCGTGCACTCCCGTATACCGTCATATACTGCCATGTACAAACAACGGCAACAACAGTACCAGTACCAGCAACAACAGTAGCAACATCAGTGGTAACAGGAACCAGCAAGCAAGCAGATTTACGCAAAGATTTGCATACTATCCCCGGAGGTGAGGAGAGAGGAAGGGAGGGGTCAAGGGAGGGAGAAATGAGGGGAGAGGAAGGGAGGGGTAGAGGGAGGGAGAAATGAGGGGAGAGGAAGAGGGTAATAACAGATTATAAGTGTGGATGACGAGGGTGATAATTAAGGTGAAGCGTACACTACATTGGTAACGTACACCATGTGTGTGTGTGTGTGTGTGTGTACTCACCTATTTGTGGTTGCAGGGGTCGAGTCACAGCTCCTGGCCCCGGCTCTTCACTGATTGCTACTAGGTCCTCTCTCTCCCTGCTCCATGAGCTTTATCATACCTCGCCTTAAAACTATGTATGGTTCCCGCCTCCACTACTTCACTTTCTAGGCTATTCCACGGCTTGACTACTCTGACTGAAGAAATACTTCCTAACATCCCTTTGATTCATCTGAGTCTTCAACTTCCAATTGTGACCTCTTGTGTCTGTGTCCCATCTCTGGAACATCCCGTCTTTGTCCACCTCGTCTATTCCGCGCAGTATTTTGTATGTCGTTATCATGTCTCCCCTGACCCTCCTGTCCTCCAGTGTCGTCAGGCCGATTTCCCTCAACCTTTCTTCGTAGGACAATCCCCGTAGCTCTGGGACTAGTCTTGTTGCAAACCTTTGCACTTTCTCTAATTTCTTGACGTGCTTGACTAGGTGTGGATTCCAAACTGGTGCTGCATACTCCAGTATGGGCCTGACGTGTGTGTGTGTGTGTGTACTCACCTAATTGTGGTTGCAGGGGTCGAGACTCAGCTCCTGGTCCCGCCTCTTCACCGACCGCAACTAGGTCCTCTCTCCCCCTGCTCCATGAGCTTTATCATACCTCGTCTTAAAACTATGTATAGTTCCTGCCTCCACTACATCGCTTGCCAGACTATTCCACTTCCTAACTACTCTATGACTGAAGAAATACTTCCTAACATCCCTTTGACTCATCTGAGTCTTCAGCTTCCAATTGTGACCCCTTGTTTCTGTGTCTCATCTCTGGAACATCCTGTCTCTGTCCACCTTGTCTATTCCACGCAATATTTTGTATGTCGTTATCATGTCTCCCCTGACCCTCCTGTCTTCCAGTGTTGTCAGACCGATTTCCCTTAACCTTTTTTCATAGGACATTCCCCTTAGCTCTGGAACTAGCCTTGTTGCAAACCTTTGCACTATCTCTAATTTCTTGACGTGTTTGACCAGGTGTGGGTTCCAAACTGGTGCTGCGCACTCCAGTATGGGCCTGACGTACACAGTGTATAAAGTCTTGAACGATTCCTTACTGAGGTATCGGCACGCTATTCTCAGGTTTGCCAAGCGCCCATATGCCGCAGCAGTTATCTGGTTAATGTGTGCTTCTGGCGATGTACTCGGTATTATACTCACTCCTAGGTCTTTCTCCTTGAGTGAGGTTTGCAGCCTTTGGCCACCTAGCCTATACTCTGTCTTCAGTCTTCTTTGCCCTCCTCCGATCTTCATGACTTTGCATTTGGCGGGGTTAAATTCTAGGAGCCAGTTTCTGGACCACGGATCCAGCCTGTCCAGGTCTCTTTGTAGACCTTTCTGGTCCGCGTCCGATTTAATTCTCCTCATTAACTTCACGTCATCTGCAAACAGGGACACTTCTGAGTCTATCCCTTCCGTCATGTCGTTCACATATACCAAGAATAGCACTGGTCCCAGGTCTGACCCCTGTGGGACCCCGCTCGTCACTGGCTCCCACTGTGATACGTCATCACGGACCATGACTCGCTGTTGCCTCCCTGTTAGGTATTCTCTGATCCATTGCAGTGCCCTTCCTATTATACGTGCCTGCTCCTTTAGCTTCTGTACTAATCTCTTGTGAGGAACTGTGTCGAAGGCCTTCTTGCAGTCCAAGAAAATGCAATCAACCCACCCCTTCCTCTCATTTCTTACTTCAGTTACCTTGTCGTAAAACTCTAGTAGGTTTGTGACACAGGATTTGTCTTCCATGAATCCGTGCTGGTTGTCGTTTATAATCTTGTTTCGCTTCAGGTGCTCCACCACTCTCCTCCTGATAATCTTTTCCAAGACTTTGCATACTATACATGTCAGTGACACTGGTCTGTAGTTTAGTGCTTCATTTCTGTCTCCCTACTACATATACCTTCTTCCATACTTCAGGTAGTTGCCCAGTTTCAAGGGAAGTGTTGAAGATTTTGGTTAGTGGCACATGTAGTGTCCCTGCTCCCTCTCTAAGGACCCACGGAGAGATGTCCGGTCCCTCCGCCTTTGAGGTATCAAGGTCACTTAGGAGCTTCTCTACCTCCTCAGTTTTGTGTGTGTGTGTGTGTGTGTGTGTGTGTGTGTGTGTGTGTGTGTGTGTGTGTTAAATCGCGATTTAATTCTGGAATTCAATTTATTTGATTCCATGATTGCTTTTCTTCATCTCCGTCTTTACTGTCGGTTCCTTTCTCTCGCTCTCACTCCTGCGGCTGTCAAGTGTCCCTGTGAGGTATACCTCCCTGTGAAGTACAGCTTTGTGAGGTATACCTCCCTGTGAAGTATACCTCCCTGTGAAGTATAGCTTTCTGTGAGGTATACCTCCGTGAGGTATAGCTTTCCGTGATGTATACCTCCCTGTGAGGTATAGCTTTCTGTGAAGTATAGCTTTCTGTGAGGTATAGCTTTCCGTGATGTATACCTCCCTGTGAGGTATAGCTTTCTGTGAAGTATAGCTTTCTGTGAGGTATACCACCCTGTGAGGTATAGCTTTCTGTGATGTATACCTCCATGTGAAGTATAGCTTTCTGTGAAGTATAGCTTTCTGTGAGGTATAGCTTTCCGTGATGTATACCTCCCTGTGAGGTATAGCTTTCTGTGAAGTATAGCTTTCTGTGAGGTTTACCACCCTGTGAGGTATAGCTTTCTGTGAGGTTTACCACCCTGTGAGGTATAGCTTTCTGTGAAGTATAGCTTTCTGTGAGGTATACCACCCTGTGAGGTATAGCTTTCTGTGAGGTTTACCACCCTGTGAGGTATAGCTTTCTGTGAAGTATAGCTTTCTGTGAGGTATACCACCCTGTGAGGTATAGCTTTCTGTGAGGTATACCACCCTGTGAGGTATAGCTTTCTGTGATGTATACCTCCCTGTGAGGTATACCACCCTGTGAGGTATAGCTTTCTGTGAAGTATAGCTTTCTGTGAGGTATACCACCCTGTGAGGTATAGCTTTCTGTGATGTATACCTCCCTGTGAGATATACCACCCTGTGAGGTATAGCTTTCTGTGAGGTATACCACCCTGTGAGGTATACCTCCCTGTGAAGTATACTTCTCATCCCTCACCAGTGCCCCTCTAGCTACCTTCTCTCAGATGGTATTTTTCACAAATACTGCTATAAACATTATTATTATTATTATTATTATTATTATGATGATAGACTATAGGAGAGGTTTAGCAGTGTGAGTCACAGGATACACAAACATTAGTTACAACATAAGGGGCATAAAACATGGATAAACTTAACCCGTGACGACCCATACTGTCAAGTATAATTTCTCTCTCCATTATTTTCAAGGTTAATTATCCGGCACCGTAATGACCTTAAGTGTGTGTGTGTGTGTGTGTGTGTGTGTGTGTGTGTGTGTGTGTGTGTGAGAGAGAGAGAGAGAGCCCTCGTATTTTTTTTAGGTTGAACTCGAGCAACCACTTGTGAGAGCACATCTGTGACGTGTTGGTCTTCCCGGGTTTATCATTTTCTCCTGTTATTGTTCTTCTCGTTAGTTTTACATGAACGTATAAGACAATCTCCGTGTTAGGTCGTGTTAGGTGGTCCTAATACTGATCCTTGTGGAACCCCAGTCGTTACTTTCTACCTTCTATCATTCACTGGAACACACTGCCTTCTATCATTCACTGGAACACACTGCCTTCTATCATTCACTGGAACACACTGCCTTCTATCATTCACTGGAACACACTGTCTTCTATCATTCACTGGAACACACTGCTTTCTATCATTCACTGGAACACACTGCCTTCTATCATTCACTGGAACACACTGCCTTCTATCATTCACTGGAACACACTGTCTTCTATCATTCACTGGAACACACTGCCTTCTATCATTCACTGGAACACACTGCCTTTTAACCTTGCTTGTTCCTCCTGTCTCTGGACGAATCTCTGGTGTGGTACTGTGTCAGCTGCTTTCCTGCAGTTCAAGAAGATGCAGTCCACCCTAGGCTTCTTCAGTCAAGCACAAAGGGATCAGTAGTAATGATATAAAGATGTGGTCAGTCCCTCGGATACATCTTTCTCCAAGACTGAGGGACTGATTGAATCCTTTCACTACACCTGCTGCCTCTGCAAATAACTGAAGAAACCTACTGTGTAGGCGAAACGTTTCATCAGTGAAGATACCCAGCTGCTGCAAGTGTGTCTTAATATTCAACTTGTCAAAATTTGACACCATTTTGCACATTTCATTCTTTGTATGGAAGATTTATTATGCATCAACACAGTGTTGTTGATGGGTGAATTTTTATGGTAAAGTGTGTTAATCACAACATGGTTAATGGCGTGATCTGCGACGTTAGCGGCGGACCATTAAGAACATAGGAACGACTAGTTGGGGGTGTAATAAGGTCATTATTCCCATTAGAGTAGTTAGCTCAGCGAGAGGTGGTGAGGGGGGGCGGAACTCCCTGCTTCAGTGCTGGCGTGGGGGGCGGGCGGTCGTTGTAATTGTAACTGCTTACCTGTCGTGAACTCCGCGCCTGGGCCAACGTTCGCCTGTGAAATACCGTCATTAAGGTGATTTTCGCCACTGGAGGTAGACAAGCGAGGAATGGGGGGAATGTAGGAGGGTTGGGGTGAGGGGGAGAAGAGGTGAGAGGGGAGGAGAGAGAGATGAAAGATTGTGTAGAGAGGAAAATATGAAATCCTGGGGGAGGTTAGAAATTAGGCACGAACGTTAGGTGACACAAATCTGAATTATAAACAGTTTTTTTCTTCTTATACAACAAAAGAAAAATACCAAGAGAAAAAAAATGGCAGGAATTTTTTTTAATTACTGGGTATATGTTAAATGCTTCGACTTCAGCTGCTGGTCTGTTGTACGAAGTAGAACGGTCTGGAAAGTGAAAAATTGCGTTGTTATTCTCTTCTGTAGTGAACCGTCTGGCATATCCAGCTAAGTTCGAAGTCCCTGAAAGTCTTAAAATATAGATTCGACTGGGCATCATACCAAGGATGTGTCCCATATAGCTTAGCCAGGTGATGGTTGATGGGATGGATGAGAGAGAGAGAGAGAGAGAGGCCAGAAGCGGTCTATCTTTAGGGACCACATGCAGAAATCTGCATGTGCTACGACCAGTGGGAAGCCCCATTGCCATGCCAAACATCTGTCTTATAGCAGATGGAATTTATACCTTGTCTGAAGTCTATAAAACCACTGTGCATAATCTATATACCTATACCAGTTGCTATTAAACTTTTACCTACATTTACGACCCTCCACCCCCCCTAAACTGGTTAGTTACTCCCAGCACTGTTTAAGAACTAGATTTTCTAGACTTCACCCCAAACTGTACTAACAATCTAGTTTTCTCTCGTTTAACAAGTTAAGTTAGAAGCTTTAATCTCCTAACAGATCTTGTTAAAGAAGTGCTTAATACGTTGTTTACTCTGGGGGTTTAAAGTCCATACGAGTCTTAGCAAGACTGCAGGGATATAACAACAACTACAACTACTACTACAATAACTGCTACTACAACTACTACTTAGTCTACAACTACTAGTACAAACAACTAATACTACAAACAGCTACAATTACAATTCCCTTCAAGGTGAGAGGTTCTTGATCTAGGGGAATTGGATCTTTGCTACAGTACCCTGAATTGAGCCTAAATACCTTCCGTCCCCCCCCCACAGGAGCTGTATAACCCTACGGGTTTAGCGCTTCCCATTGATTATAATACAACAACCACTACAAACACAACAACTCTATTTTAAAAAAACTAATCACCAAAAAGGTAAGAATATATTTTGGTTTAAGGTGTTTGTACAAACACGTAAATCACTGCAGTAAACACACCTGACCTGACATAACCAAATTTGTAATCCAGTTTTTGTCACTGTTTTTGTGACGTTTAAATTATTTCAGTAGTTATAGCTTAAAGTTTTTGTAGTGTGTGTACTCACCTATTTGTACTCACCTATTTGTGGTTGCAGGGGTCGAGTCACAGCTCCTGGCCCCGCCTCTTCGCTGATTGCTACTAGGTCCTCTCTCTCCCTGCCCCATGAGCTCTATCATACCTCGCCTTAAAACTATGTATGGTTCCTGCCTCCACTACATCCTTTTCTAGGCTATTCCATGGCCTGACTACTCTATGACTGAAGAAATACTTCCTAACATCCCTTTGATTCATCTGAGTCTTCAACTTCCAATTGTGACCTCGTGTGTCTGTGTCCCATCTCTGGAACATCCCGTCTTTGTCCACCTTGTCTATTCCGCGCAGTATTTTATATGTCGTTATCATGTCTCCCCTGACCCTCCTGTCCTCCAGTGTCGTCAGGCCGATTTCCCTCAACCTTTCTTCGTAGGACAATCCCCGTAGCTCTGGGACTAGTCTTGTTGCAAATCTTTGCACTTTCTCTAATTTCTTGACGTGCTTGACTAGGTGTGGATTCCAAACTGGTGCTGCATACTCCAGTATGGGCCTGACGTAGATGGTATACAGAGTCTTGAACGAATCCTTACTGAGGTATCGGAACGCTATCCGTAGGTTTGCCAGGCGCCCGTATGCTGCAGCAGTTATCTGATTGATGTGTGCCTCAGGAGATATGCTCGGTGTTATACTCACCCCCAGATCTTTTTCCTTGAGTGAGGTTTGCAGTCTTTGGCCATCTAAACTATATTGTGTCTGCGGTCTTCTTTGCCCTTCCCCAATCTTCATGACTTTGCATTTGGCAGGGTTAAATTCAAGGAGCCAGTTGCTGGACCAGGCTTGTAGCCTGTCCAGGTCTCTTTGTAGTCCTGCCTGACCCTCGTCCGATTTGATTCTCATTAACTTCGCATCATCTGCAAACAAGGACACTTCTGAGTCTATCCCTTCCGTTATGTCGTTCACATATACCAAGAACAGCACAGGTCCTAGGACTGACCCCTGTGGAACCCCGCTTGTCACAGGCGCCCACTCTGACACCTCGTCGCGTACCATGACTCGTTGTTGCCTCCCTGTCAGGTATTCTCTGATCCATTGCAGTGCCTTTCCTGTTATGTGTGCCTGATCCTCTAGCTTTTGCAGTAACCTCTTGTGAGGAACTGTGTCGAAGGCCTTCTTGCAGTCCAAAAATATGCAGTCGATCCACCCCTCTCTCTCTTGTCTTACTTCTGTCACCTTGTCATAAAACTCTAGTAGGTTTGTGACACAGGATTTTCCTTCCCTGAAACCGTGCTGGTTGTCAATTATACCCTTGTTTCTTTCCAGGTGCCCCACCACTCTCCTCCTGATGATCTTCTCCATGACCTTGCATACTATACATGTTAGTGATACAGGTCTGTAGTTTAGTGCCTCATGTCTGTCTCCCTTTTTAAAAATTGGGACTACATTTGCCATTTTCCATACCTCAGGGAGTTGCCCAGTTTCAAATGATGTGTTGAAGATCTTTGTTAATGGCTCACACAATATCTCTGCTCCCTCTTTAAGGACCCATGGAGAGATGTTGTCTGGTCCCACTGCCTTTGAGGTGTCAAGTTCGCATAGCAGCTTCTTCACCTCCTCCTTGGTTATATGTACCTCATCCAACACTTACTGGTGTGCTCCCCAGTTCTGATTTCTTGGAGTCCTACTGGTTTCCACTGTAAATACTTCTTTAAATCTTGTGTTGAGCTCCTGTGTGTGTGTGCGCGCGTGCGTGTGCTTACCTCGTTGTACTCGCCTAATTATGGTTGCAGGGGTCGATTTACAGCTCCTGGCCCCGCCTCTTCACTGGCCTCTACTGGGTCACTCTTCCTGCTCCTTGAGCTTTATCATACCTCTTCTTAAGGCTATGTATGGATCCTGCCTCCAGATTCTGGGATATACCATAACACACTTCCAACTAGGAATCACAGTACATCACAAAAATACGAGAAATGTGAAAAAAAAAAATAAAAATAGGTGGAGAAACCAATTAAGAAAGAAACCAGACCCGTGGATCGGTTGGTAGCGCATTAAGCTCACACACTGACGTCCATGGTTCGATACCCGGCACAGGTGGAGGCGTGTTTCCTTAAGACACCTGCTGTCCATGTTCACCTAACAGTAAGTAGGTACCTGGGTGTTAGCAGACTTGTGTGGGTCGCATCCTGGGGGACAAACTGAACCTAATTTGCCCGAAAAGTTCTATATAACGAGCAACATTCAATATAACATGTCATAGGTGTGAGCTATGGTCTGTATAAGTTGTATCATGTACTGTACGAATAAATATTATTATTGTTTATTCTTTAGGGGAAACTCTCTTATTTTATTCAATTCCGTTGTTTCCGTAATGAAGATTTCGATGCTTGTTTTATTATTAAGGAAATTAGTTCTTATTGTGTTCAGCAGATTCTAATGCCTTTAAAGCGTTGTAGAGACGATGTAAGGGGATCCAGCGGTGAGCTTAGAGCCAGGAGAGGATCACACCCCACATCTGAAGAGGATTTTGTATTAGGGTTATGGGAAGGCTTGGACTGGAGAGTCAGGGAGGTGTGGTAGCTGTGGTATGGTAGCTGTGGTGTGGTAGTGTGGTAGCTGTGGTCTGGTGGTAGTGTGGTGGCTGTGGTCTGGTGGTAGTGTGGTGGCTGTGGTCTGGTGGTAGTGTGGTGGCTGTGGTCTGGTGGTAGTGTGGTGGCTGTAGTGTGGTAGCTGTGGTCTGGTGGTAGTGTGGTGGCTGTGGTGTGGTAGCCGTGGTCTGGTGGTAGTGTACTCACCTCACTTATTTGTGGTTGCAGGGGTCGAGTCACAGCTCCTGGCCCCGCCTCTTCGCTGATTGCTACTAGGTCCTCTCTCTCCCTGCCCCATGAGCTCTATCATACCTCGCCTTAAAACTATGTATGGTTCCCGCCTCCACTACGTCACTTTCTAGGCTATTCCACGGCCTGACTACTCTATGACTGAAGAAATACTTCCTAACATCCCTTTGATTCATCTGAGTCTTCAACTTCCAATTGTGACCTCTTGTGTCTGTGTCCCCTCTCTGGAACATCCCGTCTTTGTCCACCTTGTCTATTCCGCGCAGTATTTTATATGTCCTTATCATGTCTCCCCTGACCCTCCTGTCCTCCAGTGTCGTAAGGCCGATTTCCCTCAACCTTTCTTCGTAGGACAATCCCCGTAGCTCTGGGACTAGTCTTGTTGCAAACCTTTGCACTTTCTCTAATTTCTTGACGTGCTCGACTAGGTGTGGATTCCAAACTGGTGCTGCATACTCCAGTATGGGCCTGACGTAAATGGTGTACAGAGTCTTAAACGAATCCTTATTGAGGTATCGGAACGCTATCCGTAGGTTTGCCAGGCGCCCGTATGCTGCAGCAATTATCTGATTGATGTGCGCCTCAGGAGATATGCTCGGTGTTATACTCACCCCCAGATCTTTTTCCTTGAATGAGGTTTGCAGTCTTTGGCCATCTAAACTATATTGTGTCTGCGGTCTTCTTTGCCCTTCCCCAATTTTCATGACTTTGCATTTGGCAGGGTTAAATTCAAGGAGCCAGTTGCTGGACCAGGCTTGTAGCCTGTCCAGGTCTCTTTGTAGTCCTGCCTGATCCTCATCCGATTTGATTCTTCTCATTAACTTCGCATCATCTGCAAACAAGGACACTTCTGAGTCTATCCCTTCAGTTATGTCGTTCACATATACCAAGAACAGCACAAGTCCTAGGACTGACCCCTGTGGAACCCCGCTTGTCACAGGCGCCCACTCTGAAACCTCGTCGCGTACCATGACTCGTTGTTGCCTCCCTGTCAGGTATTCTCTGATCCATTGCAGTGCCTTTCCTGTTATGTGTGCCTGATCCTCTAGCTTTTGCAGTAACCTCTTGTGAGGAACTGTGTCGAAGGCCTTCTTGCAGTCCAAAAATATGCACTCGATCCACCCCTCTCTCTCTTGTCTTACTTCTGTCACCTTGTCATAAAACTCTAGTAGGTTTGTGACACAGGATTTTCCTTCCCTGAAACCGTGCTGGTTGTCAATTATACCCTTGTTTCTTTCCAGGTGCCCCACCACTCTAATCCTGATGATCTTCTCCATGACCTTGCATACTATACACGTTAGTGATACAGGTCTGTAGTTTAGTGCCTCATGTCTGTCTCCCTTTTTAAAAATTGGGACTACATTTGCCATTTTCCATACCTCAGGGAGTTGCCCAGTTTCAAATATCTCTCCTCCCTCTTTAAGGACCCATGGAGAGATGTTGTCTGGTCCCACCGCCTTTGAGGTGTCAAGTTCGCATAGCAGCTTCTTCACCTCCTTGGTTATATGTACCTCATCCAGCACTTGCTGGTGTGCCCCCCTGTTCTGATTTCCTGGAGTCCTACTGGTTTCCACTGTAAATACCTCTTTAAATCTTGTGTTGAGCTCCTGACTTACCTCTTGGTCGTTTCTTGTGAATTCCCCATCACCCTTCCTCAGTCTGATTACCTGGTCCTTGACTGTTGTTTTCCTCCTGATGTGGCTGTACAACAGCTTCGGGTCAGTCTTTACTTTTGATGCTATGTCATTTTCATATTGTCTCTGAGCCTCCCTTCTTATCTGTGCATATTCGTTTCTGGCTCTTCGGCTGATTTCTTTATTTTCCTGAGTTCTCTGTCTTCTGTACCTTTTCCATTCTCTAGTACACTTAGTTTTTGCCTCCCTACACCTTTGGGTGAACCAAGGACTCGTTCTGTTCTTCCCATTATTACTGTTTCCCTTGGGAACAAACCTCTCCTCTGCCTCCTTGCATTTTGTTGCTACATAGTCCATCATGGTAGCTGTGGTGTGGTAGTTGTGGTAGTGTGGTGTGGTAGCTGTGATCTGGTGGTAGTATGGTGGCTGTGGTGTGGTAGCTGTGGTCTGGTGGTAGTGTGGTGGCTGTGGTGTGGTAGCTGTGGTCTGGTGGTAGTGTGGTAGCTGTGGTCTGGTGGTAGTGTGGTGGCTGTGGTGTGGTAGCTGTGGTCTGGTGGTAGTGTGGTGGCTGTGGTGTGGTAGCTGTGGTCTGGTGGTAGTGTGGTAGCTGTGGTCTGTTGGTAGTGTGGTAGCTGTGGTCTGGTGGTAGTGTGGTGTGGTAGCTGTGGTCTGGTGGTAGTGTGGTAGCTGTGGTCTGGTGGTAGTGTGGTGCCTGTGGTCTGGTGGTAGTGTTGTGGCTGTGGTCTGGTGGTTGTGGTAGTGTGGTAGCTGTGGTGTGGTGGTAGTGTGGAAGCTGTGGTCTGGTGGTAGTGTGGTAGCTGTGTGGTAGCTGTGGTGTGGTAGTTGTGGTGGTGTGGTAGCTGTGGTCTGGTGGTGTGGTAGCTGTGGTGGTGTGGTCTGGTGGGGTGGTAACTGGTGTGGCAGCGTGGTAGCTGTGGTGTGGTGGTAGTGTGGTAGCTGTGGTCTGGTGGTAGTGTGGTAGCTGTGGTGGTGTGGTCTGGTGGGGTGGTAACTGGTGTGGCAGCATGGTAGCTGTGGTCTGGTGGTAGTGTGGTAGCTGTGTGGTAGCTGTGGTGTGGTAGTTGTGGTCTGGTGGTGGTGTGGTAGCTGTGGTGGTGTGGTAGCTGTGGTCTGGTGGTGTGGTAGCTGTGGTCTGGTGGTAGTGTGTTAGCTGTGGTGTTGCGGTAGTGTGGTAGCTGTGGTGTGGTAGTGTGGTAGCTGTGGTGGTGGTAGAGTGGTAACTGTGTGGTAGATGTGGTGGTGGTAGTGTGGTAGCTGTGGTGGTGGTAGCTGTGGTAGTGTGGTTCGTGTGGTAGTGTGGTATCTGTGGTGTGGTAGTGGGGTAGCAGTGGTGTGGTAGTGTGGTATCTGTGGTGAGGTAGTGTGGTAGCTGTGGTGATGGTAGTGTGGTAGCTGTGGTGGTAGTGTGGTAGCTGTGGTGATGGTAGTGTGGTAGCTGTGATGTGGTAGTGTGGTAGCTGTGGTGTGGTAGCTGTGGTGTGGTAGCTGTGGTGTGGTAGCTGTGGTGTGGTAGCTGTGGTGTGGTAGCTGTGGCGTCTGTAGTGGTACTGGAACATTTGTTTTAAAACTTCTAACCTTGGCGTTTTAAACCTTGGTGTTTTAAACCTAAACTTGGCGTTTTAAACCTAAACTTTGTACTTTAAACCTTCTGAACTTGGCGTTTTAAACCAAAACCTGGTGTTTTAAACCTAAACTTGGTATTTTAAACCTTCTGAACTTGGCGTTTTAAACCAAAACCTGGTGTTTTAAACCTAAACTTGGCGTTTTTCACGTCTCGTTATTTTATGCGTTTTTAACGTTGCGTTTACACGCTGGTTATCTTGTTAACATCAAAGTGAGCAAATGTTAACTTCTGAGCCCAGGTTATCATAGCTAATAAAAGAGGAAGTTATAGATTGGTTAATTCAACTCATTAGCTCAGGCGAGAACCTTAGTTGTGGGTGTGGGTGGGTGGGCTGTAGGGTGGAAGAGTGGGTGTGGGTGGGTGGGTGGGCTGTAGGGTGGAAGAGTGGGTGAGGGTGGGTGGGCTGTAGGGTTGAAGAGTGGGTGGGCTGTAGGGTGGAAGAGTGGGTGAGGGCGTGGGTGGGTGGGTGGGCAGAAGGGTGGAAGAGTGGGTGAGGGCGTGGGTGGGTGGGTGGGCAGAAGGGTGGAAGAGTGGGTGAGGGTGTGGGTGGGTGGCTGTAGGGTTGAAGAGTGGGTGAGGGCGTGGGTGGGTGGGTGGGCAGTAGAGTGGAAGAGTGGGTGAGGGTGTGGGTGGGTGGGTGGTCAGAAGGGTGGAAGAGTGGGTGAGGGTGGGTGGGCTGTAGGGTTGAAGAGTGGGTGGGCTGTAGGGTGGAAGAGTGGGTGTGGGTGGGTAGGCTGTAGGGTGGAAGAGTGGGTGGGCTGTAGGGTGGAAGAGTGGGTGAGGGCGTGGGTGGGTGGGCAGAAGGGTGGAAGAGTGGGTGAGGGTGTGGGTGGGTGGCTGTAGGGTTGAAGAGTGGGTGAGGGCGTGGGGGGGTGGGTGGGCAGTAGAGTGGAAGAGTGGGTGAGGGTGTGGGTGGGTGGGCTGTAGGGTTGAAGAGTGGGTGAGGGTGTGGGTGGGTGGGCAGTAGGGTGGGTGGGCTGTAGGGTGGAAGTGTGGGTGAGGGTGTGGGTGGGTGGGCAGTAGGGTGTGGGTGGGTGGCTGTAGGGTTGAAGAGTGGGTGAGGGCGTGGGTGGGTGGGTGGGCAGTAGAGTGGAAGAGTGGGTGAGGGTGTGGGTGAGTGGGTGAGGGTGTGGGTGGGTGGGTGGGCAGAAGGGTGGAAGAGTGGGTGAGGGTGGGTGGGCTGTAGGGTTGAAGAGTGGGTGGGCTGTAGGGTGGAAGAGTGGGTGTGGGTGGGTGGGCTGTAGGGTTGAAGAGTGGGTGGGCTGTAGGGTGGAAGAGTGGGTGAGGGCGTGGGTGGGTGGGCAGAAGGGTGGAAGAGTGGGTGAGGGTGTGGGTGGGTGGCTGTAGGGTTGAAGAGTGGGTGAGGGCGTGGGTGGGTGGGTGGGCAGTAGAGTGGAAGAGTGGGTGAGGGTGTGGGTGGGTGGGCTGTAGGGTTGAAGAGTGGGTGAGGGTGTGGGTGGGTGGGCTGTAGGGTGGAAGTGTGGGTGAGGGTGTGGGTGGGTGGGCAGTAGGGTGGAAGAGTGGGTGAGGGTATTGGTGGGTGGGCTGCAGGGTGGAAGAGTGGGTGTCGGAGTTGGTGGGTGGGCAGTAGGGTGGAAGAGTGGGTGAGGGTGTGGGTGGGTGGGCAGTAGGGTGGAAGAGTGGGTGAGCAGTAGGGTGGAAGAGTGGGTGAGGGTGTGGGTGGGTGGGCAGTAGGGTGGAAGAGTGGGTGAGGGTGTGGGTGGGTGGGCAGTAGGGTGGAAGAGTGGGTGAGGGTGTTGGTGGGTGGGCAGTAGGGTGGAAGAGTGGGTGAGGGTGTTGGTGAGTGGGCAGTAGGGTGGAAGAGTAAGTGAGGGTGTGGGTGGGTGAGCAGTAGGGTGGAAGAGTGGGTGAGCAGTAGGGTGGAAGAGTGGGTGAGGGTGTTGGTGGGTGGGCAGTAGGGTGGAAGAGTGGGTGAGGGTGTGGGTGGGTGGGCAGTAGGGTGGGTGAGGGTGTTGGTGGGTGGGCAGTAGGATTGAAGAGTGGGTGAGGGTGTTGGTGGGTGGGCAGTAGGGTGGAAGAGTGGGTGAGGGTGTTGGTGAGTGGGCAGTAGGGTGGAAGAGTGGGTGAGGGTGTAAGTGGGTGGGCAGTAGGGTGGAAGATTGGGTGAGGGGGTGGGTGGGTGGGCAGTAGGGTGGAAGAGTGGGTGAGGGTGTGGGTGGGTGGGCAGTAGGGTGGAAGAGTGAGGGTGTGGGTGGGTGGGCAGTAGGGTGGAAGAGTGGGTGAGGGTGTTGGTGGGTGGGCAGTAGGGTGGAAGAGTAAGTGAGGGTGTGGGTGGGTGGGCAGTAGGGTGGAAGAGTGGGTGAGGGTGTGGGTGGGTGGGCAGTAGGGTGGAAGAGTGAGGGTGTGGGTGGGTGGGCAGTAGGGTGGGTGAGGGTGTTGGTGGGTGGGCAGTAGGGTGGAAGAGTGGGTGAGGGTGTTGGTGGGTGGGCAGTAGGGTGGAAGAGTGGGTGAGGGTGTTGGTGAGTGGGCAGTAGGGTGGAAGAGTGGGTGAGGGTGTAGGTGGGTGGGCAGTAGGGTGGAAGATTGGGTGAGGGTGTGGGTGGGTGGGCAGTAGGGTGGAAGATTGGGTGAGGGTGTGGGTGGGTGGGCAGTAGGGTGAAAGAGAGGGTGAGGGTGTGGGTGGGTGGGTGGGCAGTAGAGTGGAAGAGGGTGTGTGTGGGTAGGTGGGCAGTAGGGTGGAAAAGAGGGTGAGGGTGTGGGTGGGCAGTAGGGTGGAAGAGTGGGTGAGGGTGTAGGTGGGTGGGGTGTAGGGTGGAAGAGAGGGTGAGGGTGGGTGGCCAATAGGGTGGAAGAGAGGGTGTGGGTTGGCGGGCTGTAGGGTGGAAGAGAGGGTGTGGGTGGGCGGGCTGTAGGGTGGAAGAGAGGGTGAGAGTGTGGGTGGGTGGGAAGTAGGGTGGAAGAGGGTGAGGGTGTGGGTGGGTGGGCAGTAGGGTGGAGGAGGGTGAGAGTGTGGGTAGATGGGCAGTAGGGTGGAAGAGGGTGAGAGTGTGAGCGGGCGGGCAATAAGGTGGAAGAGTGGGTGTGGGAAGCCATGGCAAGCCCCATTACACCCATTACCAGCAACAACAGCCTGTTGAACCACCACAATCTGCCAGGTGGAAAATGCGATAATTCAGAACGCTGGCCTTAATTTATGACTGAATTAAAGGGAATTAGAAGATTAGGGATTTAGGATTAGAGGATTAGGATTAAATTAAGGATTGGATTATTTGGATTGGAGATTTATCATGAAGAACTTGGGATTGGAGATTTAGGATGGGTGGAGTGTCACCCGTCACTGTCACCCGTCACTGTCACCCGTCACTGCCACCCGTCACTGTCACCCGTCACTATCACCCGTCACCGCTAGTGTCATTACACATGCACGGCTCTGATGCCGTGGATCATTTTTAATGGTAAAAGTTGAGAGTTGTTTAATCTGAGGAGGAGGAGGAGGAAGAGGCTTGATAGACGGTGCTACACTTTATATACATTACCTAGTGTATATTGTCAACTTGACGAGTGTATATACACTGGGAGGCGTACCCCTGTGTATATACACTGGGAGGTGTACCCCTGTGTATATACACTAGGAGGTGTACCCCTGTGTATATACACTGGGAGGTGTACCCCTGTGTATATACACTGGGAGGTGCACCCCTGTGTATATACACTGGGAGGTGTACCCCTGTGTATATACACAGAGAACTTACTTTAACCCCCAATCTTAGCTGTTAAAGTATTCTTGACAAGTGGTGTACCAGGTGACCTGTAGCCTTACAGACCCTCGTGTAGTCGATAGACTTTAAACCCAGCAGACTAACCCACTAGTTTCTCGTGGGTACATTACCCTGGACCTGCCCAAGAGCCTCGCTGGGTACGGTGAGCTAGGCAGGCAAATCTTCGATGCCCGGGCATCATACACTTACCTACCTGACCTTCGACCTTAGATCGTAAGAATCATCTCTCTGGGTGTGTGATTGGCAGTTAATTACGCTTTTCTGGACCAAGTGAGGGTCCTGGATGATATTGGGTAGGGGGCTCTTGATCCCAGAAATTGCTGCTACCCCTGATTAACCCCCAGTCCCCAGGGAGCTGGGTGTGATTTACCAGACCGGATTTACAAATGGGATGATTCGGACTGTGATACTGTAGCATGCCTCTCTTTCTCTCTCTCAGGCTGGCTGAGCCAGGTGGCTAAACTGACTTGTTTTAGGTGGCTTTTTGACTGGTGGCTTGCATCAACGTTGGGCATCAAGCCAGCGGTGGTTCATGGCAACGAAGCAACAGTCGAACGGATTGCGAAAGTCTTTAATAATGGAGTTGAGGGAAGTCTTGTAGCCTTAATGGTACACAACACAGTGATGCAAGTGTTGCACTTGCATAAGCAACACTTGGGTGTCTTTAATGATGAATAAGACGCGTGTGTAACACGTTCTGATATACAGTGTCTATTGTAATAATGTTGGTAGAATTACCGACAATATGAAAAGTAAAAGGACACAGGTGCAACTAATGTGACATTTTTATTGTGGCAACGTTTCGCTCTCCAGGAACTTTATAAAGCAGTTACGGCTTGATAAATCATGATAAAGCTCCTGGGGAGCGAAACAATTTCACATTAGTTGCACTTGTGTCCTTTTTACTTTACATATTGTCTATTAATGCATCTATTCTCCAGTTTCTCCTCATTCCTATTTACAGTTATGTTTCTGGTAAAGAAGATCGAAAAAAGATAGATATCTTATAGCCCACATAAAAGATATCTGCTGTAGACTACGTCTTTGCCAGCTACGTTTTCTATAGCCTGATGCGAGGATAATATAGGACTATCTGCAGTAGTAGCAGCAGTAACAGCAGCAGCAATAACAGCAGCAGCAATAACAGCAGCAGCAGTAACAGCAGCAGCTAGCGATGTAAACAGAAGAGGCTTGCTAGTTACGACCATCACTGGTTTACAAAGACCCAATAACGTCTAACCAACCTTCAGCAGACTTAACCCGGAGATCAAGCCAGGATTGAACCCACTCAGGTTAGTGGGCTTGAAACCTACCCCAGGGCACGCCAGTTTTGAAACTAGCAAGCCAGGGTACTAGCCATTGTATCTTGTGGGTGAAATGATAGTGATTTCAGGAGGGCTGTCGCGTCCACCTGAACTCTGTGTAATGATTGTCGTTCGTGGGTCTTCCGTTGCTGCTGTCTGGGGCTTGTCACGGGCATCCGTAGTGCCATGATGATGATGATGCGGCGTAACTGCTGTGTCTAGTTAAGGGTTTAAGTCAGACCGACTTGTTTTTCTTTTGTGTGTGTGTGTGTGTGTGTGTGTGTGTGTGTGTGTGTGTGTGTGTGTGTGTGTGTGTGTTGGTCTAACCTCAACAATAGAAATGAGAACCAGATGCTGCTGTTCTTGTAGCTGCTGTTGTAGCTCTTGCTCAGCTCTTGTAGCTGTTACTCAGCTACTCTGAAGTCTTAACTAGATTAAATACGGTTGTAGTGAGCATTCTTCGCCTGATGGCGGAACATTAGTCTTGAAGGGGCGTGTAGAGTGCGCTGATGATTTACCGCTGCGCAGAACCAGAGTGCAGGAGCAACAGTAACAGCAGCAGCTAGCGATGTAAACAGTAGCGTAACATCTCACAGCTTCACGAGAGCACCAACAACTGGATATCACGGGTAACCAGCACCAGCACCACCAGCACCAGCACCACCAGCACCACCACCACCACTCTCATAAATACATCAGCAAGTGCCGCAGATATAAATCTCATAGGCTGGCCGAGGACTCTCCATACATCACCTTCGTGTAATCCACCACAACGTTTGAATTATGCAAAAATGCTTAATCTTCTCTCGGCCGCGAGTTGACGCCTTCATTCCTGGAATGACTCTCTGGATTATTTATTGAAAAAGTAATGTATGGAGGGGGAATGAGGACACGTTCATCTCGTCATTCACTCGTAAGGCACGGACGTTCTGGGGAGTAAATTGTGTCTACTACCCTCTCCCCCGCACCTATCTCCCCAGATGTACATTCCGAGAGATAGAGGAAGGGAAAGAGGAACAGACACACACACGGACGACTTTAATAATCTCCCCACAAGGGTGATTATCCGTCCAGTTGATGTGATCTTTTCAACTTTGTGAGAAAGATGAGATGAAAGAGAGGAGGGAGAAAGAAAGAGAGAGATGCATGAGTACATACATTAAAATATGAGAATAATCTCTGTCTTGAATTTATTACTATTATTATTATTATTACTAATTCTTATTGTAACTTAGTAATGAATCCCACAAAGGTTACCACATTTTTCAAGTCAGTCTCTCTCTCTCTCTCTCTCTGCACTTCGCTACTGCTTTATCTATTCTCCTTATTGACACCCAGACCTGAAGACCAGAGGAACTAAGGACCTTCAGTTCGGGGACTCAGTAGCTGGACCCTCCTATGGGCAGTAATTGGAAAGTTTCGATCACCAGGTGACCGTGGGCGTCTTAACGTTCCACCCATTGCAGCGTTGACACTAGCTAGCAACATCAACAACGCCATTACCTCATTGATTGCCAATACTTCAAGTTGTTGATGTGAGGGATGGTGGTAGCTGTGGGTTGATAGCCGGATGGCAGGCCGTCTATCCAGTAGATTACTCTAGCAGTGATCTCAGGGCTGAGATCACTGCTAGGCAGTGATCTCGGTCTGGGTATTGCGACGTAGCTGTCAGCCATGTTCATGGTCGCATGATCCACACAGCAATGCATGAGTGATGAATGAGTGATGAACAACGACCCTTCATACATGTCATGAGTGATGAGTGCCAGTGATACATAACACACTCCATGGTACATAACACATCTCAGGGAATGTGTTGGCCACAGTGACGCACTCTTAGCAAGGCCTCAGTGACGCACTCTTAGCGAGACCTCAGTGACGCACTCTCAGCAAGGCCACAGTGACGCACTCTTAGCAAGGCCTCAGTGACGCACTCTTAGCAAGACCTCAGTGACGCACTCTCAGCAAGGCCACAGTGACGCACTCTTAGCAAGGCCTCAGTGACGCACTCTTAACGAGACCACTGTGACGCACTCTCAGCAAGGCCACAGTGACGCACTCACCAAGGCCACAGTGACGCACTCTCACCAAGGCCACAGTGACGCACTCTCAGCAAGGCCACTGTGACGCACTCTCACCAAGGCCACAGTGACGCACTCTCAGCAAGGCCACAGTGACGCACTCTGACGTTTTTTTGCGTAACTGAATAATAACTTTTATTCATGGGGGAAGCGTTAAAACCGTAGGGGGTAGTACAACGCCTGGGGGGTGGGACAGGAGGTAATTATTTAACTCAGACTGTATGATGATGGACCAGGGTGTGATGATTATAGTTGTGATTATGATGATTATGATGATTGTGATGTTTATAATGATCCAGTCTCTGAAGAGTGAGAGACATGTGCAATATTTGGCAATATATAGTGTTGCAACGTTTTGCCCATCGCTGATGTTAGGTCCAGCCTGCTAGCAACCTTACCCACTGTCTCCCACTGGGAGTGCCTTGCACTGGGAGTGCCTCGCACTGGGAGTGCCTTGCACTGGGAGTGCCTTGCACTGGGAGTGCCTTGCACTGGGAGTGCCTCGCACTGGGAGTGCCTCGCACTGGGAGTGCCTTGCACTGGGAGTGCCTCGCACTGGGAGTGCCTTGCACTGGGAGTGCCTCGCGGTTAAACTTACCTGAAGACAATGACCTGGGTGCCTATGATGTCCTGCGTCTTCGCCCAGACACATGACCCCTGCCCAATAAGAGCACCTACTACTGGAAATAGAGGGGCGATGGACACTGGGAAACGTCTCCTCGCAGAGCGGTAGATGGGTACAACATTACAAGGATTTATACAATGCGTCGTCACCGGAAGACGAAAGAGGAGAACCACAAGCACTGGGTCAGTCCCACTAAACGCGCGCGCACACACCAGGAAGAGGCAGGGCCAGGAGCTATGACTCGATCCCTGCAGTCACAAATGGGCGAGTACACACAGGGAGCAAAGGAAGGGGAGGGTGGTAGTTTACAGACAAGCAATACGCACCTGTAAACCACAAAGGAGCATAAATCTTGGCTTATAAAACACTTTTCTCAGAGTCTGGTCCAGAGACCGACACATACAGACCAGAGATTAACACCCCCTCCCCCCACTGCATCCCCTCCCCCCCCCAGTTCGTCAGACCGGCCATAAAAAACTTAAATTGTCTCGTCAGATATTCCCAAGTTAACTCTACTCTGCCCCGGATTACCAGTAATATGTAACAATTACTCGGCTCTACACTGACGCGCATTTGCTGCCGCCATTAATCAAACTTTTTTGAGAAAGTTGTTTCTTGATTAATGATTGATCAATATTACTCAGCGAGGTAGGAAGGTGGTGACAGGTGGGGGGGGGGAGGGGAAATACAAATAATCCCTCTGACCATTCTTAACTATGAGTGGGTGGTGCTGGGTGGTGCTGGGTGGTGCAGGGTGGTGTAGGGTGGTGCAGGGAGGTGCAGGGTGTAGGGTGGTGCAGGGTGGTGCAGGGTGGTGTAGGGTGGTGTAGGGTGGTGAAGGGCGGTGCAGGGTGATGCAGGGTGGTGCAGGGCGGTGCAGGGTGGTGCAGGTCGGTGCAGGATGGTGCAGGATGGTGCAGGGTGATGCAGGGTGGTGCAGGGTGGTGCAGAGTGATGCAGGGTGTAGGGTGGTGCAGGGTCGTGCAGAGTGGTGCAGAGTGGTGTAGGGTGGTGCAGGGTTTTGTAGGGTGGTGCAGGGTGTAGGGTGGTGAAGGGAGGTGTAGGGTGATGCAGGGTGTTGCAGGGCGGTGCAGGGTGGTGCAGGATGGTGCAGGGCGGTGCAGGGCGGTGCAGGGTGCTGTAGGGTGGTGCAGGGTGTTGCAGGGCGGTGCAGAGTGATGGAGGGTGGTGCAGGGTGATGCAGGGTGGTGCAGAGTGGTGTAGGGAGGTGCAGGGTGGTGTAGGGAGGTGCAGGGTGGTGCAGGGTGGTGCAGGGCGGTGTAGGGTGATGCAGGGTGATGAAGGGTGGTGCAGGGTGGTGCGGGGTGGTGCAGGGTGGTGTAGGGTGGTGCAGGGTGGTGCAGGGTGGTGTAGGGTGGTGCAGGGTGGTGTAGGGTGGTGCAGGGTGATGCAGGGTGGTGTAGGGTGATGCAGGGTGGTACAGGGTGATGTAAGGTGATGTAGGGTGGTGTAGGGTGATGCAGGGTGATGCAGGATGGTGCAGGGTGATGTAGGTTGGTGTAGGGTGGTGCAGGGTGGTGTGGGGTGGTGCAGGGTGGTGTAGGGTGATGCAGGGTGGTGTAGGGTGATGCAGGGTGGTGCAGGGTGGTGTGGGGTGGTGAAGGGTGATGCATGGTGGTGCAGGGTGATGCAGGGTGGTGTTGGGTGGTGCAGGGTGGTGTAGAATGATGCAAGGTGGTGCAGGGTGGTGTAGGGTGATGCAGGGTGGTGCAGGGCGGTGTAGGGTGATGCAGAGTGGTGCAGAGTGGTGCTGGGCGGTGTAGAGTGATGCAGGGTGATGCAGGGTGGTGCAGGGTGGTGTAGGGTGATGCAGGGTGGTACAGGGTGATGTAGGGTGGTGTTGGGTGATGCAGGGTGATGCAGGGTGATGCAGGGTGGTGCAGGGTGATGCAGGGTGATGCAGGGTGGTGCAGGGTGATGCAGGGTGATGTAGGGTGGTGTTGGGTGATGCAGGGTGGTGCAGGGTGATGCAGGGTGGTGCAGGGTGATGTACGTTGGTGTAGGGTGGTGCAGGGTGGTGTAGGGTGATGCAGGGTGGTGTAGGGTGGTGCAGGGTGATGCAGGGTGATGCAGGGTGGTGTAGGGTGATGCAGGGTGGTGCAGTGTGATGCAGGGTGGTGCAGGGTGGTGAAGGGTGATGCATGGTGATGCAGGGTGGTGCAGGGTGGTGAAGGGTGATGCATGGTGATGCAGGGTGGTTCAGGGTGATGCAGGGTGGTGCAGGGTGGTGTGGGGTGGTGAAGGGTGATGCATGATGATGCAGGGTGGTGCAGGGTGATGCAGGGTGGTGTTGGGTGGTGCAGGGTGGTGTAGAATGATGCAAGGTGGTGCAGGGTGGTGTAGGGTGATGCAGGGTGGTGCAGGGTGGTGTAGAGTGGTGCAGGGTGGTTCAGGGTGATGTAGGGTGATGCAGGGTGATGCAGGGTGGTGCAGGGTGATGTAGGGTAGTGCAGGGTGGTGTAGGGTGATGCAGGGTTTTACAGGGTGATGTAGGGTGGTGTTGGGTGATGCAGGGTGATGCAGGGTGATGCAGGGTGGTGCAGGGTGATGTAGGGTGATGCAGGGTGATGCAGGGTGATGCAGGGTGATGTAGGGTGGTGTTGGGTGATGCAGGGTGATGCAGGGTGGTGCAGGGTGGTGCAGGGTGATGTAGGTTGGTGTAGGGTGGTGCAGGGTGGTGTAGGGTGATGCAGGGTGGTGTAGGGTGATGCAGGGTGGTACAGGGTGATGTAGGGTGGTGTTGGGTGATGCAGGGTGATGTAGGTTGGTGCAGGGTGGTGCAGTGTGATGCAGGGTGATGCAGGGTGGTGCAGGGTTGTGAGGGAAAAGTTCAATAGATAGGAGTAGCGATATAGTAACAATAGTTTGATTCCCGGCTACTAGTTAACGTAGGGTCAGTCTAGCTCCCGCTATTCCTTCCCCTCCCTCTTCCCCCCCCCCCCCGAAAGGTGACGTGTGGGGCTCCGGTCCAAACAGTAATCACTAGACTCACAGCACTACTGTAAGTACATGCCTGCCTTGTATTCTAGTGGATTTATTGGTTGAAAGCTTCACTTTTGACCAATAATAAACTTAGTCCTTTCAGTCTTGCTCTAAGTTGACTGTTGCAATAATCACCACATCTTTTAGGTATTGTACTTATCATGGAGAGTGATTTCTTAAGCAGTGGGTAACCTGTCTATCTTTCCAGCTTGGATGACAGAGAGGGTCACCTGCCAATCAATGAATAGAATTGAAGGAGACGGATTAACGTTTGGAGATGTCCCAAATTTTGATCCACTTATCTATTTGTGTATGCAAGTAGCAGGATATAACCCCTCATCATTGCAGTGGAGAAAACCTGCTTTCCTGTCATCTGGAAGGATTATGGACGGCTAGAAAATCTGTGAAGAACGAGCCGGCGGGTTGTCACCAACACCTGCGACCCCCCCCCATCATCAGCACGGCTACGATGTCAACAACACACAGTGTTACCAACACCAGACACCCACGTTTTATATACATTTATATTAGCGTTGAATTCAGTTATCATTTATATTTTTCATTTTTCATTTTCTTTAATGTAGGATTAATACTTCATATTTAAGTGTTTTATATTTTCTAAATAATAAAGTGTTTATGTTTGTCAGTTTTTGTTCTTTTTCTATACCTTAATTTTCCTGAGGAGGAGCCAGCCTTGGTAATACTGAAGTTGTTACAGGGCTGAGTAAGTCTTCACTAGGGTGATGCAGGGTGATGTAGGGTGGATCACCTTTATCACTGTGAGTGAGATGGCTGTGTGTGTTAACTTCACCACTACCTCATCCAGGTTATTCCACATTTCAACCAACCTGAGGCTGAAGAAATACTTCCTAACATCCCTATGGTACCTTAGTGTCCTCAGCTTCCACTTGCGTCCACTTAGTTTATCCTTACCATCCCTATCGCTTCCCCTTAAAATTTATAGGTCGTGATCATGTCTCCTCTGCCAAGGTGGTCAGGTTCAGTACCTTGAGCCTCTCCTCACAATGGGTTGTGTGTTCTGGTACTAATTAGGTTGCAAACCTTTGTACCTTTCTAAGCTTGGCCAGGTGTGGCTCCATGCTGGGGCTGCGTACTCAGTGACTGACCTGACGTATGTCGTGTATAAGTTACTGAAGGATTCTTTGTTAACCTTCCTGAATGCTGTCTCAGGCTCGCTAATGCTACTTTTGCTACTTACATTATACAGGTTGTGTATTTTGGTGATATGCTCGGTATTATACTCGCCTCCAGGTCTTCTATACTCTCTTATATTTACAATTCTTTTATCAAAAAGGAAGGCCTTGCGTTTTTTTTTAGATTGATGTGACGGCCCCTGCCAGACTAGTGGTTAACCTGCCGGCCGGCACTACCACTGGGTACGTCATCAGACCCAATGTGGGGACTGCTGAGCCGGCCTTAGAAGCAGTACTTACCAGACCACCTTACGGTGTACATCTACTGGCAGTAGACAGTATTCACCAGACCACCTTATGGTGTACATCTACTGGCCTTAGAGAGTATTTACAAGCCTACCTCAAGTACAATTGTAGGTGATGTCTACGGACTCACCACCGACTCTAGTCAACTGCGGGCCAAGTCATGCTGACGCTGTTGTAGTGTGGCACTGAAGGAAGATAGGGTCGGAGTGTGACACTGACGAATAGTGTCATGTGACAGATTGCTGGCCTCTGAGAAGAAAGACGCTATGCGGGTGATAGTCGAGTGTGTGACGCAGAGACAAGGGTGTCAAGTGTGACAGTAGACACGTGTGTATGACGTAGAGCTGACGCTGTTGTAGTGTGACACTGAAGGAAGATAGGATCGTAGTGTGACACTGACAATAGTGTCATGGAGAGGAGCAGCGTCACAACACTGACAAGGGTGTCGTGTGACACAGAAAGAGCGTCATAACAGATAAGGGTGTCGTGAGACAGGAGTGTAGTATAACTCCACGTAATTAGTGACACAGTAGTGTCAAGAGTTGTACCCCTGTGTGTGGTAGGGTCAAATTAATTATAATTTATTATTTTAGGATTTATATGTATATTGTACAAAGTAATTATAATTTATTATTGTAACATGTACCAGAGATAACAGGTTTTTATCAGATATTAATATATTAAAGATTATTATATAATACCTCTAGACCAAAGATTGTTTTTATATGCTAGTAAAAATGTTGTGTATTACGTATCCCGAACTCTCATATTACTACACTAGTGTAAGCCCAACTGGTGGTTTTGTAATAATTGAACTCGAGCAACCACTTGTGTGAGCACATCTGTGGTGTGTTGAGATTTTCCTGTTTTTTTTTTATTCACTATCTTTCCCCTGTTCTCGTTTTCGTTAGCTTTACATCCAAGCATAAGACTGAATCTATGTTAGGTTGTTAACGTATATTAGTAACAATAGTGGTCCTAATACTGATCCTTGTGGAACCCCAGCCGTTATTCTTTACCATTCTGATATATCTTACTGTTACTCTCTGCCTTCTGTCACTGGAACACACTGCCTTTAAACTTTGCTCCCTTCTGTCTCTAGACGAATCTCTGGTGTGGTACTGTGTCAAACGCTTTCCTGCAGTCCAAGAAGATGCAGTCTACCCTCTCTTGTCTCATCCCCCTCCTCTTTCTCTCACACACAGTGATAGATGATCCTGTTGAGAATAAAAGAACACTCACAATAGTAATAACTCCTGTCAGTTTCATTTTGATGTTGCTCTTGTGTACGTGAGAGTTACATGTACGTGTGTGTGTGTGTGTGTTACCAATTATTCGCGCACGTAGCTATGTATGGTGTCGGTGACGGCGATTAGTGAGGCTTCCAGACACCATCGGCGTCTAAGGTCTTGTCCGGTGAGGAGTTGTGCCTCATACAGTGGAGGGCAAGGGCGTACCTTAAGCCGTCTCTCTTGCTGACGTTTCGATGCTCGTTCAGGCAGATCGAAATATCTCTGCCTGTTTCGCCTACATGAATCTTGGGACAGGATCCACAGGGGATGTCTGGAAGCCTCGCTAATCGCAGTCACTGACACCGTAGAGCGTAACACTGGAAACTATATATAATACCCACTGTGAAAAAAATGGTGAAAATCCAAGCGTGGCCTAGTGGCTAAATCTCTCGCTTCACTCGGCTAGGGTCTGGGTTCGATTCCCAGCGAGTGTAGAAACATTGGCCGTGTTTCTTTACACCGGTTGTCTATGTTCCCTATCAGTAAAATAGGTACCTGGGTGTTAGTCGACTGGTGTGGGTCGCATCCTAGGACAAAGCTGACCTAATTTGACAGAAATGCTCAGCATAACAAGTGGCTTTCTATACGTCACTGATGTCAGCTATGGTCTGTATACCTTGTACTTGTAGTAAATAGATATAAATGAATCCAGTTTGTATAATCCAAAAGCAATACTCAAAACTGTCTTGCATGATTATATTTCTGTCGATCATGGAGCTGCTTGATATCATGCAGGTCCATGTACAAACACCTATTTGCGGCTTCAGGGGTCGAGCCATAGCTCCTGGCCCCGCCTCTTCGCTGGTCGCTGCTAGGCCCAAACACTCCCTACTCCATAAGCTTTATTGTACCTCTACTTAATGCTATGTATGGCTCCTGCCTCCACTACATCACTCTCCAAACTGTTCCACATTCTCACAACTCTGTTGTTATTTTTTAGCTGCATAACCTAGACCACTTACTCCTTCCAGGTGTGGAGAGATGCAGTAGTGCCTAGTTTCCGGAACCTACCTAGAAGTGCCACCACTGGCCCCAGCCGCCAACACTGCCTCTACTTTCAAGGATTCGGCGACATCTAGTCTTCTAACCTCTGACCTAAACTCTGTAGACTTCCCCGCTGCTCCCTTCTGAGGTGCCATGGCCGGTAAAAATCACCGACAACCTCGCACTCCGTGGAAATATGAAGGCGATATTTCGGGTCCGCTGCAAACCGGCCTATCGTCAACTCATGGAAAGTGACATCCAGGCTGTGGAAAGAGGCAAACGTTAACATAAATTCCAGCCACGACACCGTGACTGTTGTGATCTGAAGAGAAACACACACTGTGTTCCTCTCCTGACAACGTTTTGGTCATTATCGAGCTGCGTCAGTCACAAGCTGATCCAAACGTCGTCAGGACAAACTTTCTCTACCTTCACAACCTGCAGCTCCTGGTCTCCATTCTGAGAATGTCCAGACATCAGGTAGACGCAACACCAGCTAGACGCAACATCAGGTAGACGCAACACCAGCTAGACGCAACACCAGGTAGTGTAAGCATCAGAACATTCCCAACATAAACTGATGATATTCCATCTTTCATTACTTCCAAACTGTACATTTGAAAGCAAACCCCCCTCCCCCCAAAAAAGAAAAAAACTGAACCATTGAGTAACCAGGCAGTACAGTTCTGTACCACGGCACCGTGGAATACCGGCCCTCCAGGTAGGTAGACCACGGCACCGTGGTCTACCAGCCCTCCAAGTAGGTAGACCACGGTGCCGTGGTCTACCAGCCCTCCAAGTAGGTAGACCACGGTGCCGTGGCCTACCAGCCCTCCAGGTAGGTAGACCACGGCGCCGTGGTCTACCAGCCCTCCAAGTAGGTAGACCACGGTGCCGTGGTCGTATTTGCTTGGACCTCAGCCTCTTTTCTGCAACAATGGAAGCTCCTGTGTTGATTGCAACAGGTAAAGCCTAGAGCTATCATTCAACTCCCCCAGTGATTGTTTTGCATAATATATATATATATATATATATATATATATATATATATATATATATATATATATATATATATATATATATACTGACTTTGCTAACACTCACGTAATCAAATTTCCCACTTTGCATATTGCAATATTCTTCGTGTCAGTTGCATACTGTTCAACGTCTCTATATACAAACCTTCAGTCCCATTTTCTTGTCTCTGTTCACAAACATCTTCGTTAATTTCGTTATCTCGTGCACGAGCGCTCGAGCGTCACGACGTAAACGTTTTCAAGACGTGTTGCAGACTTGTTCTAGACTCGTCAAGTTCCTTACAACAACACGCTTGTCAAAAATAATCTTTGTAAATTTTTAATGAATGTTCGATACGGTGATATTAATGTTTTTTACTAAGTTCAGGGAATAAACAGAAGTCCAGGGAATAAACAGAAGTTCAGGGAATAAACAGAAGTCCAGGGAATAAACAGAAGTCCAGGGAATAAACAGAAGTCCAGGGAAAAAAATTGAATATCGTGTCTCCAGGCAGCTTATTATCTCAATGTTCCTTAAAAATATATATGATGAGTTCCTTCCCACCTCCCTCCCTATTATCATCCTTCCTACCTCCCTATTATCATCCTTCCCACCTCTCTCCCTATCATCCTTCCTACCTCCCTATTATCATCTTTCCCACCTCCCTCCCTATTAACCCTAGTGAGGGCTAAACCCGAAAACAAAAAATCCTAATAGGATTATTGGTACCTCCGTGAAGGGTGAACGGGATTACTCAGTGTGATTTGCAGTGGTGCGCTGATAAATCCTTCTGGATTACACGTTCTAGCCTGATTGTCACACTTACGGGCGGCGCTGACGACACTGCAGGTGTAAAGGATATCCAATATCATGCGGATGGAGTCGGGGAAGGGGGTTTAAATTACGTGCTACCACGGAAGACAAAAACAACAGCACCTCATCAGCGTTTGTCGTAGTCAGGGCACATCACCATCAAGCGATATTCCAGTCTTTGTGGTGTTCCGTGATCTGATGTTTACTCCGGGAGATGTCTGATCTAGTGTCTGGTGGTCTGTGATCTGATGTTTACTCCGGGAGATGTCTGATCTAGTGTCTGGTGGTCTGTGATCTGATGTTTACTCCGGGAGATGTCTGATCTAGTGTCTGGTGGTCTGTGATCTGATGTTTACTCCGGGAGATGTCTGATCTAGTGTCTGGTGGTCTGTGATCTGATGTTTACTCCGGGAGATGTCTGATCTAATGTCTGGTGGTCTGTGATCTGATGTTTACTCCGGGAGATGTCTGATCTAGTGTCTGGTGGTCTGTGATCGATGTTTACCCCGGGAGATGTCTGATCTAGTGTCTGGTGGTCTGTGATCTGATGTTTACTCCGGGAGATGTCTGATCTAGTGTCTGGTGGTCTGTGATCTGATGTTTACTCCGGGAGATGTCTGATCTAGTGTCTGGTGGTCTGTGATCTGATGTTTACTCCGGGAGATGTCTGATCTAGTGTCTGGTGGTCTGTGATCTGATGTTTACTCCGGGAGATGTCTGATCTAGTGTCTGGTGGTCTGTGATCGATGTTTACCCCGGGAGATGTCTGATCTAGTGTCTGGTGGTCTGTGATCTGATGTTTACTCCGGGAGATGTCTGATCTAGTGACTGGTGGTCTGTGATCTGATGTTTACTCCGGGAGATGTCTGATCTAGTGTCTGGTGGTCTGTGATCTGATATTTTTCGGGGTCGGTCGATTCTGTGTTGAATCGAGGTGATTTGTTGACGATCTGGGTTGATAGCCGCCGGGATTTCTGGTTTCCTTTGCTGGTTTGAGTTGCAAAGAATTGTCTAGTGTAGGCAGATCTTTCCCCAGTGGGCTGATCCACTGGTGAGGGAGTCGAGCGTGGCTGTGGTGTATGATTGACAAGTTGTGTATGAGCACTTGTGACGCGTTTCTTGTATGATTTGTCTGCCTACTCTCCTGCCTGCCTATCTACCTTCCTGCCTACCTGCTATGCCATCTACCTCCCTGTTAACCTTCCTGCTTGTTGGATTCCCCTTACTGACTTTCTGCCTGATGGACTGATTATACCCCCCCTCCTCTGTGTCTGCCTGGTCTGCTAGTCGTCCTGCCTGCCTGTCTGCCTCATACATCAATAGCCTGCCTACCTCATACATCAATAGCCTGCCTGTCTGCCTCACACATCAATAACCTGCCTGCCTCACATATCAATAACCTGTCTGCCTCATCAATAGCCTGCCTGCCTCACACATCAATAGCCTGCCTGTCTACCTCACATATCAATAACCTGCCTGCCTCATACATCAATAGCCTGCCTGCCTCATACATCAATAGCCTGCCTGCCTGTCTGCCTCACACATCAATAACCTGCCTACCTCATACATCAATAGCCTGCCTGCCTGTCTACCTCATCCATCAATAGCCTGCCTGCCTCACACATCAATAGCCTGTGCCTCATACATCAATAACCTGCCTGCCTGCCTCATACATCAATAGCCTGCCTGCCTGTCTACCTCATACATCAATAGCCTGCCTGCCTGTCTCGTACATCAACCTGCCTGCCTGTCTGCCTCATACGTCAATAGCCTGCCTGCCTCATACATCAATAGCCTGCCTGCCTGTCTGCCTCATACATCAATAACCTGCCTGCCTGTCTGCCTCATACATCAATAGCCTGCCTGCCTGTCTGCCTCATACATCAATAACCTGCCTGCCTGTCTGCCTCATACATCAATAACCTGCCTGCCTGTCTGCCTCATACATCAATAGCCTGCCTGCCTGTCTGCCTCATACATCAATAGCCTGCCTGCCTGCCTCATACATCAATAGCCTGCCTGCCTGTCTGCCTCATACATCAATAGCCTGCCTGCCTGCCTCATACATCAATAGCCTGTCTGCCTCATACATCAATAGCCTGCCTGCCTGCCTGCCTCATACATCAATAACATGCCTGCCTGTCTACCTCATACATCAATAGCCTGCCTGCCTGTCTACCTCATACATCAATAGCCTGCCTGCCTGTCTCATACATCAATAACCTGCCTGCCTGTCTGCCTCATACATCAATAGCCTGCCTGCCTGTCTACCTCATACATCAATAGCCTGCCTGCCTGTCTGCCTCATACATCAATAGCCTGCCTGCCTGTTTGCCTCATACATCAATAACCTGCCTGCCTGTCTGCCTCATACATCAGTAGCCTGCCTGCCTGTCTGCCTCATACATCAATAAGCTGCCTGCCTGTCTGCCTCATACATCAATAGCCTGCCTGCCTGCCTCATACATCAATAGCCTGCCTGCCTGTCTGCCTCATACATCAATAGCCTGCCTGCCTGCCAGCCTCATACATCAATAGCCTGTCTGCCTCATACATCAATTGCCTGCCTGCCTGCCTCATACATCAATAACATGCCTGCCTGTCTACCTCATACATCAATAGCCTGCCTGCCTGTCTACCTCATACATCAATAGCCTGCCTGCCTGTCTCATACATCAATAACCTGCCTGCCTGTCTGCCTCATACATCAATAGCCTGCCTGCCTGTCTACCTCATACATCAATAGCCTGCCTGCCTGTCTGCCTCATACATCAATAACCTGCCTGCCTGTCTGCCTCATACATCAATAACCTGCCTGCCTGTCTGCCTCATCAATAACCTGCCTGCCTGTCTGCCTCATACATCAATAGCCTGCCTGCCTGTTTGCCTCGTACATCAATAACCTGCCTGCCTGTCTGCCTCATACATCAATAACCTGCCTGCCTGTCTGCCTCATACATCAATAGCCTGCCTGCCTGTTTGCCTCGTACATCAATAACCTGCCTGCATGTCTCATACATCAATAGCCTGCCTGCCTGTCTGCCTCATACATCAATAGCCTGCCTGCCTGTCTGCCTCATACATCAATAACCTGCCTGCCTGTCTGCCTCATACATCAATAACCTGCCTGCCTCATACATCAATAGCCTGCCTGCCTCATACATCAATAACCTGCCTGATTCCCTCACACAGTAAAGTATTTAAAATGCTTTGTGGTTCCTGGAAACATGTTTTGAGGTTGTGTGCTAGAGAGAGAGAGAGAGAGAGAGAGAGAGAGAGAGAGAGAGAGAGAGAGAGAGAGAGAGGACACTTCTGTAATGAGTTTCCTGTTAGGGAAATTGCTAATATCTCCTGACATTTCCTTTTAAAATCTAATGACAGTCACTACACGCCCTCCCTCCCCCCACATTTCCACGCCTCTCGCACGCACATACACGCACACGTGCGCGCGCGCGTCTGATAGTAATGTTTGTTGGCGTGATGCGTGTGAGCGTTTGCGTAAGGAGCCAGGAGTGCACCAAGGAGCCAGTGCTCTAAGGAGCCAGTGCACTAAGGAGCCAGTGCACTAAGCCAGTACACTAAGGAGCCAGTGCACTAAGGAGCCAGTGCACCAAGGAGCCAGTGCACTAAGGAGCCAGTGCACTAAGGAGCCAGTACACTAAGGAGCCAGTGCACCAAGGAGCCAGTGCATTAAGAAGTGCACCAAGGAGCCAGTACACTAAGGAGCCAGTGCACTAAGAAGCCAGTGCACTAAGGAGCCAGTGCACTAAGGAGCCAGTGCACTAAGGAGCCAGTGCATTAAGTGCACCAAGGAGCCAGTACACTAAGGAGCCAGTACACTAAGGAGCCAGTACACTAAGGAGCCAGTGCACAAAGGAGCCAGTACACTAAGGAGCCAGTGCACTAAGGAGCCAGTGCACTAAGGAGCCAGTGCACCAAGGAGCCAGTGCACTAAGGAGCCAGTACACTAAGGAGCCAGTACACTAAGGAGCCAGTGCATTAAGAAGTGCACCAAGGAGCCGGTGCCCCAAGGATTGTACCAAGGAGTGCAACAAGAAGCCAGTGCACCAAGGAGCCAGTGCATTAAGAAGTGCACCAAGGAGTGCACCAAGGAGCCAGTGCACTTAGGAGCCAGTGCACCAAGGAGCCAGTGCACCAAGGAGTGCACCAAGGAGCCAGTGCACCAAGGAGTGTACCAAGGAGCCAGTGCACCAAGGAGCAAGTGCACCAAGGAGTGTACCAAGGAGCCAGTGTACCAAGGAGTGCACCAAGGAGCCGGTGCACCAAGGATTGTACCAAGAAGCCAGTGCACCAAGGAGTGCAACAAGAAGCCAGTGCGCTAAGGAGTACACCAAGGAGCCAGTGCACCAAGGAGTGCACCAAGGAGCCAGTGCACCAAGGAGCCAGTGCACCAAGGAGTGCACCAAGGAGCCAGTGCACCAAGGAGTGCACCAAGGAGCCAGTGCACCAAGGAGTGCACCAAGGAGCCAGTGCACCAAGGAGTGCACTAAGGAGCCAGTGCACCAATGAGCCAGTGCACCAATGAGCCAGTGCACCAAGGAGCCAGTGCACCAAGGAGCCAGTGCACCAAGGAGCCAGTGCACCAAGGAGTGCACCAAGGAGCCAGTGCACCAAGGAGTGCACTAAGGAGCCAGTGCACCAAGGAGTGCACCAAGGAGCCAGTGCACCAAGGAGCCAGTGCACCAAGGAGCCAGTGCACCAAGGAGTGCACCAAGGAGCCAGTGCACCAAGGAGTGTACCAAGGAGCCAGTGCACCAAGGAGCCAGTGCACCAAGGAGCAAGTGCACCAAGGAGTGCACCAAGGACCCAGTGCACCAAGGAGTGCACCAAGGAGCCAGTGCACCAAGGAGTGCACCAAGGAGCCAGTGCACCAAGGAGTGCACCAAGGAGCCAGTGCACCAAGGAGTGCACCAAGGAGCCAGTGCACCAAGGAGTGCACCAAGGAGCCAGTGCACCAAGCAGTGCACCAAGGAGCCAGTGCACCAAGCAGTGCACCAAGGAGCCAGTGCACCAAGGAGTGCACCAAGGAGTGCACCAAGGAGTGCACCAAGGAGCCAGTGCACCAAGCAGTGCACTAAGGAGCCAGTGCACCAAGGAGTGCACCAAGGAGTGCACCAAGGAGCCAGTGCACCAAGCAGTGCACCAAGGAGCCAGTGCACCAAGGAGTGCACCAAGGAGCCAGTGCACCAAGGAATGCACTAAGGAGCCAGTGCACCAATGAGCCAGTGCACCAAGGAGTGCACCAAGGAGCCAGTGCACCAAGGAGTGCACCAAGGAGCCAGTGCACCAAGGAGTGCACCAAGGAGCCAGTGCACCAAGCAGTGCACTAAGGAGCCAGTGCACCAAGGAGTGCACCAAGGAGCCAGTGCACCAAGCAGTGCACTAAGGAGCCAGTGCACCAAGGAGTGCACCAAGGAGCCAGTGCACCAAGGAGTGCACCAAGGAGCCAGTGCACCACGGAGTGCACCAAGGAGCCAGTGCACCAAGCAGTGCACTAAGGAGCCAGTGCACCAAGGAGTGCACCAAGCAGTGCACCAAGCAGTGCACCAAGGAGTGCACCAAGCAGTGCACCAAGCAGTGCACCAAGGAGTGCACCAAGCAGTGCACCAAGCAGTGCACCAAGCAGTGCACCAAGGAGTGCACCAAGCAGTGCACCAAGCAGTGCACCAAGGAGTGCACCAAGCAGTGCACCAAGGAGTGCACCAAGGAGTGCACCAAGCAGTGCACCAAGCAGTGCACCAAGGAGCCAGTGCACCAAGGAGTGCACCAAGCAGTGCACCAAGGAGCCAGTGCACCAAGGAGCCAGTGCACCAAGGAGTGCACCAAGGAGTGCACCAAGCAGTGCACCAAGGAGCCAGTGCACCAAGGAGTGCACCAAGCAGTGCACCAAGCAGTGCACCAAGGAGCCAGTGCACCAAGGAGCGCACCAAGCAGTGCACCAAGCAGTGCACCAAGGAGCCAGTGCACCAAGGAGTGCACCAAGCAGTGCACCAAGGAGCCAGTGCACCAAGGAGTGCACCAAGCAGTGCACCAAGCAGTGCACCAAGGAGCCAGTGCACCAAGGAGTGCACCAAGCAGTGCACCAAGCAGTGCACCAAGGAGCCAGTGCACCAAGGAGTGCACCAAGGAGTGCACCAAGGAGTGCACCAAGCAGTGCACCAAGGAGCCAGTGCACCAAGGAGTGCACCAAGCAGTGCACCAAGCAGTGCACCAAGGAGCCAGTGCACCAAGGAGTGCACCAAGGAGTGCACCAAGCAGTGCACCAAGGAGCCAGTGCACCAAGGAGTGCACCAAGCAGTGCACCAAGCAGTGCACCAAGGAGCCAGTGCACCAAGGAGTGCACCAAGCAGTGCACCAAGCAGTGCACCAAGGAGCCAGTGCACCAAGGAGTGCACCAAGCAGTGCACCAAGCAGTGCACCAAGCAGTGCACCAAGGAGCCAGTGCACCAAGGAGTGCACCAAGCAGTGCACCAAGCAGTGCACCAAGCAGTGCACCAAGGAGTGCACCAAGGAGTGCACCAAGGTGCAACACTCAACACTGTAATAACATCGTCCAGTGTAAAAAATATTGTAAATTGTGTAAATTACAGGAATTTAAACATCTCAATGTTAAGGCGGCGTGACACTACGACCTTCAAGTGTAATGAGTCGAGTGTAATGAGTGTAATGAGTCGAGTGTAATGAGTGTAATGAGTCGAGTGTAATGAGTCGAGTGTAATGAGTGTAATGAGTCGAGTGTAATGAGTCGAGTGTAATGAGTCGAGTGTAATGAGTGTAATGAGTCGAGTGTAATGAGTGGCGTGACACTACGACCTTCAAGTGTAATGAGTGTAATGAGTCGAGTGTAATGAGTGGCGTGACACTACGACCTTCAAGTGTAATGAGTGTGATGAGTCGAGTGTAATGAGTCGTCTGTGATGAGTCAATTGTAATGAGTCGAGTGTAATGAGTCAAGTGTAATGAGTCGAGTGTAATGAGTCAATTGTAATGAGTCGAGTGTAATGAGTCAAGTGTAATGAGTCAAGTGTATTGAGTCGAGTGTAATGAGTCGTCTGTATTGAGTCGAGTGTAACGAGTCGAGTGTAACGAGTCGAGTGTAACGAGTCGAGTGTAATGAGTCGAGTGTAATGAGTCGAGTGTATTGAGTCGAGTGTAATGAGTCGTCTGTATTGAGTCGAGTGTAACGAGTCGAGTGTAACGAGTCGAGTGTAACGAGTCGAGTGTAACGAGTCGAGTGTAATGAGTCGAGTGTAATGAGTCGAGTGTATTGAGTCGAGTGTAATGAGTCGTCTGTATTGAGTCGAGTGTAACGAGTCGAGTGTAACGAGTCGAGTGTAACGAGTCGAGTGTAACGAGTCGAGTGTAACGAGTCGAGTGTAACGAGTCGAGTGTAACGAGTCAGGTGAAATGATATTAAAATAAATCCTCTGGACAGAAACTCCGTTAAAAGTTTTCTCTATCTGCTGAAGAGGACCTCACCTGGAGGTCGAAATACACAACTCCTCAAATTTCGTATTTCTGTCTCTGGTTTTCATTCCGTCATTGTTTGCAAATCAAACTCCACCTTTTTCAACCTTCATGTGTACGTAATCACTATGTACACCCTCTTGTGTGCGCACTGTGCACGCTCTCGTGTGTACGTAATCACTGTGTACGTCAGTCTCCTCGGTGGACACGCATAACGAAATGGTAGACTCGGTCGAAAATCCCACAATTAAATGTGATAATTGCAGCTTTAGGATGTCTCCTCTACGAGAGTTCAACCCCCCGTGTGTCCGCTCAGTAACCCTGGGGTAATATACCTTTATTATGGCAGCACCTGTCTTCCCTGGGGATACCTGTGTCCTCCTGGAGACACCTGTGTCCTCCTGAAGGTACCTGTGTCCTCTGGGGACATCTGTGTCCTCCTGAAGGCATCTGTTTCCTCTGGGGACACCTGTGTCCTCCTAGAGGCACCCGTGTCCTCCTGGAGGCACCCGTGTCCTCCTGGAGGCGCCTGTGTCTCCTGGAAGCACCTATGTCTTCTGACTGAGTGCGGAAATGTGTCAGCCTCGTGTTATCCACTGTCTCATGCAGCCGCAGCTGCGGCCGTGTTGTGGGTGTTAAGGGAAGTGTTGCGGGCAGTGTTGTGAGATTTGGGGGATGTAGGGAGTGTGTTGCACTGTGAGAGTATTATTATTTTATGTTGTATTATGTTGCATGCGATTGTATTTTGTTGCATTCTCCTGCTTCACGGTAGTGCGTTCTTGACGCACTGAGTTATCCCTGTGTTTGTAAATGTCTCAGGTGTGTTATACAGGACTGACCAGCTATCAAAGACTGAGGGACTGACCACATCACAGTCACATCTCCAGTGCAACTCTCCCCAGTGTTATGATCGCCAGTATTCGACTGAAGAAGCCTGCTACAAAGATATCAAAATGTTGCACTTATGTCTTGTTCATCTTGAGTCATGACTGTAAGATCACCTCTGGTCCAGTTCTTGCAGTAAATATTACCACCAGTCTGGTCCAGTTCTTGCAGTAAATATTACCTCCAGTCTTGACTGTAAGACCACCAGTCTGGTCCAGTTCTTGCAGTAAATATTACCTCCAGTCTTGACTGTAAGACCACCAGTCTGGTCCAGTTCTTGTAGTAAATATTACCTCCAGTCTTGACTGTAAGACCACCAGTCTGGTCCAGTTCTTGTAGTAAATATTACCTCCAGTCTTGACTGTAAGACCACCAGTCTGGTCCAGTTCTTGTAGTAAATATTACCTCCAGTCTTGACTGTAAGACCACCAGTCTGGTCCAGTTCTTGTAGTAAATATTACCTCCAGTCTTGACTGTGAGACCACCAGTCTGGTCCAGTTCCTGTAGTAAATATTACCTCCAGTCTTGACTGTGAGACCACCAGTCTGGTCCAGTTCCTGTAGTAAATATTACCTCCAGTCTTGACTGTAAGACCACCAGTCTGGTCCAGTTCTTGTAGTAAATATTACCTCCAGTCTTGACTGTAAGACCACCAGTTTGGTCCAGTTCTTGTAGTAAATATTACCTCCAGTCTTGACTGTAAGACCACCAGTCTGGTCCAGTTCTTGTAGTAAATATTACCTCCAGTCTTGACTGTAAGACCACCAGTCTGGTCCAGTTCTTGTAGTAAATATTACCTCCAGTCTTGACTGTAAGACCACCAGTCTGGTCCAGTTCTTGTAGTAAATATTACCTCCAGTCTTGACTGTAAGACCACCAGTCTGGTCCAGTTCTTGTAGTAAATATTACCTCCAGTCTTGACTAAGACCACCAGTCTGGTCCAGTTCTTGTAGTAAATATTACCTTCAGTCTTGACTGTAAGACTACCAGTCTGGTCCAGTTCTTGCAGTATATATTACCTCCAATCTTGACTGCATGATCACCAGACTGGAACAGTTAATGAGCACTGCTGACACTCCTCACCATCCCAACACTTGTAACCCACAAACTCCTTCTTGGATTAATTTCCTCCCTATTACCTCCTATTCCCCCACTCCCCATACATCACCAGCCTCGTCCCCAGCTTGATTTACAGCTTAATTGGGCGAAGCTTCGGAAATGAGATCGGTAAACAAAACAAGGAGGAAAAAAGAGAGGGGGTCAGGTAATGATAGGGCAAGAAATGCTCGTCTTTCCGTAGCGTTGATGACAAAGAGGAATTACCAACGTCTTCTTGCCACCCAAAGAGGCATTAGCGGAAGTGCTAGCCGGAAGCTTTAGCCGGGGAGGGGCGCCCCCTCCCTCTCTCTCTTTGTCAGTGTTTCGACTCCAGAAGGACGAACCATCGATCATTTTTAAAGGGAATCGTAAATTATCTTAGTAGGTTATGCTCTTGTCGCGGCGGTCAGACCAAAAGGAGGTTAAGAGGCCCTGAGGGCTTTCCTCTTGTTCCTGTCTTCCTCTAACTCCTCCTCTTCCTTCTCCCAATCTTTGTAGAGCTTGTCGTCACCCCCTTCTGTTTTAGCAATATTTCCACTGTTATCAAGCCCTTTTTCAAGCACTTTTTGGGTGGATTTTTTTTCCACTTCCTCCTGTGTTTTGGAGTTATTTATAAGGTATAACTACCAGCAGGTACTGGACTTATGCACTGCCTGAAATGTCTATATCAACCCTGAAATGTCTATCAATTCTGAGTTATCTATCAGCCTACAGCAGTCATGTTCTCCATTGTCAAGACGCAACACAGAGTACACAGTACACAATGTACTCAACTTCTAAGGCTTCAGCTGTTTCCTGAAAGCCAATGTGTACCGGCCAGTGGCAGACCTACATTTTAAGGGGGCCCCCTGAAGCTTGAATTGTTACAGGGGCCCTTCGCGACCTCTTCTCACTCAGTAGACCCAAAATTTATAAGCAATGACGACTCATGACGATTCTGAGGCCCCTCCAGGATTAGGGGCCCTGAACCTTAAGCTTCAGTAGTGTCATAGTGGACTCGCTCTTGGTCCCGGGACTTAAGGAATCCAAAAACACCGGTACACTAGTAGGATTCACGACTATTTGCGTCATTCGTACGTACTGACACGCGCGTGCGTTACGACGCAGATATACGCTAGTGAGAACGATGGTTCTGTTAACTGGAAGGGGAGGAGAGGAGGGAGGGGGGGAAAGACGAACGTAAGAGGACGGGAAAAGGAGAGGGGAAGCAGCTCTCTAACGCACCTTAATGAGGTGCGTTCCTCTCCTCTCTCAGCCTGAGAGGGGAGAGGGGAAGAGGGGAGAGGTTGAGGGAACGTCTTAATTACTCACTCGAGAAGTGTCAGGTCATTAATTAATACAAGTCTAGGTGCCACTACCTAATTATTATTTATATTACTACTGTTATTACTATTATTATTACTATAGTTATAATTATGATTATTATGATTATTATAATTACTATTATTATTATTATTAAAGCTTGATCCTGGAATAAATCTCGGGATCCATGTTGTATCCCTCACTTACAGGGAAGTATGCCTCATATTCTGGAGTATCCCTCACAGGTATCCCAAGAGGTATTCCTACCAGGCATGTATCCCTCGTGTGAAGATATCCTTCACAGGTATCCCTGGAGATATCCTTCGTATGGAGATATCCATCATAGGTAACCTTGGGGGATATCCTTCATGTGGAGATATTCCTGGGGGTATTCATGTGGAGGCATCACTCATAGGTATCCCTGGGGATACCCTTCATGTGGAGGTATCACTCATAGGTATCCCTGGGGATACCCTTCATGTGGAGGTATCACACATAGGTATCCCTGTCTCAGTCACAAACTTCCAGTCCTAGTGATGTCAGTCTTATTTCCTCTTTTTTCCCCTCTCCCTGATTTCCCCCTCCCCCCACCCATCGTGTGAGCTCAGAGCTCTCACCTCGCTGGGATGGTGAGCTTAGGGCTCACACCTCGCTGAGATGAGCCTTCCCTTCCACCCCCCACGCCCGCGCTGGTTTAGCGCACCGCGGGAACGCGCAACGGAGAGGTGCACGCAACCAGCTGTGTAAATGCCACTAGAAAGACATAAGAGGTGCCAGAGGTGGCGCTCTATCCCCGTCACCTCTGTACGGCCTTCCGTCTCACAATCGAGAGGACCCGGGTTCGATCCCCGGGGCGAGGCGAGATGTGTGTGTGTGTGTGTGTGTGTGTGTGTGTGTGTGTGTGTGTGTGTGTACCCCTGACATTGTCGTTACCTTCACTTGGAAGTAGGATCCATTCCTGCACTTGGAAGTAGGATCCAATCCTCCACTTGGAAGTAGGATCCAATCCTCCACTTGGAAGTAGGATCCAATCCTCCACTTGGAAGTAGGATCCAACCCTCCACTTGGAAGTAGGATCCAACCCTCCACTTGGAAGTAGGATCCAATCCTCCACTTGGAAGTAGGATCCAACCCTCCACTTGGAAGTAGGATCCAACCCTCCACTTGGAAGTAGGATCCAATCCTCCACTTGGAAGTAGGATCCAACCCTCCACTTGGAAGTAGGATCCAATCCTCCACTTGGAAGTAGGATCCAATCCTCCACTTGGAAGTAGGATCCAATCCTCCACTTGGAAGTAGGATCCAATCCTCCACTTGGAAGTAGGATCCAATCCTCCACTTGGAAGTAGGATCCAATCCTCCACTTGAAAGTAGGATCCAATCCTTCACTAGGAAGCAGGATCGAGTCCTTCACTTGCAAGCAGAATCGAGTCCTTCACTTGGAAACAGGATCCGGTTCTTCATTTGGAAAGAGAATCCAATCCCTTACGCTGGAAATGAGATCAGATCATAAAGCTCGCCTAATTGATTTTCGAAGCTGATGATAAACACCCCATCATCACCGAACTTATACTTTCCGTGGGAAAACGTATCGAATCAGCCGACGTAATTAAGTGTAATGAGCCTCGGTCAAGCTAGACTACCCCCCCCCCATCTCCCTCTACTCTTACATTTCTCTAATTACACGTCTAACTTCAAGCGTTATATTTAGAGGGACGTAATAATGGGACTCTAAGCGAAGCAAACGAAGAAGAATGGTGTCGCAAAAAGGCAGGAAAGAGACGTAAATCACAATGAGCTTCGTGGCGGCCATGGTCGGCCAGACCTTAGAGGCTTCGAGGAGAGCAGGGCTCTTCCTGGCTCTTTGTTGACACTGGCTCGTAAATCTTCGAGGTGCGTGACCCCCTCCACCTGACCTGATACAACTCTGCTCACCCACAACATTGTATATAAATATAGGGAGAGAAATGAGCGAAGGAGTGTGTGTGTGTTGCCTCGATTTGTGTTTGTTGGGTGTCAAGATTCAGCTTTTGGCCCCTAGAACGCGATGACATTAATGATTTCCAGCCCCCTGAGGTATTATCGTAGCTAGTCTTGAAGCTGGGTATTGAGTTCGAATGCTTTTCGTGTATATCTGTGTGTGGGGTGTTTACTCACCTAGAAGCATGCGTGTGTGTGTGTATACAGCTAGATTCATTCATCTCTAGATGTATATGAACCCAGATACACACAGATGCACACACATCTAAGTGTATTTACATTCACAAGTGTATGTATGCATGTTTATCTGGATGTATTGTGACTCACAATACTCCCATAAGAACCTATAGTACTTACTGGTAGGATTTCAGGTACTGGAAGAATAAAGTACCTGAATGATTCGAAGCACTAGGTGAACTTGAGGTACTGGAAGAACTGGAACTACTGGAAGAACTTGAGGTACTGGGAGGATTTGAAATACTAGAAAGTCTATTGGTACTGGAAGGTCCAGCAGTACTGAGAGGACTCAAAGTACTGGAAGAACTCTGGCCTATGGACTCGAGGTACCGGCAGAGCTGGAAGGGGACTCATAAAGAACTCGTACCTAGGGAAAAAGCCAAGCCTCTGGAAGAGATCAATTCTCTCCAGGTTAGGACGAGACTAGAGTCTCTGGAAGAAGCTGATCCTCTGAGAAAAGCACAAACTTCTAAAAGAAATTGGAGCATTTGACAATGTAGTGGGAGAGGAAGGCATCTAAAGAGATCACAGCCATCTTATTGGCAGGTCTTCTGCTAAAACTGTCTTCCCTACTTCCAACTTTAACAGTCACCGTCTGGCTGAATCCTCCCTAATACACAACATTCCTTGTATGAATCTTAGTCCTGGCTTCGTCTCTGTAGATGCCTTCTTCTAAAACAAAATAATGGAATCCATCTCCCCCAGGGTTCCATAAACCCCTTTACTTCTGGAATATCTAGAAGATAGGCTGGCATACTCTCTTAGGAACGGATATTTTTTAAGGATGCTTGATGTGTGTATAAAATAGAGAGAAACAATGGCTATTCCACCTCCAAGTTGACAACTTGGTTAAAGCGTGATTACCCGCATTACCTAGACGCTGTACTACCCCTGTGACTTATCGCTTCCAGCATGGTGGTGATAATCATTCGGGCTTCGAACTAAGTCACAGGAAATACATATTACCGGCTTGGTAAAAAATATAGATGATTCTATTGACCTTACCAAAGACGTAATCAGTATATTCCACTTTATTTTTACTGGTATTCTAAAATTATCTTTTTTTTTTATGTGTGTGTGTGTGTTAGGTAATTGCCAGGCATATTTGGAGTGTGACTCGGCATGCATGCTGCAGATGAGCTGCCATCCCTGCCCATCCTTGCCCAACCCTGCCCACCCGTTCATCTGTGGCGCACATTCAGTTGTCACGGAGGAGGAGGTGTGAATCCTGTTATGATCTTGTCGAGGATAGAGTCCCCCTTCTCTCTCTCTCTCTCTCTCTCTCTCTCTCTCTCTCTCTCTCTCTCTCTCTCTCTCTCTCCCCCCTGGAGTCACCCCGACCAGAGTGTCGTCACTCCCACTACAGAAACGTCACTTCCACCACAGTAACATCACCCCCACAGTAACGTCTCCCCACCACAGTGTCGTCACTCCCACCACAGTAACGTCACTCCCACCACAGTAACGTCACCCCACCACAGTAACGTCACTCCCACCACAGTAACGTCACCCCACCACAGTAACGTCACTCCCACCACAGTAACGTCACCCCACCACAGTAACGTCACCCCACCACAGTAGCGTCACCCCACCACAGTAACGTCACCCCCACCACAGTAACGTCACCCCACCACAGTAACGTCACTCCCACCACAGTAACGTCACCCCCACCACAGTAACGTCATTCCCACCACAGTGGGAGTGACGTCCCCACCTCCACTCCCTCTCTACTTCCATCACTTTTCCACGTTCAGGTTTGATCAGAGGAAGGGGAGGAGGAGGAAGGAGGGTGTAGCTCCTAATTCCTTGGATCAAACGCCCTCCTTCACCTGCGTCAATTCACTGTTGATGACGTCATATGTATTCACACTGCTGTTGAAATATTGACGTAATGACGCAGCAGGGACGAACGTCATTACTGCTGAGTTTGCAAGCTGGCGTGACGCAGTCAAGCTCTAGTCAAGCTGGCGTGACGCAGTCAAGCTCTAGTCAAGCTGGCGTGACGCAGTCAAGCTCTAGTCAAGCTGGCGTGACGCAGTCAAGCTCTACTCAAGCTGGCGTGACGCAGTCAAGCTCTACTCAAGCTGGCGTGACGCAGGCAATGTACTTCCCATTGTACTGGAAAGTACAATGTACTGGAAAGTACAATGTACTGATAAGCACATTGTGGAACATTTTTTCCAGACAGAGAAAACACATAAGGAAAAAAAATGTTTTTGCGAAATCTGGAAAAAAATCGTAATATTGTTTTTGTCATTTCTGTAAAATCCAAGTCAAAATCATCTTGTATTTTTCCCTCCCCCCCTACTCAAAAAAAAGTACGCATGTATAATCCATTTCCTCAGAACAAAAGCCTCTTATACCGGTCTAGGAAGTGGGAGGAGTGACAGGTGAAGTATAGGATAGAATCCTTAAATTACATAGCAACTACGTACATAGCTAACGTACATAGCTAACACGAGCCTAACACCGATATAGAACACTTAACCTAATACAAGCCTAACACCGATATAGAACACTTAACCTAATACAAGCCTAACACCGATATAGAACACTTAACCTAATACAAGCCTAACACCGATATAGAACACTTAACCTAATACAAGCCTAACACCGATATAGAACACTTAACCTAATACAAGCCTAACACCGATATAGAACACTTAACCTAATACAAGCCTAACACCGATATAGAACACTTAACCTAATACAAGCCTAACACCGATATAGAACACTTAACCTAATACAAGCCTAACACCGATATAGAACACTTAACCTAATACAAGCCTAACACCGATATAGAACACTTAACCTAATACAAGCCTAACACCGATATAGAACATCTAACCTAACACAAGCCTAGCACCGTTATACCACACTTATCCTAACACAAGCCTAACATCGCTGTATCTCAAAGGTGTAAGTTTATTTAGGTACAGTTATACACTAATACAGCTACACAAATTATCATACATAGTAATACACACGTGTATTACCTAGGATAACCACCAATAAAGTCAAAGTAACTGATTTCCACATCTCCCGGGCCACTTGACGCCCCATCAATAATAATAATAATAATAATAATAATAATAATAATAATAATAATAGCTGACATCAGTGACATACTACTGTATAGAAAGCCGCTTGTTATGCTGAGCATTTCCCGCAAATTAGGTCAGTTTTGTCCCAGGATGCGACCCACACCAGTCAACTAACACCCAGGTGCCCATTTTAACGATGGGTGAACATAGACAACAGGTGTAAAGAAACACGTCCAATGTTTTCATCTTCGCCAGGAATCAAACCCGGACCCTCACCGTGTGAAGCGAGAACTTTTGCCACCAGGCCACGGCTAAGACTACAACTTTCAAATATATTCGATACAGTGGTGATAAATGGTTTGAAAAACCGACAAGTTGAAGATTGAGACACTTATGCAGCATATGGGAATCTTTATTCAGGAAACGTTTCGCCACACAGTGGCTTCATCAGTCCATTACAAAGAGGAAGGCATAAGGAGAGGAGGAGAATGAGGTAATCAGTCCCTCAACCTGGAGTCGATGGACTGAACACATCGACTCCAGGTTGAGGGACTGATTACCTCATTCTCCTCCTCTCCTTACGCCTTCCTCTTTGTATTGGACTGATGAAGCCACTGTGTGGCGAAACGTTTCCTGAATAAAGATTTCCATATGTTGCATAAGTGTCTCAATCTTCAATTCGATAGTGTTTACATTACTGTATGTTTCTTGGGTTTGTGTCTGAAGTATCTCTCACCGTCTCTAGAAATATTCTTTTGGACGAGAGAGTTAGGGAGAGAGAACGTGACGCGTTTTCCGGGACACCAGTGATCACTTTCAGCCTGTGTCTACACATATTCTCACCTTCGGGAGAAGCACTTTCCCACAAGTCCCCCCTCAAACCTAACTAGATTCAATCATTACCGACGTCAATCCATCCATATCTCTCAACCTCAGCTCCACGAGCTGGTCAGTACCGACGCTGCAAGGTGACAACGGAAAACAGCGACGGGGAAGAGACCGTCAGAGATGACGGAGGAGAGAGAGAGAGAAATACGGAAAAATAGAAGAGACCTCCCGCATGGATCCACCATAGTCCTGCCGACCAGCATTCAAAGAAAACGTACCGGTCCACTGTGCGGGGTAGCCGGCCACGGCTGTCATTAGTAGCCGGCCACGGCTGTCGTTCGTAGCCGACAACTGTTATGTAAACTCGTGACACACACACACACATTGTGTGTATGTGTATGTGTGTGTGTGTGTGTGTGTTACCATTTTGTCCTAGGCACATGTCGATTAGACACTAGGCCTGTGTGTGTGTGTGTGTGTGTGTGTGTGTGTGTGTGTGTGTGTGTGTGTGTGTGGGGGGGGGTGTGTTTATTTATATAAATGTTCGCTATTCACGTGAATTCACTACTTAAATTCAAGATACACGACACACTGGAATACAGTGACATGTGTGTGTGTGTGTGTGTGTGATATATATATATATATATATATATATATATATATATATATATATATATATATATATATATATATATATATAATATATATATATATATATATATATATATATATATATATATATATATATATATATATATATATATATATATATATATATATGCACCACAACCCGGCTGATCAGGAACTGGTTGTCCCGTTATGGTACAATTAGCACAGTTCTGGATGATTTACATACACACACACAGACACACACACACAGACACACACACACAGACACACACACACAGACACACACACACACACACACACACACACACAACCAGTAGGAAATGACTCCGCAAACTAACCAGTAAAGGAAATGAATTTTTGGGACGATTACCAACCAAGAATATCAAAGAGAGAGAGAAAAAAAAGAGAGTGGGGGGTTGGGGTGGAAAAATGAAGATAGATGGAACTGGGAGGGGGGTCGTTGACCCCTATAGGAAGTCAGTGTCGTCATTCGCCTCCGCTAAACGAGCAAATATCGCTATTGTAGCGGTGGTTCGTTCCCAGTGATCTCTTATCTTTCTCTCATCGTAACAAAATTAAAAATATGAGAGTGGAAAGAGGAGGTGAGGGAGGACCCGACGAATGGGGGAATATGGGAGAATAATTATTAACTCGGAGTGGAAGAGAAAGAGGGAAGAGAGAGGGGAGGATAAGGAAGAGGGGAGAGAGAATATGACCAGGGAAGGAGAGAGGTTATGAAATAGGGGAGAAGAGAGGACAAGAAAGGGGAAAGAAGAGAGGACAAGAAAGGGGAAAGAAGAGAGGACAAGAGAGGGTTGGAGACAGGAGGGAAGGACAAGGTATGGGAGAAGAGGGGAAGAGGACAAGACAGGAGAGGAGAAAACACTAGACATAAGGGGAGAGAGAGAGAGAGAGAGAGACGTGGGGAGTAATGGAAAGTGGGAAGGAGAGGAGGAAAGAAGAGGGGAGGGAGGAGTATGAGGGGAGAGAGAGAGAGAGAGAGAAGGGGAGGGCCAGAAAACAAGGGAATATAAATAATTTTTGGAGGAAGTGGATGATTTTCGCGATAAGAAGGAAACGAGAATAATGTGTGTGTGAGAGAGAGAGAGAAGAGAGAGGGAGAGAGAGAGAGAGAGAGAGAGAGAGAGAGAGAGAGAGAGAGAGAGAGAGAGAGAGAGAGAGATACATTACACATCAAGAAATATGAGAGAGGAAGTTGGCTCAAGATTTTACTCTAGTATCAACAGCAGCATATAACCCATGCGGGTTTAGCGTGTTCTAAGGGGAGGGGGAGGGGAGGAGGTAAGGGTAAGAGTGCAAAAGGAGTAAGGAAGTAAGGGTTAAGGGTGTAAGGGTTACTGATGTGAAGGATAAGGGTATAAGGATTACTGATGTGAAGGATAAGGGTATAAGGGTTACTGATGTGAAGGATAAGGGTATAAGGATTACTGATGTGAAGGATAAGGGTATAAGGGTTACTGATGTGAAGGATAAGGGTATAAGGGTTACTGATGTGAAGGATTACTGATGTGAAGGATAAGGGTGTAAGGGTTACTGATGTGAAGGATAAGGGTATAAGGATTACTGATGTGAAGGATAAGGGTATAAGGGTTACTGATGTGAAGGATTACTGATGTGAAGGATAAGGGTGTAAGGGTTACTGATGTGAAGGATAAGGGTGTAAGGGTTACTGATGTGAAGGATAAGGGTATAAGGGTTACTGATGTGAAGGATAAGGGTGTAAGGGTTACTGATGTGAAGGATAAGGGTGTAAGGGTTACTGATGTGAAGGATAAGGGTGTAAGGGTTACTGATGTGAAGGATAAGGGTGTAAGGGTTACTGATGTGAAGGATAAGGGTGTAAGGGTTACTGATGTGAAGGATAAGGGTGTAAGGGATGCAACATGTTAAGTTCCCTGTGAGGTCATCTCACAAGACGTCAGACTTATCTCAGCCAAGACTGTACTGCCTCGTTATTACCCTCCTGAGAGAGAGAGAGAGAGAGAGAGAGAGAGAGAGGAGAGAGAGAGAGAGAGAGAGAGAGAGAGAGAGAGAGAGAGAGAGAGAATACTTTGAGAACCTTCAGATGTTTTTCCCCCTCAAGGAAGGTTCCTTGATGTTGGTGAGGGGCTCTTGATTTAGGGAATTGGATCTGTGCTCCAGTTCCCCGAATTAAGCCTGAATGCCTTCCACATCCCCCCCCCCCAGGCGCTGTATAATCCTCCGGGTTTAGCGCTTCCCCTTGATTATAATAATAATTCAGATGTTTTCAAATTGATTATTTAGTAAAATTATATATATATATATATATATATATATATATATATATATATATATATATATATATATATATATATATATATATATATATATATACATTAGTACGTGTATATATAGTTCTACATATATTCATCTAATTTAACTTGCAAATTACTAAAAATGTTAAATGCGTATATTATGTAAACTGAAGATATATGAGTGACCATGCACGTCTTGCAGTAAATTGTTGCACCAGGGAACAAGATAACGACCCAACAAGATGGTTACTCCAGTGATGAACTGCACAGTTTGACCCAAAAAGTCACTGGGTAAAAATATAATCGTTACAAAGTTTTTAATATATATGTATGTCGTGCCGAATAGGTAAAATTAGTTAATTAGCAAGAACTCATTTAAAATTAAGTCCTTTCTAAAATTTTCTCTTATTCGTTTAAATATATATATATATATATATATATATATATATATATATATATATATATATATATATATATATATATATATATATATATATATATATATTTTAATTTATGTTAATGTCAAAAGTAATGATTTTGTTCCAAAGGAACCTTAGAAAACTTACCTAACCTTATTATAACAAGCGTAATTTAGCTTATCTTAAATATATTTAAATGGATTAGGCTAAGTTTACAATAATGTAATAAACACAATGAAATATATTTATTTTCGTTAGGTTCAGAATGATCTTTGCGAAATTATTGTATACACAAATTTTCGCTTGCCTTATTCGGCAAGAAGAGCGTTGCTATTTAAGCCAAAATCGCAAGTTTTACCTATTCGGCACGACATTATATAATATACATACGTGTGTGTGTGTGTGTATGTGTGCGCGCGCGCGCGGGCGTGTGTGTGTATGTAGGACTTGAGTCCTGGAGATGAGAAGTACAGTTCCTTCACGCTGAACGAGGCGTGTGGATGTTGCAACACTGAGGGTCATCTGAAGTGCACTTTCTGTGCACGTCTTGCAAGACAGCTATTGAAGGGAAAAAGATTCCTTTTATGTACATTCTCCAGGTCTGTGTTTTTGCCCACCTTGAAAGCGGCTGTTGGTGTACAACAATATTCCAGCCTAGAGAGTACAAGTGACTTAAAGAGGATCACCACTTGCTTGGGATCCTTGCTTTTGAATATTCTCATTATCCATCCTATTATTATCCTCTTGGTGTAATAATAACACTTGTGATCCTTGGAAGTGAAGTCCTCCATTATCACTAACTTTTATTCTCCTTTCTGGCTTTAATTTCCTTAAAATTTCCACAGTGGAGTATCTGAAATTTATCCCCACTATACATCATATTGTTTTCTGTGGCCCACTGGAAGACTTGCTGTATATCCGCTTGGAGATTTTCACTGTTCTTAATACTATATGCTATTCTCATGCAAATTCTGCTATCATCTGCAAAGAACGACAAGGTGCTGTGATTTATGTATCTACGTCGGAAATGTGAGTGAGGAAAATGATGGTTGATAGTACTGTGCCTGGGAGTGAGGAAAATGATGAGGGCGAGTACTGTCCCTGGGATTGAGGAAAAGGACGGGAGGGGGGGATGGAGAGTACTGTGCCTGGGTAAACAGAGCTCTTCACCGTGGCTGCCTCCAACATTACAACTACTGTAACATTCCATGTGATAGAAAGTTACAATCCCATCTTCTCACCATTCCAGTTATGCCCTTTACCTACCTTTTCTGCAGCATTACACCGCGATCGCATTGTTCAAGGCTTTTGCGAAGATTGCGTACAATGCGTCTGGGGGTTCTTGATCTAAGAAACTGAATCTGTGATCCAGTTCCCTGAATTAAACCTGAACGCCTTCCATCCCCCATGAGCCCTAAACCCGTGGGGGTTATACAGTTATCCTCAAAGATTTGTTATGTTAGACCATAAATTAAGGACTAAACCTTACGAACCAAAGCAATTACGGACAGTAATTACGGACAAGATAGATTATAGGGAAAAAAATAATATATTAGAAAACAGGGGAACTAACGTGTCCCTTAAGGTGGTACGTTAGTGCCATCAATCTATACTGTCACCTTAGTGGAACACTGAGTTCCAGGAGCGAGGGTCCGGGCCAGAGCTCACGGACATCTCGGTAAAGCTTTTATTGAAGTCAGATGGGTTTGGGTTATGTTGGGAGAGTTTTGTAACTGTATACGAAACTGAGTCTCGTTCGTGAATTCGTTCAGATTATCAGCCTTTAATCTGACTGCACATGAGTCATATTGAGACACTGGTATCTCACTTGTTTCTTTCGTGTCATCAGTGTGAGTTCCATCTTGACTGAACAACACTGAGAGAAAGAATCACTCTCTCTCGAAGAGAATAAACAGCATATGAAAAAAATCTGGAGATTTCTACCTGGAGCTATTTCAATGTTTTCTTCCCTCTACATTTATATATTAAAAAGTTCAGTTATGTTGGAAGCTCTTTAAATTGTGTGTGGAGGTCCACGAGCAGCCCAGGCGTCGGCCAAGATAGAGCAGGCGTTCCTTCTTTGAACCGCCACACTCAGGCACTGGAAGAGAATAGTGGCAAATCCTTAAATGACATTCTGGGGATCCAACCAGTGATCTGACAGTCCAAATATCACTTTACCAATGGAGCAATTGAGATTAGTGGCACCTCAGTTAGGAAATGATTTCCGTAAGATAGGTCTGTGGCAGCCACGGTTTGGAACGCTGGAACGCTTGCAAGCACTTGACTTATACTCACTGGAGCTCAGGCGAAACAGATGCATCATAATCTACACTCTCAAGATTTTGGAGGGACCGATCCCTAATCTGCACACAGAAATCACTCCTTACGAAAACAAAACACTTTGCAGGCAATGCAACATACACCCAGAGAAAACGCAATAAGTGTCCGGGGCCCAAGACTGTTCAACAGCCTCCCACCAGCCATAGTGGTAATTACCAGTAGACCCCTGGTTGTCTTCAAGAGGGAACTGAACAGACGCCTAAAATCAGTGCCAGATCATCCGGGCTGTGGTTCGTACATTGGACTACGACAACCCAACTCCAGGTGATTTTTTAGTGGCAGGAAACGAAAAAAGAAAATGGAAGGAAATAACAAAAATAGTCCACCACCTTGGAGCCTTGTTGGACTGGAGGAGCAGCCAGTGGCCACCCATGGCCCTCCAGAATTACAACTACTGATGCCAATAACAAAATCCCCCCAACAAACACAGAATACAACCTCGTTCATATTTGCTAATATACAGGGCCTTAAGCCATCCACCAACAACAAAATACCTTTTATCAGTGGACTTCTAGTGGAGTCTAATGCAATGTTTGCAGCCTTCACAGAGACTCACACAAAAGATCACTTTGACAGTGAAATATGGATAAGTGGTTACAACCTTTTTAGATGCGACAGAAAAAACAGGCAACAAGGGGGGGTTGGCCTGTATGTCAAAGAGTCCCTTATCTGCACGGAGTTGCTGAACACCACAAATGAGGTAGTTGAAGTTCTATCAATAAAGATCGAGAACCAAAACCTAGTCATTGTGGTTGTATACAAGCCACCAGATGCAACTTCACAACAGTTCAAGGAACAGCTACTGAAAATCGATTACTGTTTGGAAAACCTTCCAGCTCCATCCCCAAACATCTTACTGCTTGGTGATTTCAACCTAAGGCATACAAAATGGAAGAATGTAGCAAATAATGTTATAGCTGAAACAATCCCCGGAGGTAGCGCAGATGAAAGGTCACACACACATGAGCTACTAAGTCTCTGCGAAAAACACACCTTAAGCCAGCAGATAGTGGAGCCAACAAGACTAGAAAACACACTTGACCTTATCTTCACAAATAATGAGGACCTGATAAGAGACATAAGAATATCAAAAACAACTAATTCCGATCACAATCTAATCGAAGTCCAGACGTACATGCATAGGGGTCCTGAACAGCAGAATGCATGTACCTGTGAAGGTGTCTTCACAAAATACAACTTCAACAACAAGAACATCAACTGGGACCAGGTAAACCATGTCCTAAACGAAACATGTTGGGAAGATGTCTTAAATGACATGGATCCAAACCAGTGCCTTGAAAGGATCAACTTCCTGGTAGCCGAAGCATGTTCTAGGCATATTCCCCTAAGAAAGAAGAAGAGCAGGAGTAAACTGGAGAGAAAAAGACGCTCCCTCTACAGAAGACGACGAAGAGTCACTGAGCTCCTCAGGAGTGCTAGAATATCTGATACACGAAAGGAGGCGCTGACCAGGGAAGTGGAAACTATCGAACTTAAGCTAAATGACTCTTACAGGAACCAGGAGAGGCAGGAGGAGCTTAAAGCTATTAGTGAAATTGAAAGAAATTCAAAATATTTCTTTTCATATGCCAAAAACAAGGCAAATACCACATTTAGTATCGGGCCCTTACTCAGACAGGATGGGACTTACACAGACGACAACAAGGAAATGAGTGAAATATTGAAATCCCAGTACGACTCTGTGTTTAGTGAACCACTAATCGGTCTGAGGATCGACGACCCAAATGATTTCTTCATGAATGAGCCTCAAAACTCCATAAATGTATGCCAGATTTCCGACATTACCCTAACTCCGATAGATTTCGAAAAAGCCATTGACAACATGCCTATGCACTCAGCCCCGGGCTCAGACTCGTGGAACTGTTTTCATTAAGAACTGCAAGAAACCCCTCTCGCATGCCCTAAGTACACTATGGAGGAGGAGCTTGGACATGGGTGAAATTCCACAGTCACTTAAAACAACGGATATAGCCCCACTCCATAAAGGTGGCAACAAAGCATTAGCTAAGAACTATAGACCAATAGCTCTGACGTCCCATATCATAAAAATCTTTGAAAGAGTGCTAAGCAGCAGGATTGCAAATCACCTGGATTCCCAAAATCTGCACAATCCAGGGCAACATGGGTTCAGGGCAGGTCGCTCCTGCCTCTCACAACTACTGGATCACTATGACATGGCCTTGGATGCACTGGAAGAAAATCAGAATGCAGATGTAATATACACAGACTTTGCAAAAGCATTTGACAAATGCGATCATGGCGTAATAGCCCATAAAATACGTGCTAAAGGAATAACTGGGAAAGTGGGGAGATGGATCTTCAACTTCCTAACAAATCGAACACAAAGAGTAGTGGTCAACAGAGTTAAATCGGAGGCTGCCATAGTGAAGAGCTCTGTTCCACAAGGCACAGTACTCGCCCCCATCTTATTCCTTATCCTCATATCAGACATAAACAGAGATATACACCACAGCACCGTATCATCCTTTGCGGATGATACTAGGATCTGCATGAGGCTGTCATCTGCTGAGGACGCGGTTAATCTCCAAGAAGATATAAACAAAGTTTTCCAATGGGCAACGGTAAACAATATGATGTTCAATGAGGACAAATTCCAACTACTCCGTTATGGAAAACTGGAGGAGATAATAACTAGAACAGAGTATACTACTGACTCCGGCCATACAATAGAGCGGAAAACTAATGTAAGGGACCTGGGAGTAGTAATGTCTGAGGATCTCACTTTCAAGGATCACAACAGTGCCACGATCGCACGTGCAAAGAAAATGATAGGATGGATAATGAGAACTTTCAAAACGAGAGATGCCAAACCCATGATGATCCTTTTCAAATCACTTGTTCTCTCTAGGCTGGAATACTGCTGTACATTAACATCTCCATTCAAAGCAGGTGAAATCGCAGATCTAGAGAGTGTACAGAGATCCTTTACTGCACGTATAAGTTCTGTCAAGCACCTTAACTACTGGGAACGCTTGGAAGCACTTGACTTGTACTCGTTGGAACGCAGGAGGGAGAGATATATCATAATCTACACTTGGAAAATCTTGGAAGGAATGGTCCCAAATCTGCACACAGAAATCACTCCCTACGAAAGTAAAAGACTGGGCAGGCGATGCAAAATGCCCCCAATAAAAAGTAGGGGCGCCATTGGTACACTAAGGGAAAACACCATAAGTGTCCGGAGCCCAAAACTGTTCAACAGCCTCCCATCAAGCATTAGGGGAATTGCCAATAAACCCCTGGCTGCCTTCAAGAGAGAGCTGGACAGATACCTAAAGTCAGTGCCGGATCAGCCGGGCTGTGGCTCGTACGTTGGACTGCGTGCGGCCAGCAGTAACAGCCTAGTTGATCAGGCCCTGATCCATCGGGAGGCCTGGTCATGGACCGGGCCGCGGGGGCGTTGATCCCCGGAATAACCTCCAGGTAACCAGGTAACGTGCGGCCAGCAGTAACAGCCTCGTTGACCAGGCCCTGATCCACTAGGAGGCCTGGTCATGGACCGGGCCGCGGGGGCGTTGATCCCCGGAATGCCCTCCAGGTAGACCACTAGTATGATACATGTTAAGGAAATACTCCTGAGGGGGGACAAGAGCTATATCTACAATTTAATATTTCTTTATCCCCCTTCATTTTATTGCTTATTATGTATACGCAATGAAGTCAAACGACGCGACTTGTTCCCACTGAGTGGATAATATTGCTCATATTTTAGTAATTAAACCATCCATCTTCTGACGTGACGGTCAGGGATTTAACCTCGAGTACTGTCCCAGGGGTGGAGGACCCCAATGGACCGCACCCACCCCTGGGAGGGGGTTCAAAGGGGCATAACCCCCCCACTCGCTTATCACTAGTGTAAAAATCTGGGCAGCACCACCACCTGGGCAGCCAATCTTGCCATACCCAACCCTCTTACACATACCGCTAACTTTACGCTACTTTTAAAAAAATCCACTCAATTTCGCCGATAAAAATGACGCTAGTGATTAAGCTAACATTAACATACATATCTAAGATTTTACGTTAATGTTTTGCTGGGTTATAGACGTTAAGGCATGCAAAAAGTTAAAAAAACAAAAAGCGTGACTTTAAATTAGCGAAGGTAGATATGGCAACATTTTAGCGCGCGCAGCGACCACGTGTTGTGGTCCAGCTGCTGCCAGTCCACCAATCACAGCCCTCCACTGCCTGCGAATTCTTATACTGGCTGTGGCTTGGGATTAATTTCACCCCTACAATACAGCATATATTCGTCATCTAATACACGCGTACCCTCGACAGTGATCTAGAGTCAACAATGCATCAATTCTGGTAAATTACTTTCGAATTTCTGGATAAACAAGTTAACCGTCAGTTAAAAACGAAGCCAAAAATCCGGCCGCCCGGAGGTAGGCAAGCCTCTCGTTTAGGCTAAGTCACTGAAGTCACTAATTTTAATGAGATTCCCATCTGTACGACCCCTCTCCCCGGAGAAGCCTGAGTCGGCATCAACGCCGCGGATCAAACCATCATCTGTTCCATTACCAATTTTTTTCCTCTCACTTATTCCCCACCACCTGTTTAATTTTTTTTAAATGCCTTTCGTGCAGGCGAGGAGGGGGTCTTCACCCCCCATTAAGACCCATACGTGTTTAGCCCTTCACAGTAACTAATATAATTCCGGTCTGGAACTGTATAATCGCTTACACGTGTGCAATACACCTGGAGTATACCTGGAGAGGGTTTTAGAGGTCAACGCCCCCGCGGCCCGGTCTGAGACCAGGCCTCGCGGTGGACCAGATCCTGATCAACCAGGTTGTTACCGCTGGCCGCACGCAATTCTACGAATGAACCACAGGCTGGTTGGTCAGGTACTGACTTTAGGTGTCTGTCCAGCGCCTTCTTGAAGACAGT
>NC_091326.1:4864342-4876842 GCF_038502225.1 Cherax quadricarinatus | reverse complement strand
ATAATAACCGCTAATAACAGACAATTTAGCATTAATACAGTGATTACCTGGTCTTGCGCATCACTGACCTAACGTACAATGGTCCGTGAATGGTCCGTGAATGGTCCGTGAAGGAGTGGGAAATTTACCAAGAATTTCGATGACATACAATTTCCGAGAGAAGAAAGATGAGATACACAGTTTAGTTGGAGTGGGTGTGGAGTGGAGTGGGTGTGGAGTGGAGTGGGTGTGGAGTGGAGTGGGTGTGGTGATGTAGGGGGAGCAAACCTCAATAAATACGATGGCAGACTATTCTAAGCGTGCACAGTCTGCTTGAACAGGAAGGTTAACTACCAGTACACACAGGCTTCTCGACTAACTGCCCCCCCCTCCACCACTACCAGTTTCTGATCCTAGGCACTGGAGCTACCCACTTTGACTGCCCGCTGTTTCCAGTAGCTGTTGTGACCCCCCCCCCGACGGGTCTAGAGCTTCTACACTTGGGAATCTTAAAACTGCAAACGTTCCCCCAGCCACTGGATTTCTTCAGTTACAGGTAATCAGTCCCTGAGCCTGGAGCCTATATGTTCAGCCTACTCACCTACTATACTCAGCTAATTGTGGTTGCAGGGGTTGATACTCAGCTCCTGGCCTCGCCTCTTCACTGGCTACTACTAGGTCCACTCTCTCCCTGCTCCATGAGCTTTATCATACCTCGTCTTAAAACTATGTATGGTTCCTGCCTCCACTACGTCACTTTCTAGGCTATTCACAACACATGAGGTTCACAGCACACGAGGTTCACAACTCATGAGGTTCACAACACACGAGGTTCACAGCACACGAGGTTCACAGCACACGAGGTTCACAACACATGAGGTTCACAACACACGAGGTTCACAACACACGAGGTTCACAACACACGAGGTTCACAACACACGAGGTTCACAACACACGAGGTTCACAACACACGAGGTTCACAGCACACGAGGTTCACAGGTTCACAGCACACGAGGTTCACAACACACGAGGTTCACAGCAAACGAGGTTCACAGCACACGAGGTTCACAACACACGAGATTCACAGCACACGAGGTTCACAACACACGAGGTTCACAACACACGAGGTTCACAACACACGAGGTTCACAACACACGAGGTTCACAGCACACGAGGTTCACAGCACACGAGGTTCACAACACACGAGGTTCACAGCACACGAGGTTCACAGCACACGAGGTTCACAGCACACGAGGTTCACAGCACACGAGGTTCACAGCACACGAGGTTCACAGCACACGAGGTTCACAACACACGAGGTTCACAACACACGAGGTTCACAGCACACGAGGTTCACAACACACGAGGTTCACAGCACACGAGGTTCACAGCACACGAGGTTCACAGCACACGAGGTTCACAGCACACGAGGTTCACAACACACGAGGTTCACAACACACGAGGTTCACAACACACGAGGTTCACAACACACGAGGTTCACAACACACGAGGTTCACAACACACGAGGTTCACAACACACGAGGTTCACAACACACGAGGTTCACAACACACGAGGTTCACAACACACGAGGTTCACAGCACACGAGGTTCACAGCACACGAGGTTCACAACACACGAGGTTCACAGCACACGAGGTTCACAGCACACGAGGTTCACAGCACACGAGGTTCACAGCACACGAGGTTCACAGCACACGAGGTTCACAGCACACGAGGTTCACAACACACGAGGTTCACAACACACGAGGTTCACAACACACGAGGTTCACAGCACACGAGGTTCACAACACACCTTCCTCCATTCTCACAATATTAAACGATACACTATAGTATACACTCACTAGTTTCCTCACTAGTTTCCTCACTAGTATACACTCACTAGTTTACTCACTAGTATACACTCACTAGTTTCCTCACTAGTATACACTCACTAGTTTCCTCACTAGTATACACTCACTAGTTTCCTCACTAGTATACACTCACTAGTTTCCTCACTAGTATACACTCACTAGTTTCCTCACTAGTTTACACTCACTAGTTTCCTCACTAGTTTACACTCACTAGTTTCCTCACTAGTTTACACTCACTAGTTTCCTCACTAGTTTACACTCACTAGTTTCCTCACTAGTTTACACTCACTAGTTTCCTCACTAGTTTACACTCACTAGTTTCCTCACTAGTTTACACTCACTAGTTTCCTCACTCGTTTACACTCACTAGTTTCCTCACTCGTTTACACTCACTAGTTTCCTCACTCGTTTACACTCACTAGTTTCCTCACTAGTTTACACTCACTAGTTTCCTCACTAGTTTACACTCAGTTTGCTCACTAGTTTTCACTCACTAGTTTCCTCACTGATTGAGGTGTATAAATGGAAAACAGGAATAAATAAAGGGGATGTAAATAGCATACTGAAAATTTCCAGCCAAGACAGGACTCGCAGCAATGGTTTCAAGTTGGAAAAATTCAGATTCAGGAAGGATATAGGAAAGCACTGGTTTGGTAATAGAGTTGTGGATGAGTGGAACAAACTCCCGAGTACAGTTATACAGGCTAAAACGTTGTGTAGTTTTAAAAATAGGTTAGATAAATACATGAGTGGGTGTGGGTGGGTGTGAGTTGGACCTGGCTAGCTTGTGCTGCTGGGTCTGGTGCAGTGCTCCTTGAGTGGAGGTGACCAGACTGGGTGGGTCATTGGGCTAATCCGGAAGGGGGGACCTGGACCTGCTCCGCATGGGTCAGTAGGCCTGTTGCAGTGTTCCTTGTTTCTTATGTTCTTATGTTTACAGTGAGTTATGATACACTATACTTTATCCTCACTAGTTTACTCATTAGTTTACACTCACTAGTTTACCGGCGACATTACTATGTGGAAGACAGAACATTACAGTACACTGTACATCAGTACACTGTACATCAGTACACTGTACATCAGTACACTGTACATCAGTACATTATACTGAGAAGCAACCGCAGTATACCTAAATGAATAGCTGGGGTCAGGACAGTAAAGCGGAAGGCTCTCTCCCTATCCTCCAGCCACGTAGGATAGTCGATAGAGGGGTAAAATCCAGGGTAGTGAAGTGGAAGGCTGTCTCCCCACCCTCCTACTACACTGAGGTCAGTATAGTATAACAGAAGGCTCTCTGCCCACCCTCCGCTCAATAAACACGAGTATTTGCTAGGAATAGTACAAATAGTACCTGCTGTAACTACCACTGACACTATACTACCACAACTACTATCCCCTGGTTGGTCCATGACCATCTGGTCTCCGTAGAAAGACAGTCAACTACCATCACGGCTGCAGAGACCTGGGCCCCTTACACTGTGTCCAGATAAAGCTCTGCTTTACCAACTGGTCTTCAAAATATCTATATTAGAACTTTAAGTTTTTTTAGTAAATACCAACTGTAGTAATGCAAGGAACAGTTCCAGTGATCTGTTAGTGACTCCAAATACCAAGAGTTAAACTAACGTGTGTGTTGCCTCTACTACCCCGAGGTTTTATATTTGCTTCGATTGATTTGTCTTCAGATTATAATCAACGGAAGAGAGCAAAGCCGAGAGAGAGAGAGAGAGAGAGAGAGAGAGAGAGAGAGAGAGAGAGAGAGAGAGAGAGAGAGAGAGAATTACTGTTGGATCATAACTTTCTGATAACTATTGAGTGTGGCTAACTGGATATTCACGGCGAGGTAATTGAAACATGACCATGTGCACCGTGGGTGGTTGTGGTGGTGGTTGGTGGTGGTGGGGGGGGTTGTTGGTGGTGGTGGGGGGGTTGGTGGTGGTGGTTGGGGGGATTGGTGGTGGTTGGGGGGGTTGGTGGTGGTTGGGGGGGTTGGTGGTGGTTGGGGGGGTTGGTGGTGGTTGGGGGGGTTGGTGGTGGTGGTTGGTGGTAGTGGTGGTAGATGGTACCATGGCAACAAACACATACAACATACAATATACAACACACAACACAAACACCACACACACACAAAACACATACACACAAACGACACGTACAACACAAACACACAATACACACACACAACATACAACACAGCACACACAACACAAACACAACACACAGCACACACAACACAAACACACACAATACATAACACACAATACACACAACACACACACACACACACACAACACAAAGGTCACAGCATCACGGGTCACTACCCAGGTTACAATATCACTCTCCCAGCGTCACGGAACTCTCGTAAGATCCGCCGCTCCTTGATTACCAACGGGAAATAGAACTGTAACGAACAAGCGTTATTACGTGACGATTAAACAACGAGTGATTAGATAACGAAATAAAAGGTCATTGTGTACTGTGAATTAACGACGGGAATTAATGCTAACGAGAAACTCTCTCTTTCTCGACACCTGGCTATGTATAAATTTTTCTGTTGGTAATGGTGATTGTTGAGGGTGAATGGTGATTTAAGATAGTGATTGTAATGCTGATAGTTGATGGTTGGCGGTGATTATTGGTGGTGATTGTTAGTGATTTTTATGGTTGGTGATATAGCTGGCGATGGTGATTTTGTTGTCGATGGTGATTGCTGGTGATGGTGATTTTGTTGTCGATGGTGATTGCTGGTGATGGTGATTTTGTTGTCGATGGTGATTGCTGGTGATGGTGATTTTGTTGTCGATGGTGATTGCTGGTGATGGTGATTTTGTTGTCGATGGTGATTGCTGGTGATGGTGATTTTGTCGATGGTGATTGCTGGTGATGGTGATTTTGTTGTCGATGGTGATTGCTGGTGATGGTGATTTTGTTGTCGATGGTGATTGCTGGTGATGGTGATTTTGTTGTCGATGGTGATTGCTGGTGATGGTGATTTTGTTGTCGATGGTGATTGCTGGTGATGGAACATGTCCCATCTCCCCCCATACCCTCCCCATCACTAACACAGCAAGGCGTACACACACCCATTTCCTCTTGAAGTGTCGCGGTAATGGGGTCAGGCTGCTGGGAAATAGGAAGAAAGGATGCGGGGAGAGAGCGGAAAGAGGGAAAAAATTAAGAGAAAGATGGATAAAAGAGGGGAAGAAGAAAAATCATTTTTATTTCATCTTGAAGCACAAAACCTGAAGGGGTTGTAGAGTCCCGTGAGGTGTAGCTCGAATGCCTTGGATTAAGACCCATCCTTGAAGGTTATGTAACATTAGGAGATAACCCATGGGGTTTATCCATGTTATTATGTGTTATCCATGTAATTGTGTGTGTTATCCGTGATTATCCACTTCCTTCAACCACTCTATTGTCCTGCGTTATCCATCTTGTAAGGATATAGTCAAAAATTGTTTGTATCCTGCCCTGGATTATTATTTCTGGTCATCCTTCTGACAAGCCTTATGGATAGAGAATATTATGTTGCTGAGTACATATCCTTGAGGGACCTCGCTGGTAATACTCGCCCACCAGGACTCGAATCCTCCCCTACTGGATGGATGCTTTTTCTCCTTCAGATCTAATCTTTCTCATAAAACTGACAGACAAGGAATGTAATTGTGACAGTACCGTGACTAGAACCATGTGTAAAAAAAGGCACATACAGTGAATGTGAATTATGAGGTCAACAGGAATAGTAACAGTAACAGTAGAAAAATAATAGCAAGAGTAACAGTAACGGCAACAATAGTAACAGTAAAGCAACAACGGCAACAACAGTAATAGCAGCAGTAACAGCAACGACAGCAACAGTAGTAACAGTAACAGCAATAACAACATCGAACAACCATAACTTACATCTCTTATCAACCCTCCAGATCACACAGGAAATTTGGTTATTGTAGTCATTAATAACTCCAACAGCCATTACAAGCTTCCCAGATCAACGTATTGTCCCGCAAGTGATGTATAGTGGCGCAGATATAACGTATGGTGGCGCAGATATAACGTATGGTGGCGCAGATATAACGTATGGTGGCGCAGATATAACGTATGGTGGCGTAGATATAACGTATGGTGGCGTAGATATAACGTATGGTGGCGTAGATATAACGTATGGTGGCGCAGATATAACGTATGGTGGCGTAGATATAACGTATGGTGGCGTAGATATAACGTATGGCGGCGCAGATATAACGTATGGTGGCGTAGATATAACGTATGGTGGCGTAGATATAACGTATGGTGGCGTAGATATAACGTATGGTGGCGCAGATATAACGTATGGTGGCGTAGATATAACGTATGGTGGCGCAGATATAACGTATGGTGGCGCAGATATAACGTATGGTGGCGTAGATATAACGTATGGTGGCGCATATATAACGTATGGTGACGCAGATATAACGTATGGTGGCGTAGATATAACACACACACACACACACACACACATACACACACACACACACACACACACACGCACACGCGCGCGCGCGCACACACACACACGCGCACACACGCACACACTCGCACACACTCGAGGTCACAAACACTACAAGTTTTATCCTTATCAGACACTTCAGCATCCCTCATCTCAGTCTCATCGCGTGATCCCACAATCTGTGTCAGCATCCAATGGATGTCCAGGGTAACTCACTTTCTCTTGCGTCTGGCAGACGTCACCTGCCCACACAAACAACACATTCTTGACACCACAGGTGACAATAGTGCAGATTTGAACGATTTTGTGGATATTCTCGGCTACCCTTTTGCCAGACGTGTTTTTTCTGTCATATTCCTTCACGCGGGATGATTTTTCCATCTTTATACTCTATATATTTTGTATGACACACACACACACACACACACACACACACACACACACACACACACACACTTGAAGGCCCATGAGTCAGCCTGCTTCACTGGCACTCTTGCAATATCACCGAGGCACTCCAGTGCCAGCTGACATCATCAATTGGCACTTAATCAGTATATGATTGTTGCTGTGTAGTAAATTGAGAGAGGACGGAGGAAGAAAGGGTGGGGAAGGTTGATAAATAGGGAGGTAGGGAGAGTAAGTAGGGAGAGAGAGATGTAGGGAGGGAGGTAGGGAGAGTAAGCAGAGAGGGATGTAGGGAGGGATGTAGGTAGGGAGAGTAAGCAGGGAGGGAGGTAGGTAGGGAGAGTAAGCAGGGAGGGAGGTAGGTAGGGAGAGTAAGCAGGGAGAAAGGTAGGTAGGGAGAGTAACAGGGAGGAAGGTAGGTAGGGAGAGAATTGTGGACAAGTTGTAAATTGTTCCAGCCAAGGTATTGTGATTAATTAGGGGACGAGGCGGGGGTCAGTGGCTAAGACTTTACCCCAACTTTCCGCACGAGTTGGGGTCGATCTCCATTATTTCTCCGCACGAGAAATAATAGAAATCACAACCCGTACGAGTATAATAAAGCCCTAGGTTTGATCCGAGGAAGGGAAGGGTAACTAAAATTTCTGAAATCAAGTCCTCTTCTCTAACATCAGTACTGGAGTCAGATATGAAGAGGTAAATATGGGAAAGGGGGGGGGGAGGTCCTAGTCAGGAATAGGGATCTGAAATAGGGACTAGAGCTACGGTAAATAGGTACGGATAGGCAGGACGACCTATTTAGAACACCTGTTCATTCCAGTGAAGAGGCGGGATCAGGAGCTATGACTCGACCCCTGTAACTACAATTAGGTGAATTAGGCGAGTACACACACACGAAGACAGGAGGCAGGAACCATACATAGTTTTAAGGCGAGGTATGATAGAGCTCATGGGGCAGGGAGAGAGAGGACCTAGTAGCAATCAGCGAAGAGGCGGGGCCAGGAGCTGTGACTCGACCCCTGCAACCACAAATAGGTGAGTACAAATAGGTGAGTACACACACATCCCGCCCACCGATATCTCTCAAAGCCAAATACTCACTTGAGGCGGACAAAAGCAAGAGATTGCTTTATCAAGAGTGGACACGAGAGACGCCCAGGGGAGCTATCAACACGAGCTACAAGTGATAACTAATTGCTTAGATCAGATACCCTGGGGGAGAGACAGATTACTGGGGAGAGGTGCGGGGTGAGAGGCAGAGGAGAGACTAGAAAATGGGAGAAATATAAACAGGATATATATGAAAATAATGCCACAGTGAAAATTGGAAATTAAACGTGAACGCTTTCGTGTTCACACACACACACATCAATTTGCAAAAAAAAAAAAAAAAAAAAATTGCAAGCGCTTTCGTGATTTTTCACAGGTAGATGGACTATTAACATCGACTTTAGGCTGAGAGACTGATTACCTCAAATCTCCTGATCTTCAACCATTGTTCTCTGTATTGGACTGAGGAAGTCACTCGTTGACGAAATATTTCCGCAGTAAATATTTCTTGGACCTGCGCTGAAGACTGCTGACAATACCTCAGCTGCCCTTCAAGACTACCGAACTACGACTGTTTGTTGTCTCGCTCGTAGCAACGAGCTGGCAGGATGGTAGGAAAATATATGTAGGGCAACTGTTGTTGGGGACTCTCATGTACGATATGTGAACTGTTCCTTGTGAGAGACAGACAGGTAGAATAGGATGAATCTCTCCTCCTGACGCTGGGGTGGAGGATTTTGTTAGCAGGTTGAGCTGTATCCTGACAGAGTGGAAATGAACCCATCACTGAGTGCTGGAGGTAATGATGTCAGGAAGCCTCAGAGCGAGGAGTTGCTGTGAAGTTATGAAAAGGTTAATGGTATTACTTAAGAAAGGGGCGGTACACTGGTTATATGTGGCATTGTTACCTAAGATGGAGGTCGGGAACGAATGCGTGTCTAGAATCAATGGAGTGAACAGCTAGTTTGGTGAGTATTGTGTGGACTCCACCTGGAGGGTATTCCAGGGATCAACGCCCCCGCGGCCATTCCACGACCAGGCCTCCTGGTGGATCAGTGCCTGATCAACGAGGCTGTTACTGCTGGTCGCATGCAGTCCAACGTACGAACCACAGCCCGGCTGATCCGGCACCGACTTTAGGTATCTGTCCAGCTCCCTCTTGAAGACAACCAGGGGAAGTTTATTGGCAAAAGGGACACTTTCTACGATAAAAGTCGCAATTCTTTTCATATGCCAAAAACAAGGCAAATACCACATCTAGTATCGGGCCCTTACTCAGACAGGATGGGACTTACACAGACGACAACAAGGAAATGAGTGAAATATTGAAATCCCAGTACGACTCTGTGTTTAGTGAACCACTAATCGGTCTGAGGATCGACGACCCAAATGATTTCTTCATGAATGAGCCTCAAAACTCCATAAATGTATGCCAGATTTCCGACATTACCCTAACTCCGATAGATTTCGAAAAAGCCATTGACAACATGCCTATGCACTCAGCCCCGGGCCCAGACTCGTGGAACTCTGTTTTCATTAAGAACTGCAAGAAACCCCTCTCGCGTGCCCTAAGTACACTATGGAGGAGGAGCTTGGACATGGGTGAAATTCCACAGTCGCTTAAAACAACGAATATAGCCCCGCTCCATAAAGGTGGCAGCAAAGCATTAGCTAAGAACTATAGACCAATAGCTCTGACGTCCCACATCATAAAAATCTTTGAAAGAGTGCTAAGAAGCAGGATTGCAAATCACCTGGATTCCCAAAATCTGCACAATCCAGGGCAACATGGGTTCAGGGCAGGTCGCTCCTGCCTCTCACAACTACTGGATCACTATGACATGGCCTTGGATGCACTGGAAGAAAATCAGAATGCAGATGTAATATACACAGACTTTGCAAAAGCATTTGACAAATGCGATCATGGCGTAATAGCCCATAAAATACGAGCTAAAGGAATAACTGGGAAAGTGGGGAGATGGATCTTCAACTTCCTAACAAATCGAACACAAAGAGTAGTGGTCAACAGAGTTAAATCGGAGGCTGCCATAGTGAAGAGCTCTGTTCCACAAGGCACAGTACTCGCCCCCATCTTATTCCTTATCCTCATATCAGACATAAACAGAGATATACACCACAGCACCGTATCATCCTTTGCGGATGATACTAGGATCTGCATGAGGCTGTCATCTGCTGAGGACGCGGTTAACCTCCAAGAAGATATAAACAAAGTTTTCCAGTGGGCAACGGTAAACAATATGATGTTCAATGAGGACAAATTCCAACTACTCCGTTATGGAAAACTGGAGGAGATAATAACTAGAACAGAGTATACTACAGACTCCGGCCATACAATAGAGCGGAAAAATAATGTAAGGGACCTGGGAGTAGTAATGTCTGAGGTTCTCACTTTCAAGGATCACAATAGTGCCACGATCGCACGTGCAAAGAAAATGATAGGATGGATAATGAGAACTTTCAAAACGAGAGATGCCAAGCCCATGATGATCCTTTTCAAATCACTTGTTCTCTCTAGGCTGGCATACTGCTGTACATTAACATCTCCATACAAAGCAGGTGAAATCGCAGATCTAGAGAGTGTACAGAGATCCTTTACTGCACCTATAAGTTCTGTCAAGCACCTTAACTACTGGGAACGCTTGGAAGCACTTGACTTGTACTCGTTGGAACGCAGGAGGGAGAGATATATCATAATCTACACTTGGAAAATCTTGGAAGGAATGGTCCCAAATCTGCACACAGAAATCACTCCCTACGAAAGTAAAAGACTGGGCAGGCGATGCAAAATGCCGCCAATAAAAAGTAGGGGCGCCATTGGTACACTAAGAGAAAACACCATAAGTGTCCGGGGCCCAAAACTGTTCAACAGCCTCCCATCAAGCATTAGGGGAATTGCCAATAAACCCCTGGCTGCCTTCAAGAGAGCTGGACAGATACCTAAAGTCAGTGCCAGATCAGCCGGGCTGTGGCTCGTACGTTGGACTGCGTGCGGCCAGCAGTAACAGCCTAGTTGATCAGGCCCAGATCCATCGGGAGGCCTGGTCATGGACCGGGCCGCGGGGGCGTTGATCCCCGGAATAACCTCCAGGTATTCCCGTAGCAACTTCACAAAGTGGCAGATACAGTAGGTGCCGAGTCCTAACCCTTGGGAATAACAATTAAAGTAACACACAGACTAATATAGAATTTTGATCACATAGAACACAAGAATGGAGGAACACTGCAGAAGGCCTACCGGCTCACACATGTGAAAAGGACTTGAGAGTGATGGTCAGCAGGCATCTTAAACCCAGACACCAGTGCCTAAGTGTGCATAACAAGGCTAAGAGAGTGCCTGGTTTTGTATCAGGAAGTATAAACACGAGTGCAAAAATTATTTTACCGTTCTACTAAGACGTCACGTAGATTCCGCAGCACAGTTCTGGTCTCTACAGAACGCATAAATATACAATAGAAAAAACAGAGAAATATAAAATTAATCCATTGTATAAGGCATCTTAAAGGAAGATAGAATGAGAGACTAAGTTACACTTACAAGACATAGAATGAGGAGAGATATAACTAAAGTATAACAGAGGTAACCCGTCATAAACAGGGATAGAATTTGCTGGTATAAACCTTGGTAATAAATACCGACAAGTTGGTTTAGAAAGACACGTAAGCAAACACTATGACATATTTATTAGAAAACGTTTCAGTCCTGGGACCTTGATCACTTCTTAGAAGTGGTCAAGGTCCCAGGACCGAAACGTTTTCTAATAAATATGTCATAGTGTTTGCTTACGTGTCTTTCTAAACCATAGAATTTGCTACCGAAGTGTCAAGATTATTGTGCACCCCATATCCATCCTGTGGACATAAACAAGGAAGATCGTACAAGGAAGATCTGAATTAAGTGCTTGAAACACCTAACCAAGAAGGGATACGGAATAGTGGATTAAAGTTGGGATGACATTAGATTTAGGAAGACTGGGGGAGGGGGGAATATTGATTTGACAGTAGAGTTCTGGACGAATGGAACAATCTGCCAAGTAATGGAAGCTAAGAGCGTCGACAGCATTAATAAGCTAGACACATACGAGAGTGGGTAAGATTGGCGCAGAGAAAGACCTGCCTAGCATGGGCCAGTAGGCCTGTTGCAATGCTCCAGTGTTGTTGTGACCACGTGAACCTTCACCGGTGATCGCTTGACCTCGTTTCCTGTGTCCACGTGACCTATTTACTCTGTGACCTCTCAACTCCAGTGACCACCTGACTTCTCACCTCCTACACTGACCTTGCCTGGGGCGGGCACGCGAGCGAGTGGCCACCCACCTGTTATCTTGTTTACATGGCTGAGTTATCTGGGTGGCTGGGTGGGTTATCACCGTCTGCTCAGCAGTGCCTGGTACGCCCATGATAACACCTACTTGGCCGTCCTTATCAGTGTGTTCAGAACCTCAAGGGGAGATGCTGGTGCCCGCGGCTTTGACTTGATGATGTTGCTCCTCTGGTGGTGGGGGAAGGGATGATGATAGTGGTAGTAGTAGTAGTAGTCTGAGGACTAGCGGTCCCCCCCCTTTACTAGTCAATAACACCCTCGTTTAATAACCAATAAGGATTAGATATCTATCGAGATATAATTTGTAGATTGGATGTCGTTGTTGACCCGCTATCTGGGAATAGTTGAGAAATCTTTTAACGGGG
>NC_091326.1:4839110-4864242 GCF_038502225.1 Cherax quadricarinatus | reverse complement strand
CATGTTCACAAATACCGGAAACAGCACCGGTCCCAGGACTGACCCCTGTGGGACCCCGCTGGTCACAGGCGCCCACTCTGACACCTAGCAACGTACCATGACTCGCTGCTGTCTTCCTGACAAGTATTCCCTGTTTCATTGTAGTGCCTTCCCTGTTATCCCTGCTTGGTCCTCCAGTTTTTGCACTAATCTCTTGTGTGGAACTGTGTCAAACGCCTTCTTGCAGTCCAAGAAAATCCAATCTACCCACCCCTCTCTCTCTTGTCTTATTGCTGTCACCATGTCATAGAACTCCAGTAGGTTTGTGACACAGGATTTCCTGTCCCTGAAACCGTGCTGGTTGTCGTTGATAAGCTTATTCCATTCTAGGTGTTCCACCACTCTTCTGATAAAAATCTCCATGGCTTTGCATACTATACATGTCAGTGACACTGGTCTGTAGTTTAATTCTTCGTGTCTGTCTCCTTTTTTAAAAAATTGGAACTACATTCGCTGTCTTCCATATCTTAGGTAGTCGTCCTGTTTCGATAGAAGTGTTGAATATTGTTGGTAGGGGTACACACAGCGCCTCTGCTCCCTTTCTCAGGACCCATGGAGAGATGTTATCCGGCCCCATCGCCTTTGAGGTCTCTCGCTCACTTAGCCTCTTCACTTTTTCCTCGGCTGTGTGTGTGTATGTGTGTGTGTGTGTGTGTGTGTACGGTTCCAGCAGCTATAAATCTGGTTGACCTGAGAGGTGTTCCACAAGTGGTAGTAATTCCTGTGAAGTTTTGAATTGTGGCTTTCGAATTGACTAATTTGCCTCCATAAAAGAGGGTGGAAGAGGGAGGGAGAGAGGGGAGGGGAGGGGAGAGGAGGAGAGAGGGAGGGGAGAGAGGGGAGGGGGGGGGAGAGAGAGAGAGGGAGGGAGGGGACGAGAAAAAGGGACGGGAACGAACGAGGAGGGGGTAGGGAAAAGGGAAAATAGCAGAGGGAAGCGTAGGGAAGGAGCAGACTGGAGGGAAGATATGAGAGAGAGGAAACACACACACACACACACACACACACACACACACACACACACACACACACACACACACACACGTGAACGACATGACGGAAGGAATAAACTCTGAGGTGTCCCTGTTTGCAGATGACGTGAAGTTGATGAGAAGAATTCACTCGATCGAAGACCAGGCAGAACTACAAAGGGATCTGGACAGGCTGCAGACCTGGTCCAGCAATTGGCTCCTGGAGTTCAATCCCACCAAGTGCAAAGTCATGAAGATTGGGGAAGGGCAAAGAAGGCCGCAGACGGAGTACAGTCTAGGGGGTCAGAGACTACAAACCTCACTCAAGGAAAAAGATCTTGGGGTGAGTATAACACCAGGCACATCTCCTGAAGCGCACATCAACCAAATAACTGCTGCAGCATATGGGCGCCTAGCAAACCTCAGAACAGCATTCCGACATCTTAATAAGGAATCATTCAGGACCCTGTACACCGTGTATGTTAGGCCCATATTGGAGTATGCGGCACCAGTTTGGAACCCACACCTAGCCAAGCACGTGAAGAAACTAGAGAAAGTGCAAAGGTTTGCAACAAGACTAGTCCCAGAGCTAAGAGGTATGTCCTACGAGGAGAGGTTAAGGGAAATCAACCTGACGACACTGGAGGACAGGAGAGATAGGGGGGACATGATAACGACATACAAAATACTGAGAGGAATTGACAAGGTGGACAAAGACAGGATGTTCCAGAGATTGGACACAGTAACAAGGGGACACAGTTGGAAGCTGAAGACACAGATGAATCACAGGGATGTTAGGAAGTATTTCTTCAGCCACAGAGTAGTCAGTAAGTGGAATAGTTTGGGAAGCGATGTAGTGGAGGCAGGATCCATACATAGCTTTAAGCAGAGGTATGATAAAGCTCACGGCTCAGGGAGAGTGACCTAGTAGCGATCAGTGAAGAGGCGGGGCCAGGAGCTCGGACTCGACCCCCGCAACCTCAACTAGGTGAGTACAACTAGGTGAGTAGTACACACACACACACACACACACACACACAAATACAACAGGCCTAGTGTCTAACCGACATGTGCCTAGGACAAAATGGTAACTAACTAACACACACACACACTCTCTCTCTCTCTCTCTCTCTCTCTCTCTCTCTCTCTCTCTCTCTCTCTCTCTCTCTCTCTCTCTCTCTCTCTCTCTCTTGTTAGGTGAGGCTAACAAGCGTGTCCACTAGACCTCTCGGTCACATGACAGAGACCTTCCATTGGCTTACCAGGGAGTTTCAAGCCTGTCTACTACCCGAGGGTCATTAAGTCAAGAATACTTTAAACCCTAAAGTAGAGATTAAAGTATATTCTCAGTGTATATACACTTCACAGATATACATCCCAGTGTATATACACAGATATACTCCTCAATGTATATACCTTTGTAAAAAGGCTATTATCTATACATTATTATTATTATTATTATTATTATTATTATTATTATTATTAAGGGAATTCCTAATAAAAAAAAATTATTTGTTGGTAAAAACGAAAAATCGTAAAAAAAAATCCAACCAATAATCGGCAAAATATATTTTGTTCTTTTATTAGTCGATAAAAAACTGACCATGTACACAGTGTACACATAACCTGTGTGTACACGTAACTTGCATGTGCACATGACTGCTGTTTGAGGATATGTGCACATATCACATACATGTGTGTGCACATAGGCTCACGTAATACATATGTGTACATAACTTCACATAACTTACATGTGTGTGCACATAAACTCAAGTAACTTGTGTGGCATGCAAAGAGTACGTAACGTTTATTCGGCACATGTACACACCCTCATTTACAGGCTATCTCCCCCAACCAGCGAACCAGGTGACTGAGGGTTGACGATGGGGCCCCGTCGTTCAACCAGTACCCAGGTTCCAGCCAATGAGAAGATAGTTTTGGCAATCGCAGAGGTTATGTGGGTACCACTCTCCTGTCTGCCCTTGTCATTCCCATTCTAGAGCTGGTTGAAGCACGGTCTGCTCTCTAGTGGCTTCTATTCTGCCTTGCTTACCGTGGAGTGCACTAATACCTATCAGTGTACATAGTGTATATAGTGTACATACTTCTGTTCTAAATTGGTGAAGGATAATATGTCAAATTTTTTCTGTGTTTATTTTGCTCCCTTTACACCCAGGATAACAGGCCATTTGGACTCCTGGGCTGTAATATGGGGGCCTGTCCGGGAGTTGGAGCTGGACTTAGAGAAATGGTTGAGCCTAGGGTGAAGCTGGTAGCAGGAACATTGTGTAGCTTGCTGTCTGGCATTGCATTTAGCTTTGCCAATGCTTTACAAACTTTGCATGTCAGTTGCTTTGCTATGGTCAGCCTTGCTATTGTGTGATCGTTCAACAGCTCGCTACTAGCTTGTTCAGGTGTGCTCGCTTTGCTACGGTCAATCTTGTGGAACAGTGCAGCTTGCTGTCTGGCATTGCATTCAGCTTTGCCAACGCTTTACAAATTTTGCGTGTCAGTTGCTTTACTATGGTCAGCCTTGCTATTGTGCGATCGTTCAACAGCTCACTACTAGCTTGTTCGGTGTGAAGATTTTGCAGTCAGCTGTGCTATTGCGTATCCACCTTGTATGCGTATTCTGCAATCGTACTGTGCATAGCTAAGTGTGTTCTGCAAATAACGTGTTACGTTGGGGTATTCTGCAATCGTACTGTGCATAGCAAATAACTTATACATTGTGGTATGCCACCTAGACGAGTCAGACGTCTGGTGTCGGCATATACTTTGTTTAACCTACCTAAATTGTCCCTACAGCGTTGTTGGCAAATTGATCGTTCCATTGGCATTAATTACGAACGCACTCTCACAGCTGCGCAACTGCGTTCACTGATTGCTGACAAACTTATAGAAGAAGAGATGGCACATCAGACTCCTCCCTCTACGGGAGCTAGGGCAAAAACTCCTATGTTCTCGCAGGAGGAAGTTGATACATCAACGGAGCAAAATCATCAGTCTAGTGCAGCAGGGTTGTCTCAAGGTGAATCAGCGGCGTTGGCACTTGAGCTGGCAAAAATCAATCTTGAGCTGACTAGGGAACAGAATGCATTTGCAAAAGAAGAATTTGATAGGGAAAAAGAAAGGAGGCAGTTTTCGCATTCTGTAAATGACTTTAGTTTACAGAAAGCAGTACAGCTTGTTCCCCGCTTCAATGAGGCCGAACCAGAACAGTTTTTCGAAACTTTCGAAAATCAGGCTCGAGCCTTGAGGTGGCCGGAACAGCCTTGGGCATCGTTGATTCACACATCATTGTATGGTAAGGCACAGGAATTTGCGTCAGTGTTAAAGGACACTGATGTTTTCGATTATAAAGTAGTGAAGACCACAGTGTTTGGAGCATATACTTGTATCCCAGCTTAGTATCGGAAGCTTTTTAAGCTAGGCAGACGACAGCTTGGTCAATCCCTGGTTGATTTTGTGCAACAGCAGACCAAAGCTTTTACCAGCTGGTATAAAGCAAGTGGTGTTGCTACCTTCGATGATCTTGTGCAGCTTATTCTGATTGACAACCTGCTGGAGTCTGTGGGACCAGAGGTTTGAGTCTTTCTGCAGGATCGTGACTTAACCATTGCATTGGAGGCAGCCAGGTTGGCTGATACCTTTGAAACTAACCGCTTCTTTTCCGAGCAGTCCCATCTCTCTTTTCAACAGCCTGGCATAAGCAGAGATCGTCAACCTTGGAGAAGGAAGTGCCAGCCGGAGGGAGAACGTCTACGTCAGCCAACTAAGTCACCTGGTGAGCCACGCTTCTCAACTTGTGGTCCACCTGGTGAGAGACAAACTACTCAACATGGTGCATCTCGACAACAGTATCCAGAGAGACACCAGCCAGAGCGACACCAGCCAGAGTGACACCAGTTGCAACGTCAGTAGGGAGTTAAAGGCAAACCTGTCGTCTGCTACATGTGTAACCAAGTAGGTCACATCAGTCCCAACTGCCCCCACAAACCCCAACCCATTGGGAAAATCTCTAATATCCCTAGTAACATGTCCGTCCCTAAGAGAAGTAGAAAAGGGGATGGTCCCTTATTACTGTAAGAGTCTTATTTCCCTTAAGGAAAACTCCGAAACAACTGAAGTCAAAACCTTTAGAGATACTGGAGCATATTGCTCACTTATAAGAGAGGGAATATTACCCCTTTCAAAGAACACTTCCTTGAATTCCTCTGTTTTATTGGAAGCATTTGGAGGAGCTATATATTCTGTCCCTTTGCATAAAATTTATGTACAGTGCAAATATTACACTGGGTACTTGACTGTGGGTGTATCCGAAGGATTCCCCATGAAAGATGTCATGTTATTACTGGGTAATAACATTACTACTGCTAGTGTATGTCCTGAACCCATAATTAATTCTTCTCCGGTGGTGGCCATAACTCGGGCAACATCCCAAGGGTTGTGTGGCGAGAATGTTGACCTATCCTTGGACGACTCCGATCTCGGAAAAGCCACGTTGTTTTACGAGGGAAACTGGCCAGAGCCTCGTAGATCAAGTGAACAGACCCAGATCAAGCCTTCCTATTCCAAGGTTGCAGGTTTGCCAGATATCTCTGTTTCCATGCCCGAGGGACTGTCCTTCCGGGAGGAACAACGAAAGGACCATTCTTTAAATTTCGCTTTTCAGGCAGCCATGGGTAAATCCTCTTTAGATCATCCGGTCAAGTATGAACTTAAAAATTACTATTTGATCTGCACTGAGACTGGTAAGGAGATAGAGGGCCGGCAATTGTCTGACAGGTTAGTAGTTCCAACAAAGTTTAGACCTCAAATATTGAATATATCTCATAATACTTCATTAGGAGGTCACTTAGGAATTACTAAAACCTTATATAGAATCACAAAAGAATTTTCTTGGCCAAAATTAAAGCAGGATGTGAAGAATCATATTAGGTGTTGCCGAGAATGTCAGCAAGTAGGAAAACCTGGGCATTCCATTAAACCTGCACCTCTTCAACCTATACCTGCTGATGAAGACCCTTTTGTAGATTTAATTATAGATTGTGTAGGTCCACTACCTAGGTCAAAGTCGGGAAATCAGTACTTATTTACCATTATGGATAGAGTAACTAGATACCCTGAAGCAATTCCCAAGCGTAGTATTAATACTAAAGCTATTCTCAAAGCTTTAACAAGATTTATTTCTTGTTTTGGCATTTCTAAAACTATTCAAAGTGATCAAGGTACTAACTTCACTGCCGAAGCATTTAGGGAAGCATTAACTAGGCTAGGGATAATCCACAACTTATCCACTGCCTATCATCCTCAGTCCCAAGGCTCCTTGGAAAGATTCCATCAGACGTTAAAAACCATGATGAGAACTTTTTGCATGCATTTTCCTACAGACTGGGATGAATCACTACCTTTGTTGCTGTTCTCAGTACGAGAAACGGTGCAAGAGTCTACCGGGTTTAGTCCGTTTGAGCTGATCTTTGGGTACAATGTACGAGGTCCTCTTCGAGTGCTCAAAGAAGGATGGGAGAAGACGTTAGCTAAACACTCTACAACACTTCTTCAAGGTTGCAGGTAGCACGTCAGTTACCCAAGGCTAACCTAAAGGCAGCTCAAAGTAAGATGAAACAGAGGTATGACAGAAATGCACAATTCCGCTCCTTCCATCCAGGAGACAAGGTGTTGGTGCAGGAACCTATACCTGGCCACACCTTGAAAGCTAGATTTACGGGACCTATCCATATTGTAAGTAAATTTTCTGATGTAAATTATGTGGTAACTCCCCTTGATAAGACCTCAAAAACTAAAACTTACCACATTAATCAATTAAAATCTTTTCATACACCAGATAGTCCCAGTAATGACTCTGTCCTCTTCCTCTGAGGACGACTCTGACTCTTTGCACTCTATTTCTGAAATTAATATTAAACTTCCAAATTCTGTCCTCCTCAAGAACCCTAGCCCTTTAATGGAGGGATTATCTGAAACTCGAGCAACAAGTTTAACTGAGCTTCTACAGTCATACCCTAATATTTTTTCGGATGTGCCGAAAAAATGTACGTTAGGTCATCATGATGTAGATGTGGGAAACTCTAAACCTATTATAAACTCTCCCCCTACAGAGCTAATCCTGAAAAGCAGAGGCTACTTCAGCAGGAAGTAGAATTTCTGTTAGAGCATGGGTTAGTGGAGGAGGAGTCTAGTCCATGGGCTTCACCGTACATCCTTGTTAAAAAGCTGATGGAGGGTTTCGTATGTGTACAGACTACCGTAAGGTGAACGAGGTCACAATCACAGATGCTTACCCTCTTCCTCGTCTGGATGACGTAATTGACTTTGTGGGTAAGGCGACTTTTGTGTCCAAATTAGATCTCCTTAAAGGCTACTATCAGGTACCTTTGACAGATAAGGCGAAGGAAATCTCTGCCTTCGTAATTCCAGGAGGTCATTATCAATACACAGTTACATAAATATACAGCACATAAACTCAAGTAACATGTGTAACATATATGTGCACATAACTTGTGTGTGCACATAACCTCACCTATAGCAACGTCCCCCCCACTCCCACCGGCGGTGGGGGGGGGTGTTGAATGCATCAACAGCTACGGTTAAATGTGACTGGACTTTGAAGTCGGCCAGGGCATCAATTATGGTAAAATAAAACTCAATACGCTAAGAGGGGGAAATTTGGGACATATTTTTTAGATTTTTTGGGGGGGGGGATTTTTTTCACTAAAATTAAAATTTTTGGAGGGGGAGAATTTAAAAAAAATGAAACTGAGTAAAAAGTCTTAATTCTGTAGATTATAGTTTAATGACCATTTTCATATTTAATTATGGGGGAAATGGGTTTAGCCCGTCCTGGACGACTCAAAAATTAGATTTGGTCCATCCTGGACGATTCAAAAATTAGATTTGGTCCATCCTGGACAATTCAAAAATTAGCTTTGGTTCGATCTGGACACTGGTCAAGCCAAGACACTGATAAAATCCTTTAAAAAGTGGTTTTCCTCATCACAACTCTGTAATTCGCACGAGCCTTCGAGAGAGTCAAAATATATATATATATATATCTTTCAAACACCGGCCGCCATTTTACTAAACAAACCTTGAAGCATGATCCTGGTGTCCCTGGTATTTACCTTCGTTCCCCCGTGGCCAAGGGACGGCCAGGGAACGCCCTAATTGTGTTGCAGCTTGCACGATCCACTCGCTGAGGGCCCACGCAACACCCCGCCCTGCCTTTGTGGCTGCAACGGCGGTATGGCCATCAATGTGGGCAGTTGGGTGCGTGACGACATCAATAAAGCATTGGGAGGCAGTTCGTCTCTCTCGGCTTGAAAACGGCTCTCCCAGGCATCGGGAAATAAATCACGGAACGGGTGGGGGGTTGAACCCACGGTAAATGAGTCCTCAAACTCACAGGCCAGTTCGTTAACCCCTTGGCCAGCTGGTATATTTCTTTACTGCTTCGTGGGCCGTCAGTGAAACATCGGGAGGGATAAATTAGACACATGTGCAACACTTGAGTATCATTATTGGCTTCATCAGTCCAATGCACAGAAGAATGGTGAAGATCAGAAGGAGATTTGAGGTGATCAGTCCCTTAGTCTCCTTCCGATCTTCACCATTTTTCCTTACACTGAGTAACAGTTAAGTATCTTTACTCCGAAACGTTTCGCCTACACGGTAGGCTTCTTCAATCGAGTACAGAAGAGTTAGCAGAAGCAATAGAGATGTCAAGACGATGTAATCAGTCCATCTCCATTGAAGATATAGTTTCGAGGTAGTCAGTCCCTCAGCCTAGAGAAGAGCTTTGCTCAATAGTCTGAAACAATGTATAGGACTGATGAAGCCACTGTGTGGCGAAACGTTTCCTAAGTAAAGATGCCCAAGGGTTGCACATCTGTCTAATTTATCAACTTATCGGTTGTCTGAACCATTCATCTACCTCGGGACAGAGTCCATCTCTCGGCTTCAAGACCTCTTTCCAAGGCATCATTTTGGGACCCAGTGTTGCTGAGGACTCTTAAGAAGAGCTATGTTGATGCTGGCGAGAGGGGCTCTTGAACTCTTGAGTTAAAGAGTTAAAGGCACCCTTATTTCCATTACATTAAGGGTATACAATACCAGCTAATGGGTGAACCAGACACAGGTACTGAAGCCGTCCAAGAAAATACGCGATACATAATTAGATTATCTTGACCTCAGTAATAGGCAGATTATCGGAGTCTATCACAGCCGATTTAATACGGAGACTTGATCCTCCGTATGAAATCTGAATTCTCATTCTCTCTGCCCTCCGACGAAACTAGACCAGCGACCCAGGAGCTACACTGACGGTCGCTACACTTACTAGTCTTGTGCAAGAAAGGTATAAAATACCGACAATGTGAAAGGACACATGTGCAACATCTGGTTATCTTTATTATAGACGTTTCGCCATCCAGTGGCTTTATCAACACAGATTCCAGGACATAATTAAAAGACAGTAGAACTATATACAAAAGATGAGGTAATCAGTCCCTCAGCCTTGGAATTAGTGTTCACAACATCGTGATGGTGCTCGCATCTTTTGTCTTCTAATTATGTCCAAGAATCTGTATTGATAAAGCCACTGGATGGCGAAACGTCTACAATAAAGATTTTGTACACATGTGTCCTAACTCTCACTAGATTGTCTGAGAGGAAAGACGTTCAGATCGCTTAGGGGAAGATCAGGTCTTCGTGTTACCGCCACACCTGGGAACATTTATTGACGGGAGATTTACGTTAAATACTGGAGACTTATGTTAGATACTGGAGATTTTTGTTAAGTACTGGAGATTTTTGTTAAGTACTGGAGATTTTTGTTAAGTACTGGAGATTTTTGTTAAGTACTGGAGATTTTTGTTAAGTACTGGAGATTTTTTGTTAAATACTGGAGATTTATGCTTAATACTGGAGATAAGTCTTAAATACTGGAGATGTATCTAAAATACCGGAGATGTATCTAAAATACCGGAGATGTATCTAAAATACCGGAGATGTATCTAAAATACTGGAGGTTTGTCTTCCTGGGTTGAAATTTGATCACCTTCTGGACGGAAGTTACCTGTCGGGTATACACTTTACAAGCGTCTGTCAACTTGACGCAATAAGCCATCTACTGACGCATATTCTCCTCCCCAGTTTTTTGCGTTCATGCGGGAGGTGCAGTTCCCACGAGAAGGCGTTTAACCAGCCTTCAAGAGGAGGCAGCCTCTGGACAGGACATGGAAGGAGGGGGAGAGAGATGTATGTGTATTCTTGGGCCACTGGACGTTTCGTAGAAATGCACCTGCGTGTAGAATACAACATTCAGTGAATTCGAGTCCTTGAGTGCGTTAAAACCTTACACAGTCCAGTCACTGAAGAGTCCAGTCACTTAACGACGGGACCTGGAGCTGGTTTAGCCACCCCGAGATTCTGGATCAAGCCAACGGCACCAGATATGCTTCCACACCGTCGATATTCCCATCTCCGGAGCACTATTTTAAGGGCCTTAAGGTGAGTCTTCTATAACCCCTTGTTTGTCCACCTCAGTAACCAAGTAATATACGGCAGTAAGGTCGTCAGTACACTTGTATTACACCTATACTTTCGACCGTATCTTCGCGTTGTATGTTAGTACTTTCTTGTCCCAAGAGGAGCGTTACTACGGAGGGTTCAGGTCCCTAGCCCAGGGCCCTGGGGCCCCTTTCTATCATGCCCCTTTCAACTCTGAAATATAGACATTTCCGGAGGCTGTCAGATATGAAGAAAGGTGTTAAATGGGGAGCGGTGTGGGCAGGTGAGTGTTCGAACGCTGGAGTAACTTCAACCATGGCTGTGTACACGAACGCTGAAAAGCGTAAGGAAACCTCCAAGAAAATAGTAGGAAACCTCCAAGAAAGTCGTATTGTTCCAGCCAGGGTATTGTTCCAGCCAGGGTATTGTTCCAGCCAGGGTATTGTTTCAGCCAGGGTATTTTACCACCCAGGGTATTTTACCACCCAGGGTATTTTACCACCCAGGGTATTGTTCCAGCCAGGGTATTGTTCCAGCCAGGGTATTGTTCCAACCAAAGTATTGCTCCAGCAAGAGTATTGTTCCAGCCAGGGTATTGTTCATGCCAGGGTATTGTTTCAGCCAGGGTATTTTACCACCCAGGGTATTATTCCAGCCAGGGTATTGCTCCAACCAGGGTATTGCTCCAGCCAGGGTATTGTTCCAGTCAGGGTATTGTTCATGCCAGGGTATTGTTCCAGCCAGGGTATTTTACCACCCAGGGTATTATTCCAACTAGGGTACTGCTCCAGCCAGGGTATTGTTCCAGCCAGGGTATTGTTCCAGCCAGGGTATTATTCCAGCCAGGGTATTGTTCCAGCCAGGGTATTGTTTCAGCCAGGGTATTGTTTCAGTCAGGGTATTTTACCACCCAGGGTATTGTTACAGCCAGGGTATTGTTACAGCCAGGGTATTGTTCCAGCCAGGGTATTGTTCCAGCCAGGGTATTGTTCCAGCCAGGGTATTGTTACAGCCAGGGTATTGTTCCAGCCAGGGTATTGTTTCAGCCAGGGTATTTTACCACCCAGGGTATTTTTCCAGCCAGGGTATTGTTACAGTCAGGGTATTGTTCCAGCCAGGGTATTATTCCAGCCAGGGTATTGTTCCAACCAGGGTATTTTACCACCCAGGGTATTATTCCAGCCAGGGCATTATTCCAACCAGGGTATTGCTCCAGTAAGGGTATTGTTCCAGCCAGGGTATTGCTCCAGCCAGGGTATTGTTCCAGCCAGGGTATTGTTCCAGCCAGGGTATTGTTCCAACCAGGGTATTTTACCACCCAGGGTATTATTCCAGCCAGGGCATTATTCCAACCAGGGTATTGCTCCAGTAAGGGTATTGCTCCAGTAAGGGTATTGTTCCAGCCAGGGTATTGCTCCAGCCAGGGTATTGTTCCACCCAGGGTATTGTTCCAGCCAGGGTATTTTACCACCCAGGGTATTGTTCCAGCCAGGTTATTGTTCCAGCCAGGGTATTGTTACAGCCAGGGTATTGTTGCAGCCAGGGTATTGTTGCAGCCAGGGTATTGTTACAGCCAGGGTATTGTTCCAGCCAGGGTATTATTCCAGCCAGGGTATTGTTCCAGCCAGGGTATTGTTCCAGCCAGGGTATTGTTCCAGCCAGGGTATTGTTCCAGCCAGGGTATTGTTCCAGCCAGGGTATTGTTCCAGCCAGGGTATTGTTCCAGCCAGGGTATTGTTCCAGCCAGGGTATTGTTCCAGCCAAGGTATTGTTCCAGCCAAGGTATTGTTCCAGCCAAGGTGTTCCAGCCACGTTGCTCTCCAGGACTGGTGACGTACGGGTGGAGATTCCACTGACTCCTTAAAGGGTTCTTGATCCAAGACATTAAAGCTATTTTCCCCTTCCTCGGATCAACCCTGATTACCTCTCGTTCCCACCCCACCTCCCTACGGTTTTAGTGCTTCCCAATTGCTGACTAGCGGAACGAGGGAAGGGGGGGAAACAGAGGAGGGGGATAGAGACATGGGGGGGCGGGGAAGAAAAAATGAGAAGTTGGGGACTAGAGGAAGGGGGACTTGCTCTACTTCCTCAGATCAAGAGCCCTCTGGCAAGGGCCAATAACAGTCCTCCACGTAAAGATCAGTCCCGTTTTATTCCATTAAAACATTGTCAAATACGTACTAATTACTGCAGTATAATTCCATACAATTATCTTTGCCCCTTCCCTGCCCTCTTGCACCCAATTCTCACGGCCTAATTCTACCCGTGGTGAAGTAATCTCGGCGTTTCCTGGAGCTGTATCTCGGCTTTGTTGCCTCTGGTATTTGCTAAGTACTTCGGCAGAATTTATTGGCTTGTACAGGTTGAAGATCGGAGTCAGGTTTTGCTTCTGAAGTGGCTAGTTTTTGTTTGGTGCGTGTGGAGACCATCCTGTGGATGGTAGTGGCTAGTTTATTGTGCATAAATAAAAACAAGGCACAATACTGTGACTGGAACAGTACACAGATAACCCGCACATAGAGAGGAGCTTACTACGATGCTTCGGTCTGGCTAGGACCAATTACAAAGTCACTGTCGTCGTAAGCTCCTCTCTATGTGCAGGTTATTTCTGTATAGTTTATTGTACATCTCGTATCCATCCTGTGGATGGTAGTGGCTAGCTTTTTTGTATCCCATGTCCATCCAGTGCGTGTATGTCGAATAATGGTATTCTTCAAGTGTTTACACTTGATTATGTATGAGGATTCTGGTATTTAGGCTGTATGCTTTTTCGCCAACGTGGAGTTGTAATTCTGACCCTCTAGCTTTTGGGATTACCTTGCCATGGGATCGAACCCTCAGTTCAGCAAGGAATGTTAAGTCTTGTCGCACCTTTCACATGGGATCTGGCACATAAATAAAAAAAAAGCACAGTACCGTGGCTTGAACAATACACAACCCGCACATAGTAGAGAGGAGCTTACGGCGACGTTTCGGTCCGACTTGGACCATTTACAAAGTTACACTGTCTGTGGATTTGGTACATCACTGTACCATCACTGTACATCACTATACATCACTGTACCAAATCACGTTTGGTCTGCTCATTTCACCAATCATTTTTATATGTTATTGCTACATCGTTGACGTGAGATCCTGCATTATGTTGTCGTCTAAGCTGCCAGTAGATATAACAAATGCATTAATTTAAATTATTAATAGAGTTGATGGCTTGTGTTATCACTTTCTAAATTCAAGGCTTCTGGCACCTCACATTCCTCACTGTTCAACAAAGCTGTTAATGTGGCACTTGGTGTTTTTTGAAGTGTATCTCATCCCTGTTGCACTGACATTCTTTAGTGCGAAGCGTCACTGAATAACAAGGTCCCCCCCACACATTCCCTTATTATTCTCATATAGATATGAGATTCCTTCTATTTCTAGTTCTGATTTCATTCTCCAATAGTTTACGTTTAAATGTGAGAGGAATACACTTCAGAAATACGTTAAAGACAGTGTTACGAAGAGTTAAACACAATCATACCCCCGGCCGGGATTGAACCCGCGGTCATAGAGTCTCAAAACTCCAGCCCGTCGCGTTAGCCACTAGACCAGCTAGCCAGCAGGAGTTTTGAGACTCTATGACCGCGGGTTCAATCCCGGCCGGGGGTATGGTTTGTTTGCAATCGTGTCATTACGATTTCTTAAGTCAAGTTAAACACAATCATTCTTCCTGCGACCATTCTTAATATAAATAATCATTCTCGTTACATTCTACATACAATGTCATTCTTGTTAGCAGAAAATTTTAAAATATGTGGTCTCTACAAGGAATTAATTTTGATCCAAAAGGGAATATAAATACAGTATACAAGAGAGCCTAACGTCTATGGTCATAAGTTTTGATAATGACACTTGTGATGCTTGTAGTGTTCTCTGACGTATACGAACCATACCCCCGGCCGGGATTGAACCCGCGGTCATAGAGTCTCAAAACTCCAGTCCGTCGCGTTAGCCACTAGACCAGCTAGCCACAATAAGATTCATCCAACTAGGTATATTTCTACACCATAGGAAAGTTAGCACAGGCACCTCTGTGACCACAAATGCAAGTTTATTTGCAATCGTGTCATTACGATTTCTTGAGTCAGAGTGACGTATACGACTTAGTTGCTTCTGTTTGACTTAGCTAAGTACTTTTGTTGGCCACGAATTTGGTGAGAGAGAAAAGACCATCGGTCTTACGGCGTAACTGTAAGGACAAGCATATTCTCTCTCTCTCTCTCTCTCTCTCTCTCTCTCTCTCTCTCTCTCTAATCTCATAATAAATATAGCGTTTCACTGGATGTAATTAATACCACATACATTTACATAAGATAAGGTTCGGGTTTTTATGGCGTCTCCGGGAGCGAGGAATTAATTCAAACAGGAGACAGGCGAAGGGCGGAAGGGAAGGAGCAATTGACAGAGGAAGGGGCAAAGAAGAGACGAGAGAGAGAAAGAGAGAGAGGGAAAGATCGTGGGAATAAGGGAAAAGTGCGGAGAATAGGGGACCAGTCGGAGAGAGCGAGACAAAGAGATAGGGGAAGAGAGCGAGAGAGAGTAAGAGAGAGAGAGAGGGGAGGGGAGGGGGTGAGGAAGAAAGAAGTGAAGCAGACGAGGAGGATGTGGTAAAAGTATGAAGATAACGAAGAGGGTGGAGGAAGGAAGAGGAGAGAGAGGAAGGGTCGACGAAGATGGATATAAAGAGAGGGAGAGGGAGAGGAAACGAGAGAATGGAAGAGGAATCAGATAATAAGAAGGGGCGAGACGGAGGTGTATAAAGAATAATGTAATTGCTGGACCAGAGGCAGGGGAAACGTCAGCCATGGCAGGAGAGAGAGAGAGAGAGAGAGAGTGTGTGTGTGTGTGTGTGTGCGCGTGCACGCGCGCGCGTGTGTGCGCTCATCTGTTTATAGTTGCTGGGGTCGAGTCTCAGCTCCTGGCCCCGCCTCTTACCGCTTGCCGGATTTACTCCCTTCTGGGGCTCGTGGATCCTGCCATACCTCTTCTTACAACCATATATAGATTCTCTGTCGTTAGTTTCCAACATTGCCCTCCTGTACCGGATTCCTGCCTCTCGAACTGTCTATCCCTGTCCACCACTCTTGTCCTCTGAATATTTTGTATATCCTTATCATATCTCCTCTTATATCTAATGTCGTCAGGGTAAGCACCATTTAGGCCTGAGACTAGTCTTGTTACATACCTTTGCAACTTCACTAGTTTCTTAATAAGCTTTATCACGAGAGGGTTCCAGGGTGGTGCTGCATACTCCAAGACGAGCCTAACATGTGCTGTGTACATGTTAGGCTCCTGTTGAGGCTCCTGAAGGCTTATACCTGAATTTTCCCTTCCATCGACCCCAACCTCATTTCCCCTACAGGGATACCCAAAATTTCCTCAACCCCCAACAAAGACAACAATGTGTCGGTGTTATTGAGGGAGGGGAGGGCCATTAGATAGGGGGGGATGGGAATAGGTGATGGAAGGTGGCTGAGATGGGAGGGGGGAAATGAGATGAGGGAGGGTAGCGAAGAGGAGGGTATGGATAAGTGGGAGGGGGGTATTGATTGGAGAATGTTCAACTATCTGAGTGAGGAGATTTGGGACGATTGTGTCAGGGAATTGATTGGTATTTGTGGATTAATGACACACACACGTACACAGGGCCCAGGAGATATGACTTGACCTTTTCAACCATAAATAGGTGAGAAAACACACACACACACACACACACACACCTACCAAGCTATAGTTCGCCGGCACGTTTCGCTCAGGTATAGAGGTTTATCACGGGTGAAATGTCCCGATAAAAGGTTTGTACAGCAACTTAGTTCACTGTATTCACAAACTGTGAACAGTGAAAGCTTGATCCTCCGTCCGTAAGCGTCACTCGCAACCTGATCAGTCAGGCTGTGGGTGTTGCATCTGTGCGTTGACGATGGTGGGGGTGAGGGGTAGAGTAGGGGGTGGGGGTAGAGTAGGGGGTGGGGGGAGGGGCGTCTCACGTTCTAGGAAGATGCTCGGAATTACGTCTATCCGACGCAATATGCAGTTTCGTCTTACGTCGCTGCAGACGGCCTCTTTGGACGTGACGTCGCAAGACGTCACAAAATACACGTCTGAATAGTCACTTGTAACTCTGTTCGCTGGTGACGTCACTTACGAGTGAGCCGGTGTCACCATTCACTTCACTGGACATGTCACCATTCACTACACTGGACATGTCACCATTCACTACACTGGACATGTCACCATTCACTACACTGGACATGTCACCATTCACTACACTGGACATGTCACCATTCACTACACTGGACATGTCACCATTCACCTCACTGGACATGTCACCATTCACTTCACTGGACATGTCACCATTCACTTCACTGGACATGTCACCATTCACTCTCATAGCGACTCAGAATAAAAAAATGGGTTGTTCTTTACGTTTTAGCAGAGAACTAACTTTAAGCAGAGAAAGACACATTTATCATCACTCACTCAACAGCTATTTGTGAAGATCCTGTTTGTCGGATGACAACTCCGAACTGCAGCAGCACTCCCAAGCCCACATCCCGGCCCTCAGAGTGCAAGGGGGGAGTAGAGTGATAGCTCTAGGCCTTTCGTGTTGCAATCAACATACCAAGAACTTGCAAAATATAGAAAAGAGGAGGGTTTCCAAGCTAATTTTCTTTTCTACATTTTGCAAGCTCCTGATGATGTGTTGCAACACGAAAGGCCTAGAGCATCACTCTACTCCCCACCCCTTCCCCGTGGTTGTTTGCATTTTGTATCGCTTGGTTTGCGATATTTGCTTTATATATAAATATATTTGTATGCAAAACAACCACTGTGAAAGAATAACGAAATTCCAAGCGCATTCGTGACCTCTCACATTATCGTGATGATGTGAGAAGTCACGAAAGCGCTTGGAATTTCACTATTCTTTCACAGTAGTTGTTTTGCATATTCTGATATCCCCTGTTTACTGTGATCTTATTGCATATATATATATATATATATATATATATATATATATATATATATATATATATATATATATATCTATATATATAATGTGGCATGCCTAGTGTACTTGCTGGGCACCTGATGTGTGTAGCATGGTGGCCTAGTGGACTAAGGCATCAATTCACTTAGCAACTCAGGAAACTGGTTAAATATCTCGGGTTCAATCCCCAGCGAGTCACTTTATTGTGTGTGTAAAAACCACTTGTTCGTGGATGCACCGATGCCGAGGAATGGTAAAATAAGAGAACTTACAGACGAGATATGTCGAAGTCTTGTTTATCTCCTGTGATTAGCAAGTGGGAGGGAGGGGGGAGAGGGAGGGTGGGAAGGAGGGAGGGAAGGAGGAAGGGAAGGAGGGAGGGAGGGAGGGAAGGAGGGAGTGTCTTTGAAGACTGTGGTATGAGTGTGTGGGTGATAACGTTGTGATGACCAGAGCTTAAACACACGGGATCCTCCATTTAATTACTGGGAACTGCTGGTATGATCTTCCTTATACTCGATAACACTTGTGTAGGTGCTTCCAGCTGTATCAGTGGTGGTGGTGGTGGTGGTTGTTAGTGGTGATGGTGGTTGTTGGTGGTGGTTGTTAGTGGTGATGGTGGTTGTTAGTGGTCGTGGTTGTTAGTGGTGATGGTGGTTGTTGGTGGTGGTTGTTAGTGGTGATGGTGGTTGTTGGTGGTGGTTGTTAGTGGTGATGGTGGTTGTTAGTGGTCGTGGTTGTTAGTGGTGATGGTGGTTGTTGGTGGTGGTTGTTAGTGGTGATGGTGGCTGTTAGTGGTCGTGGTTGTTAGTGGTGATGGTGGTTGTTGGTGGTGGTTGTTAGTGGTGATGGTGGTTGTTAGTGGTCGTGGTTGTTAGTGGTGATGGTGGTTGTTGGTGGTGGTTGTTGGTGGTGGTTGTTAGTGGTGATGGTGGTTGTTGGTGGTGGTGGTTGTTGGTGGTGGTGGATGTTAGTGGTGGTGGTTGTTAGTGGTGATGGTAGCTGTTAGTGGTGATGGTTGTTGTTAGTGGTGAATGGTAATGGTGGTGACTGTTGGTAGTGGTGGTTGTGGTTAGTGATAGTGGTGGTGGTTAGTGGTGGTGGTGGTTGTTAGTGGTGACGGTGTTAGTGGTGCTATCATAACCGTCCCTACCACAACCACCATCCCTATCACAACCACAACCCCTATCACAACCATCATCCCTGCTATCATAACCACCATCCCTACTATCACAACCACCATCCCTACTGTCACAACCACCATCCCTACTATCACAACCACCATCCCTATCAGAACCACCATCCCTATCACAACCACCATCCCTGCTATCACAACTACCCTCCCCACTATCACAACCACCATCCCTATCACAACCACCATCCCTGCTATCATAACCACCATCCCTGCTATCAGAACCACCATCCCTATTACAACCACCATTCCTACTATCACAACCACCATCCCTATCACAACCACCATCCCTACTATCACAACCACCACCCCTATCATAACCACCATTCCTACTATCACAACCACCATCCCTACTATCACAACCACCATCCCTATCACAATCACCATCCCTGCTATCACAACGATCAACATCCAGATAACGTATCCTGGGCACACGCCACACCGCCCGCCCCACGATAGCCCCACGATAGCCTCAAGGAGTCGCCAGATAACGAGAGATAACGTAAACCGGCATCAAGTCGCAGGTTTTTATATCTGTCAAACTTGTAATTAGCCCTGAGCTACAAGCCGTGAAGGCTCGATCCTCCGGCTTGAAATAGCACGAACACTAGCCCTACGTTCTTCTTTCCCCTCTTATCTCACCTGTGTGTGTGCGTGAGAGAGAGAGAGAGAGAGAGAGAGAGAGAGAGAGAGAGAGAGAGAGAGTTGGGGGAGGGACCAGGTGAGACATGACCATGACATACAAAATCTGAAGAAAAGGTGAGTCGTCAAATAAAGTATACGCTCTCTCTCTCTCTCTCTCTCTCTCTCTCTCTCTCTCTCTCTCTCTCTCTCTCTCTCTCTCTCTCTCTCTCTCTCTCTCTCTCTCTCTCTCTCTTTCTCTTCAGCATAAGCGTAAAGACGTCGCTCGTGCGTCAAGATGACGCGTTTACGTCAATTAACGTCCTTAAAGAGATTAAGCCCACGACTTATATATATATGTCGTGCCGAATAGGCAGAACTTGCTATCTTGGCTTAAATAGCAACGCTCATCTTGCCATATAGGACAAGTGAAAATTTGTGTATGCAATAATTTCGCCAAAATCATTCTGAACCTAACGAAAAAAATATATTTCACTGTGTTTGTTTAATATTAAATTGTTGTAAACAAATCTAAAATATATATAGTTGGGTTAGGCTAAAATAAATTGTTCTTGTTATAATAAGGTTAGGTAAGTTTTCTAATATTCTTTTGGTGCAAAATTAAAAAATTTTACATTAACATTAATGAAAAAAATATATCTTTAAACGTATAAGAGAAAATTTTAGAAAGGACTTAATTTTAAATGAGTTATTGCTAACTTACCAGTTTTACATATTCGGCACGACATATATATATATATATATATATATATATATATATATATATATATATATATTATATATTATATATATATATATATATATATATATATATATATATATATATATATATATATATCTTGGTAGTTACGACGCTTTGTGTCTACGTACGTCGGATGAGATTTGTTTATTAACGAAATTGGCTGTGAGGGGTCTCGTTAGTGTCTACTCTCGTTAATGTCTCGTTATCTGGAACAACCTCGCTGGTAACATGCGATGTTACCAGTGCACCACAATCTTAAACTGGTTCGTTACTTGTTCGTTACTTGTGCTTCAATTTAGAAATGCTACCGCTGGTTGCTTCAGACATCGTTAGTGACAACCAGCGTTACTAAGCTACAATTGCTACAACAACTATTATACAACTCGTACAACAACAACTACAACCATTCCTATGACCTTCTGTAATCCGAGATGGTTTATCGACACCCCGTTACTGCAACACCCCGTTGATGCGAGTAGTATTGCTCCGTTACTAGTAGCTGCGTTACCTCGTCACCATTCATACAAAATCTTGATTGTATATTGTGTAAGGGAAGTGATTTGTGTGTGTGTGTGTTTATCATCTTTTTGGGGGCAGTGGCTGGAGATTATAGGGGCTGCAGCCCCCCGTTGTCATCCCCCCCCGGGAGAAAGCGAATATAATGGGGATAATGATGGGAGTGAGAAAACCAGGACAATGACAGCACCCACACTCTTCTGTCTTCAGTAACAGCCAAAGCGCAAGTTTCTCAGCTGTCTTCAGTATACTCACAGCTGTTTTTGACAGCTCCGTCCCCTAGCCTCGTCCAGGTCTCACTCAACTCCATCTTTCCATTTTCATTACATAAGAACATAAGAAAGGAGGAACACTGCAGTAGGCCTGTTGGCCCATACTAGGCAGGTCCTTTACAATTCATCCCACTAACAAACATTTGACCTACCCAATTTTCAATGCTACCCAAGAAATAAGCTCTGATGTGCAAGTCCCACTCAAATCCAACCCATCCCACTCATGTATTTATCCAACCTAAATTTGAAACTACCCAAAGTCCTAGCCTCAATAACCCAACTAGGTAGACTGTTCCACTCATCTACTACCCTATTTCCAAACCAATACTTTCCTATGTCCTTTCTAAATCTAAACTTATCTAATTTAAATCCATTACTGCGGGTTCTCTCTTGGAGAGATATTCTCAAGACCTTGTTAATATCCCCTTTATTAATACCTATCTTCCACTTATACACTTCGATCAGGTCTCCCCTCATTCTTCGTCTAACAAGTGAATGTAACTTAAGAGTCTTCAATCTTTCTTCATAAGGAAGATTTCTAATGCTATGTATTAATTTAGTCATCCTACGCTGAATGTTTTCTAACGAATTTATGTCCATTCTGTAATATGGAGACCAGAATTGAGCTGCATAATCTAGGTGAGGCCTTACTAATGATGTATAAAGCTGCAGTATGACCTCTGGACTTCTGTTGCTTACACTTCTTGATATAAATCCCAGTAATCTATTTGCCTTATTACGTACGCTTAGGCATTGCTGTCTTGGTTTAAGGTTGCTGCTTACCATAACCCCCAAGTCCTTTTCGCAATCTGTATGGTTAAGTTCTACATTATTTAACTTATAAGTGCTAGGGTTATGGACACTCCCGAGCTTCAGAACCTTGCATTTATCTACATTGAACTGCATCTGCCACTTTTCTGACCAAGAGTAGAGTTTGTCTAAATCCTCCTGAAGTTCCCTAACATCTACGTTTGAATCAATTATCCTACCTATCTTCGTGTCATCGGCGAATTTGCTCATATCACTAGTAATTCCTTCATCAAGATCATTGATATATATTATAAACAACAACGGGCCCAAGACTGATCCCTGTGGAACGCCACTTGTTACTGATCCCCACTCGGATTTAACCCCATTTATGGACACTCTTTGCTTCCTGTCTGTGAGCCATGATTCGATCCACGAGAGCACTTTTACCCCAATGCCATGAGCTGCTACTTTCTTCAACAGTCTTTGGTGCGGAACTCTATCAAATGCCTTACTAAAATCTAAGTAAATAATATCAAATTCTTTATCGTGGTCAACAGCCTCAAAAGCTTTACTGAAGAAAGTTAATAAATTAGTTAGACAAGACCGGCCTCTTGTGAATCCATGCTGAGTATCATTAATCAAGCTATGCTTATCGAGATGGCTTCTTATAATCTCAGCTATAATTGACTCTAGTAATTTGCCTACAATTGAGGTCAGGCTTATTGGGCGGTAATTTAACGGTAACGACTTGTCCCCCGTTTTAAAAATAGGAATTACATTAGCCATCTTCCACATATCAGACACTGCACCTGTTTGAAGAGATAAATTAAAAATATTAGTTAATGGTTCACAGACTTCCATTTTGCATTCCTTCAGAACCCTTGAAAAAACCTCATCAGGACCCGGTGACTTATTTTGCTTCAGTCTATCTGCTTCACAACCATTTCACTAGTGACTGTGATGTTACATAATTTATCTTCTGATCCACTATAAAAATTAATTACCGGAATATTATTAGTGTCTTCCTGTGTAAAAACCGAGAGAAAATAATTATTTAAAATCGAGCACATTTCATTCTCTTTGTCAGTAAGATGCCCATAGTTATTTTTAAGGGGACCTATCTTATCTCTGACTTTTGTTCTATAGACCTGGAAAAAACTTTTTGGGTTAGTTTTAGAATCCCTAGCAACTTTAATTTCATAACCCTTTTAGCTTTTCTTATCCCCTTTTTAATGTCCCTCTTAATGTCAATATACTGATTCATAAGATGACCCTCGCCTCTTTTGATACGCCTATAAATTCCTTTCTTATGCCCTAGTAGATATTTCAGCCTATTATTCATCCATTTTGGGTCATTTCTATTTGATCTAATTTCCTTATAAGGGATAAACGTTCTTTGAGCAGCATGTATTGTGTTCAGAAAACTGTCATATTGATAGCTCTCTTCGTTACCCCAGTCAACAGATGATAAGTGTTCTCTAAGCCCATCGTAATCTGCTAAGCGAAAATCTGGGACTGTTACTGAGTTATCCCTACTATCTTACTTCCATTCAATTCTACATGTAATTGATTTGTGGTCGCTGGCACCCAGTTCCTCTGAAACTTCTAAATTATTAACAAGGGATTCATTGTTTGCCAGAACTAAGTCAAGCAGGTTATTACCCCTTGTAGGTTCTGTCACAAACTGCTTCAAAAAACAATCCTGAACTACTTCTAAGAAATCGTATGATTCTAAATTCCCAGTTAAGAAATTCCAATCAATATGACTAAAGTTAAAGTCTCCTAGAATTACTACATTATCGTGCCTTGTGGCCCTAACAATTTCCTCCCATAGTAGTCTCCCCTGGTCCCTATCTAAATTTGGGGGACGGTATATCACACCTAAAATTAATTTTTCATGCCCCTCTGAAAATTCTATCCAAACAGACTCTGTATGTGTTACTTCAGACTTAATACCTGTTTTTATGCAACAGTTCAAGCGATCTCGGACATACAATGCCACCCCACCCCCCTTCCCGATACTTCTATCTACTTGGAACAATTTAAAACCCTGAATGTGACATTCTGCAGGCATGTCCCGACTTTTTGAATTAAACCACGTCTCAGTAATGGCAAATACATCTATGTTACCTGCACTAGCAACTAGTCTCAACTCGTCCATCTTATTCCTAGCACTGCGACTATTTGTGTAATAAATATTTAATGACCCTCCTATCTCTTTACCCTTCCTGCTCCTTTCTGTTATTCCACTAAACCTATTACTGTCATTGTCAATTAGTGCCACTGGCTTTCCAATATCCTCCTCATTTTGCCTATTACTAGTTCTCCTAGTACTCATGTTACTACCCTGCGACTTCACAGTTTTCCCGCCAAAACCCATACCACTAACTATTCCTAGTTTAAAGACCTAACAGCTCCCTCCACTGCGTTGGCCAGTGCTCCCACCCCACACCTTGATAAGTGAACCCCATCCCTGGCATACATGTCATTTCTGCCATAGAAGAGGTCCCAGTTGTCAATGAATGTTACCGCATTTTCCTTACAGTATTTGTCCAGCCAGCAATTGACACCAATTGCTCTGGACAACCATTCATTTCCAACTCCTCTCCTTGGCAAAATGCCACATATGACAGGTTTGCCACCCTTCTTCCTAATTATCTCTATTGCTGACCTATACCTGCTAATCAGGTCCTCACTCCTACGTCTGCCAACATCGTTGCCTCCAGCACTGAGACAGATAATAGGATTGCTCCCATTACCTCTCATGATGTCATCCAGACGGCTAACAATATCCTTCATCCCAGCCCCAGGAAAACATACTCTTTGCCTCCTACTCCTGTCCTTCAAGCAGAATGCCCTATCCATGTACCTAATCTGGCTATCCCCAACAACAACAATGTTTTTACCTTCCTTGGCGTCGTCCGTCGTGATGCTCCGAGTAGTCGACTCACATTCGCCAGGTAGCATTACACCACTTGTAGAATTCGTCATGACGTTCTCGATGGTCTTCGTTGGGGTTTCTAGGGATGTCTCACTCACGTCTGCCAATGCTTCCTTGGTGCTCGTTGTGGCATTCCCAGTAGAACACTCACATTCGTCAGGTAGCACCGAGAATGAGTTGGAAGTTTCCACGGCAGTCTTCTGGTTTCTCGTTGTTTCTGCCTCTCCAACCGTTTTCTTAATCTTCAGCTTGGTTCCATGTTGCCCGACCACTGACCAAGCTCCCTTCTTAACCTGGGGACTCACAACAGGTGGATTACTACGAATCCTCTTGTTCTCCTCCGTTAATCGCCGTATCTCCAGTTTAGCAACTCTGAGTTTTTCTCTCAGCTGCTGGTAAAGCTGCTCAAGAGAGGGCATCCTGGTTCAGATTCAGAGAGAGCACACAAACAGGTCTTCACAGAGCTAAATATGAAAGCTCAACGAGGCCCCGTTAAAAGATTTCTC
>NC_091326.1:4835518-4839010 GCF_038502225.1 Cherax quadricarinatus | reverse complement strand
ATTTGTGAACATGACGGAAGGAATAGACTCCAAAGTGTCCGTGTTTGCAGAAGATGTGAAGTTCACGAAGAATCAAATCGAACGAGGACCAGGCAGAACTACAAAGGAATCTGGACAGGCTGCAGGCCTAGTCCAGCAACTGGCTCCTGGAGTTCAATCCCACCAAGTGCAAAGTCATGAAGATTGGGGAAGGGCAAAGAAGACCGCAGACTGAGTACAGTCTAGGGGCCAGAGACTACAAACCTCACTCAAGGAAAAAGATCTTGGGGCGAGTATAACACCAGGCACATCTCCTGAAGCGCACATCAACCAAATAACTGCTGCAGCATATGGGTGCCTAGCAAACCTCAGAACAGCATTCCGACATCTTAATAAGGAATCATTCAGGACCCTGTACACCGTGTACGTTAGGCCCATATTGGAGTATGCGGCACAAGTTTGGAACCAACACCTAGCCAAGCAAGTGAAGAAACTAGAGAAAGTGCAAAGGTTTGCAACAAGACTAGTCCCAGAGCTAAGAGGTATGTCCTACGAGGAGAGGTTAAGGGAAATCGACCTGACAACACTGGAAGACAGGAGGAATCGACAAGGTGGACAGAGACAGATTGTTTCAGAGATGGGACACAGCAACAAGGAGGGCACAGTTGGAAGTTGAAGACTGAATCGCAGGGATGTTAGGAAGTATTTCTTCAGTCACAGAGTTGTCAGGAAGTGATGTAGTGGAGGCAGGATCCATACATAGCTTTAAGAAGAGGCATGATAAAGCTCATGGAGCAGGAAAAGTGACTCAGTAGCGGCTAGTGAAGAGGCGGGGCCAGGATCTGTGAATCGACCCCTGCAACCACAACTAGGTGAGTACACACACATAAACTGGTCAATTAGCAAAAACTCGTTTAAAATTAAGTCATTTCTAAAATTTTCTCTTATAAGTTTAAAGATATATTTTTCATTTATGTTAATGTAAAAATTAATAATTTTGTACCAAAAGAACCTTAGAAAACTTACCTAACCTTATTATAACAAGCACAATTTAATTTAGCCTAAGCCATCTAAATATATTTTAGATAAGTTTACAATAATTTATTAATAAACAAACACCATGAAATATATTTTTTTCGTTAGGATCAGAATGATTTTTGCGAAATTATTGCATACATAAATTTTCGCTTGTCTTATTCGGCAAAATAGCAAGTTTTACTTAATCGGTACGATATATATATATAGATATATATATATATATATATATATATATATATATATATATATATACTGATCTCTGGCTGAAGGAGACTCGAACCTACGAACCTTAGGACAAGGTACGCAGTGCTTTACCAATCTACCCACACTGGACAATACCTTGGCGTGTAGCTAGCGCTACACGTTTGATCCAAGGCAGCCAGCTTTCAGGGAGAAGGCTTACAGCTTTTCATCTCATCCCCTGTATGCATCAGCCTTACTAGTAATTCTTTGCATATAATATATATATATATATATATATATATATATATATATATATATATATATATATAGATATATATATATATAACACATCGGCCGTCTCCCACCAAGGCAGGGTGGCCCGAAAAAGAAAACTTTCATCATTCACTCCATCACTGTCTTGCCAGAAGGGTGCTTTACACTACAGTTATAAAACTGCAACATTAACACCCCTCCTTCAGAGTGCAGGCACTGTACTTCCCATCTCCAGGACTAAAGTCCGGCCTGCCGGTTTTCCTGAATCCCTTCATAAATATTACTTTGCTCACACTCCAACAGCACTTCAAGTATTAAAAACCATTTGTCTCCATTCACTCCTATCAAATACGTTCACGCACGCTTGCTGGAAGTCCAAGCCCCACGCACACAAAACCTCCTTTACCCCCTCCCTCCAACGTTTTCTAGGCCGACCCCTACCCCGCCTTCCTTCCACACACACACACACACATATATATATATATATATATATATATATATATATATATATATATATATATATTATATATATATATATAATCCTCTGAGAACCAGGTCCACTGCATTACCTTCTTCATTCTCCAGATATAACTCATCACAACAACCTTGCCTCTCATGCCTCACCATATTTTTTTACAAATGTCAACAGAAAAGCCGTGTTCGGCAGGCCGTGGGAAACGCAATTTTCATTTATGTATCGTAAAAATTGAAGCCGGGGGGAAGGGGAAGGGGGTCCTGCGTTGGGAAGTGTTGATGTGTGTGGTCGTCTTAGTTGATAGTCATATTGATGCAATAAATGGTTTAAAATCGACAAGTTGAAGATTGAGACACTTGTGCAACATATGAGAATCTGTACACCTGCTTTGTATTGGACTGATGAAGCCGCTGTGGGGGGTGAAACGTTGCTTCAGTAAAGATTCCCATGTGTTGCATAAGTGATATTGATACAAGAAAGTACTAAGGAATGTGGATAGTTTTAATATATAGAGAGAAATTTGGAAATAATATAATGCGCGGAAAACAAGAACGATAAAGTTATGAGTGAAAATGCTGACATGACTAAAACTCCTAAAAGTTCGCCGAGGTCCCTGCAGGCACCTTGGTAAATATAACACCCATGAGGAAAGTGAGAAAGTCTAAGCCGTGGACAGTTAAAACGTGCTCTACGGTCAGCAGCCTTCGCCTCGGCATCTACCTGTTTATTACCTGGGCAGTAGCAGTGCTACACATTCTTGTACTGCGCGAGGAGACTGGCTAAGAACAGGGTGGACAGAAAGACAGTGAACCAGGGGCGAGCACACTGGGAACCTCAGCGAACCGACTAAGCCAGCTATCAGAATAAGAGCAGTGAAGACAGATACGACTAAGCCAGCCGAGCAGTGAGGACTGTGTGAAGTCCTTTAAGGACTTGTTTGATAACTGGAAGCAATGAGAGTCCTCCCCGGAAGTCAAAGCAAGCACCATCCTCGCTCTTACACCGGTGCCCGAGGCCTGGTGGCTAAACCTCCTGCTTCATACGGTGACGTCTGGGTTTGATTCCCGGCGAAAGTAGAAACATTGAGCGTGTTACCTTATACCGGTTATGTTCACCCATCAGTAAAATGGGTACCTGGGTGTTATTCGACTGGTGTGAGTCGCATCCTGGGACAAAACTTGATGTGAGTCGCATATTGGGACAAAACTGACCTAATTTGCCCGAAATGATCTGCATACAAGGGGCTTGTATACTTTGTACCTGTTTGTAGAAATATTATTATTTAGTAATGACCTTCAGCCTTGAAGCATAAAACTCCATTAAATTAGGGCATCACAGGAGGCTAAGGACACTCCATCTACTGCCTTCAAAGATGACCCTTAGACAGCATTCAAAGAAAGCAAGGGGGCGACCCAGCCACTCTGAGGACAGCCACATCGAGGCCACAGTTCAGAAGAGCGGTCAGCATCTGAATACAAACAGCCCAGGAGAGTGAAAGGTGACAGAGGCGAGTTTGCCGCAGGAGATTTGGACGCCTCGGAACT
>NC_091326.1:4795518-4828018 GCF_038502225.1 Cherax quadricarinatus | reverse complement strand
TACAACTTTGATATTAAAAGCCTTAAGAAGACTTGATAATGTGATTATATATATATATATATATATATATATATATATATATATATATATATATATATATATATTATATATATATCACATTTCGCTATTCTTTCACAGTGGTTGTTTTGCATATTCTGATATCACCTATATGTATATATCTGTCCACAGCGGGATTCGAACCCGCAAACTCTTCGTGAACGTATGCTGTAGTTTATCCACAGAGTCAGACTTCAGATATAAATATGACTGCCTAGCTGAAGTTAGACGGTTACTTCCGTACCCCCGAACACCAGGTTTGTGCTGAGTTTTCTCGGCAAATCCTCCTGGGAATACTTATCTATTCGCGAACGGTCGTAATTATTTACAAACATTATCTCTCGGTCCACAGCAGGATTCGAACCTACGCGCGCGCACACACTTATGAACAATGGTAGGTGTCAGCGTTGGGGAGGGTTGTAGCGAGGGTGGTGGAGGGAAGAGGGGTTTAGTGTTGGTGATGGTGCAGGGAGAGGTGGTGGAGGGAAGGAAGGGGGGGGTTAGTGTTGGTGATGGTGGAGGTAGAGGTGGTGGAGGAAAGGAAGGGGAAAGTTAGCGTTGGTGATGGTGGAGGTAGAGGTGGTGGAGGACAGGAAGGTGAAGGTTAGTGTTGGTGATGGTGGAGAGTGAGTGATGGTGCAAGGAGAGTAGACTAATCAAAACGACCCACAAATAACACTCCAGCAACCACGCCAGCCTCTCACCCTTGTATGCAAATGTTTAAACTCAATATTTTCCTTCGACCCTTCATTTCTGACTCGTCATTAAAAGGTGTTACAGAAGGAGTGATTATGCTAATGCTTCCATCACGACGGGTAAGGGGGAAGGGGAAGAAAAGGGGTTAGGGGAGGGTGGAGGACCACTCACTTTCACACAAGGGGGAGACCCCTGTCATGGTAGGTCAAGACATTATGAACGAACCTTAAATCGTCTCTGAGAGACGAGACAGTTAGCGCGTCTCTTTTAAGATCTGAAGATGCTGGTAGCTGATCTTGAAGCACTGAAGATGCTGGTAGCTGATCTTGAAGCACTGAAGATGCTGGCAGCTGATCTTAAAGCACTGAAGATGCTGGTAGCTGATCTTGAAGCACTGAAGATGCTGGCAGCTGATCTTAAAGCACTGAAGATGCTGGTAGCTGATCTTGAAGCACTGAAGATGCTGGCAGCTGATCTTAAAGCACTGAAGATGCTGGTAGCTGATCTTGAAGCACTGAAGATGCTGGTAGCTGATCTTGAAGCACTGAAGATGCTGGTAGCTGATCTTGAAGCACTGAAGATGCTGGTAGCTGATCTTAAAGCACTGAAGATGCTGGTAGCTGATCTTGAAGCACTGAAGATGCTGGCAGCTTCTGATCTCGAAGCCAGGCGGTCCTAGCGAGCTTCACCTCATTCAGAGGCGAACCATACAAGCGATCATAATACTTTTTCTTGAAGACAAGTGCCACTAGCCAGCCTCAGCTTCACTCTCAATAACGAACACCACTAGCGAACACCTCGCTCATAAACACCACTAGCGAACACCTCGCTCATAAACACCACTAGCGAACACCTCGCTCACAAACACCACTAGCGAACACCTCGCTCACAAACACCACTAGCAAACGTAACTTCAGTGGAAGACAATAGCTGTGGGTAAGTCTTGTATTTGTCCTAAAGCACAAACACTACAGGTGAATCTAACTTCTTGACGATGATCTCTCGGCAAAGACTTCAACTCTTTTGGCTGATCCTCTTGTTAGTTCTGATCCTACATAATGTAAACAATCCAAGCTTTTGTTTCTCGTACATTTCCCAATCCTCTCTCTCTTTCCATTCTCAAGTCTTCCTTCCATTATTCTCTCTCTCTGTTTTTCTCTCTCTCACCCACCCATCTGTCCTTTCTTCAATCTCTCTTTTCATCTCTTCCATTTTTCTCTTCCACCTACAAATCCCTCCACGTCACCAATAAATACCTCCACCTCACACACAAATCCCTCCACCCCTGTCACCCCACCCACAAATCCATCCAACCCACCCACAAATCCCTCCAACACTCTCACAAATCCCTTCTCCCCATCGCCAAATCCATCCACCGCACGCACAAATCCATCCCCCACACCCGCAAATCCCTCCCCCACACCCGCAAATCCCTCCCCCACACCCGCAAATCCCTCCCCCACACCCGCAAATCCCTCCCCCACACCCGCAAATCCCTCCACCACACCCACAAATTCATCCCCCACACCCACAAATCCCTCCACCACACCCACAAATCCATCCCCCGCACCCACAAATCCCTCCACCACACCCACAAATCCCTCATACCTGTGCAGTTCCTGCACAAATCTCACCTCCCTCTCTACCAATCCCACCTCTTCCCCCATAAATCCTTTCCCCTCACCTCACAAATCCCTCCCCACGAATACCTCTCCGAAACCCCTCCTCCCCCTCCCCCACTAAGAAAAACTTGCACCCCCACCCCTCACATTTATCAAGTGGAGGTGGGTAAAGGAAGGCCACTGTGTAGCAACAAAGTGGTGACCACTCCTGTTTGCGGTTGCAGGGGTCGAGTCACAGCTCCTGGCCCAGATGCAAGCGTGTGTGGGGAAGGGGGAAGAGGGGGGGGGATTTAAACACCCTTGTTCACACACCACCAGTTACGAACGTCCAGATTCGACCTTTTTTCGTTTTTTCGTAAATTCGTTACCAAAGTGGAACAGTTCCAGTTTTTTTTAACTTTCGTGAGACTAAAAATCTGTTGTTATAGAATACCGGGAGTCGAACCGTGGTCCTTTAACTTAGCTTCGCCATCGCTAGGGAGCTTACATGGGGAGGATGATGGGAAGAGGGGAGAAGAGGGGAAGGATAATGGGGAGAGGGGAGAAGGGGGGAAGGATAATGGGGAGAGGGGAGAAGGGGGGAAGGATAATGGGGAGAGGGGAGAAGAGGGAGAAAGATAATGGGGGAGAGGGGAGAGGAGAAGGATGATGGGGAGAGACAGAGATAGAAAGAGATAGATAAATAGAGACACCAAACGGGGAAAACCAGCAAGAGAAAAAAAAAAACCCTGATAAAGGTGGGAACAAACGGGGAAACAAAGAGAGAGAGAGAAGAAGAGAGGTGAAAACCGGTAATTAAAAACGTAATGAGAGGAAGTGGAGACAGAACGTGAGAATAAAGAGGAAAAAAGAGAGACAGAAGTAGCTGAAAGCAACGAAGAGAGAGAGAAAAGATAACGAAAGTTAACTAGTTGAAAAACATTATAATTTTCATTTATTATTATTTATTAATGTCATTATAACTTCCATTATAATTATTCACATTATTCATTTTCATTATTGTCATAATTATTTTTATTATTATTAATCATTAGGTTTGATTCGAGGAAGATGAAGAGGGCAGCTCCGGTTCCAATTCCTCGGATCAAGAACCCATCTTGGGTAACGCCTACAGGCACTAGAGCCCCCCCCTGACCCCCCTGATCAGGGGATCCTGATGGTAATGTTGGACAGGCTGTTAAAGAGTCTTGGTCCCCTTACATTTACTGTGCTATCATTTAGTGTACTTACTGCACACTTGTCTCTGAGTTTAAGTAATTTTTGAGGTGGTAGTTGTGGTTGGTGGTATTTGCTCGTAGCGGTGATTGCAATTGTCATGAAATGGTGGTTTTGCTGGGGTGGTTGCTGTGGTGGTGATTGTAGCGATGTTGATGGTAGGGTTGTGGTTGTTGTGGTTGTACGGGTGTTGCAGAGGGGATGTTGGGATAGTGTGGTTGTGGTGGTGAGTGTGTGGTTGTTGTGGTGGTGTGATGTGGTTGTTGTGGTGGTGTGATGTGGTTGTTGTGGTGGTGTGATGTGGTTGTTGTGGTGGTATGTGTGTGGTTGCTGTGGTGGTGAGAGAGTGGTTGTTGTAGTGGCAAGGTTCCAGTTGTTGTTGTGGTGAGATTGTGGTTGTGGTGGTGAGTGTGTGGCTGTAGTGGTGGTGAAATTTTGGTTGTTTTTGGTGCTATGGTTGCAGTGTGGATAATGTCCGGGAAGAGAACGACAACCCCTAAGAGAGACGTGTAACTAGCACTGGCCAGCAGACATACTCAGACTCAGTACACAGCTTGAAGATCAAGCAAGACACGGATCAACCAAGCTAGGAACCCAAAAAAAGCAACCAGATGCGAAAAAGTATTTATTTGTTGCCTTACCTCATTGAAATTTTATGTGAACCCGGAATCTTTCCACCCATTACCATCTTTTCTCACGGAGAAAAACGCACAGCACCAAATATATAACTGTTACCCATTATTATTTAGCTAAAAGTAAGACTGACAGGACGGTACATCCCGAACACAAACACTGCGGAGAGTAGCGTCTAATAACTACCATTAAGAAGACAGGGTTTCAGTAAGGGACACCAGGACACTACGCCTGTGTGTTTACCTCCGCTTGATCATAATGTCACTGGTAATATTTGAGGGAGTTGCAAGAGGATGGTGGACGCGATATTTAAAATATCGTTTTGAAATGTGTTTCTCGTTCTGTTTTCTCTTTCAGTCAACTCGAACGACACACAGTAATTTGTGAGGTGGGGATTGATGTTTGGTGTGTGTGTGTGTGTGTGTGTGTATGTATGTGGAGTATGTATGTGTACTCACCTATTTGTGGCTGCAGGGATTGAATCACAGCTCCTGGCCCCGTGTGTGTATGTGCGTTTTACTGACACTGCTTAGATTGGATTTAATAATTTAGTTTACAGACTTAACACACCTAATAAATAATTTATATATATATATATATATATATATATATATATATATATATATATATATATATATATATAACACACACACACACCAATAAAGCAGACAGCAGTGAGAATAAGATAGCAGGAAGACCAGTGACTCACACACATTAGAGGATGCTGGACAACTCCTCTAATATTAAAGACAAACCCAACACAACTTAACCCATCACTGACACCAGAGAAAAACACTTGCGTTGAGAAATTACATATGTATGCTACGTTGGTACATATTACAGTGCTACGTTGGTGAGTTGATGTGTTACACTGCTACATATTACAGTTCTAGGGGGGGGGGTTTACCTGGAGTCTACCTGGAGCGTCTTCCGGGGGTCAACGCCCCCGCTACGCTGGAAGAACATCAGTAAATTTCTTTTTTTTTTCCATTTTTCAGTTCATCAAACTCTGTTATGGCCGCACAGTTTCAAGAACAGGTACGACAGAGTCCACGAGGCAAGTAGCATGTTGAGAGGTGAGGCCAGGAGCTGAGACTCGATTCTTGCTACCACAAATAGGCGGTTGTGAAATGTGTCAGCCTGAGCTGGGAGACTTCAGTAGTGTCAGCCTGAGCTGGGAGACTTCAGTAGTGTCAGCCTGAGCTAGGAGACTTCAGTAGTGTCAGCCTGAGCTGGGAGACTTCAGTAGTGTCAGCCTGAGCTGGGAGACTTCAGTAGTGTCAGCCTGAGCTGGGAGACTTCAGTAGTGTCAGTCTGAGCTGGGAGACTTCAGTAGTGTCAGCCTGAGCTGGGAGACTTCAGTAGTGTCAGTCTGAGCTGGGAGACTTCAGTAGTGTCAGTCTGAGCTGGGAGACTTCAGTAGTGTCAGCCTGAGCTGGGAGACTTCAGTAGTGTCAGCCTGAGCTGGGAGACTTCAGTAGTGTCAGTCTGAGCTGGTAGACTTCAGTAGTGTCAGCCTGAGCTGGTAGACTTCAGTAGTGTCAACCAGAGCTGGGAGACTTCAGTAGTGTCAGCCTGAGCTGGGAGACTTCAGTAGTGTCAGCCTGAGCTGGGAGACTTCAGTAGTGTCAGCCTGAGCTGGGAGACTTCAGTAGTGTCAGTCTGAGCTAGGAGACTTCAGTAGTGTCAGCCTGAGCTGGGAGACTTCAGTAGTGTCAGCCTGAGCTGGGAGACTTCAGTAGTGTCAGTCTGAGCTGGTAGACTTCAGTAGTGTCAACCTGAGCTGGGAGACTTCAGTAGTGTCAGCCTGAGCTGGGAGACTTCAGTAGTGTCAGTCTGAGCTGGTAGACTTCAGTAGTGTCAGTCTGAGCTGGGAGACTTCAGTAGTGTCAGTCTGAGCTGGTAGACTTCAGTAGTGTCAGTCTGAGCTGGTAGACTTCAGTAGTGTCAGCCTGAGCTGGTAGACTTCAGTAGTGTCAGTCTGAGCTGGTAGACTTCAGTAGTGTCAGCCTGAGCTGGGAGACTTCAGTAGTGTCAGTCTGAGCTGGGTGACATCAGTTTGGTGATGAGGATATCAGCTCCTGTGTGTGTGTGTGTGTGTGTGTGTGTGTGTGTGTGTGTGTGTGTTTTCATGTGGTGTACACACACACCTACATCCTCACCCACAATCACGCCCGTACCAACACACATTCACAGAGGAACCGTGATTCGTCCCCTCTCACCCACAACTAGGCGAGTACACCCACATGTTCCACAGGGAATGTTACACACACAGTATTGAAACAAATTAGGGACTTCAGAGAGGCAGCTCTGCTACAAGAGTGTCAACATAACAGTGAGAAAGGTTACCCATCTCACTACACATGCTGGCTCCCTCACCTTCCTGTGTTAGTCTTACTTGTGAAGTGTTTAAGTCGAACCCAAAGTGTGAAGGACACAGTACCACTTTCACGGTACCACTTTCACGGTACCACTTTCACGGTACCACTTTCACGGTACCATTTTCACGGTACCACTTTCATGGAACCTCTTTCACGGTACCTTTACAGTACCACTTTCCCTGTACTTCCACAGTACCACTTTCACCGTACTTTCACAGTACCACCTTCACGGAACCTCTTTCACTGTACCACTTTCGCGGTGCCTTCACAGTACCACTTTTCACAGTACCGCTTTCACGGTCCCACTTCCACAGTACAACTTTCACAGTACCACCTTCACAGTACCACTTTCACAGTACCACTTTCACAGTACCTTGTGAAAGTAGGGTTACAGAGACGGAGAATAAAGTGCAGTGAAAAGTAAACCTGCAAGGATTCCTTACGGATTTAGCGCTTTCCGCCGATATGAGATGCACGATACAATAGCCACTTCAGCTGGCAAATCTAATAATCTCTGTATTAAACTAAATTACATACGAAAACAGTGGAAGAGTTGGTAATCGGTCCCCTCAGTCTTGTAGAACAGTGGAAGATCAGGTAATCAGTCCCTCAGCCTCGCAGAAATGCACACACACACACACACACACACACACACACACACACACACACACACACACACACACACACACACACACACACAGCTTCCTGAGGGAATCATTGACGGGAATTTTCTCTATCTTTTTTGGACTCTCTCTCACGAACCTTCCCGAGTTGCACTGGAAAGTTAGAGATAAGAAAGGAAGGGCAGGGCTGGCTGCTGCGATTTTTTGTGTGTGAGAAAGAATGTGGAAGAGAGTAAGAAAGATTTCTATATGCCGTCTTGGGGAGTGTGTTGGGAAGTGTGTTGGGGAGTGTGTCGGGAAGTGTCGGGAAGTGTGTCGGGAAGTGTGTTGGGAAGTGTGTTGGGAAGTGTGTTGGGAAGTGTGTCGGGAAGTGTCGGGAAGTGTGTCGGGAAGTGTGTCGGGAAGTGTCGGGAAGTGTGTTGGGAAGTGTGTTGGGGAGTGTGTCGGGAAGTGTGTTGGGAAGTGTGTTGGGAAGTGTGTTGGGGAGTGTGTTGGGGAGTGTGTCGGAGAGTGTGTTGGGAAGTGTGTTGGGAAGTGTGTTGGGAAGTGTGTTGGGAAGTGTGTTGGGAAGTGTGTTGGGAAGTGTGTTGGGAAGTGTGTTCGGAAGTGTGTTGGAAAGTGTGTTGGAAAGTGTGTTGGGAAGTGTGTTGGGAAGTGTGTTGGGAAGTGTGTTGGGAAGTGTGTTGGGAAGTGTGTTGCAAAGTGTGTTGGGAAGTGTGTTGGGAAGTGTGTTGGGAAGTGTGTTGGAAAGTGTGTTGGGAAGTGTGTTGGGAAGTGTGTTGGGAAGTGTGTTGGGAAGTGTGTTGGGAAGTGTGTTGGGAAGTGTGTTGCAAAGTGTGTTGGGAAGTGTGTTGGGAAGTGTGTTGGGAAGTGTGTTGGGAAGTGTGTTGGGAAGTGTGTTGGGAAGTGTGTTGGGAAGTGTGTTGGGAAGTGTGTTGCAAAGTGTGTTGCAAAGTGTGTTGCAAAGTGTGTTGCAAAGTGTGTTGCAAAGTGTGTTGGGAAGTGTGTTGGGAAGTGTGTTGGGAAGTGTGTTGGGAAGTGTGTTGGGAAGTGTGTTGGGAAGTGTGTTGGGAAGTGTGTTGGGAAGTGTGTTGGGAAGTGTGTTGGGAAGTGTGTTGGGAAGTGTGTTGGTGTGTTGGGAAGTGTGTTGGGAAGTGTGTTGGGAAGTGTGTTGCAAAGTGTGTTGCAAAGTGTGTTGCAAAGTGTGTTCGCAAAGTGCTGCAAAATGTTGCAAAGTGTCTTGGGAAGTGTGTTAGGAAGTGTGTTGGGAAGTGTGTTCGGAAGTGTGTTGGGAAGCGTCTTGGGAAGTGTGTTGCAAAGTGTCTGAAAGTCTGTAGACAGTCAACGTAACTCAAGTAACCGACACAGTTACAACTGTGTCGGTTTTTTAACACGCGAGGTTTTTAACACGCGAGGTTTCGCTCAAAGATTAACACAAGGGTTTTCAACACAGGGTTATGTCGTAGATCAGGCGTTGGCAACCTTGTCCTGGTTAGGGGCCAGGGGCCCATGTCAGGGGCCCATGTCTGAGAGCGCATGGCAGGCCACAACTATCGCCATAAAGTTATTATACCCATCAACCTTTAAAGAGAATGGAGGAGGGGTAAGCCAGCGTAAGGCCTCGGTCAGATAACCAAAAGCTCCAGCTGTGTGTCATCATATGACTAAGACCCGCCTCAGGAAACACTTGTAGGTGTATATTTATATATTTAACCTAGCAATATCATGTCTACTGAACATAGCAGATATTTTAAGACACGGGTATTGAAGCTCCCCTCAACTCTCTCTCCCAGTCTAACAGCTGTTAGTGTGCCACTTGGTGTTGAATCTCGTTACTCTCTCAATATTAGTTGGTGGAGAGCACCACGACTACGGTGGTCTTCAGTTTAAGGCTGAGGGACTGATTACCTCATCTGTGATATATAGTTCTACTGTCTTCCAATTATGTCCTTGAATTTATATTGATAAAGCCACTGGTGGGCGAAACGTCTCCATTAAAGATACACAGATGTTGCACATCTGTTTAATTTTCTTCTTATCAGTATTGTATTCTATTCATCTACAAAGAGAGAGAGAGAGAGAGAGAGAGAGAGAATCGCTTCCCGCCACAGCTGATCCTAGTCCTGCTAAGCTTCACCGTCCTTCACTTCACTGTCTTAGAGAAAGACAGCCAACAAGGATAACAACAAAGGGTCTAGAGGTCTACACCACGACGAACATATCACCAGCGGAGCACAGGTGCCAGTTGAAGAAAGAAGTCAAGAGACAATGCATACAAAACTTGTGGTCGAGTATGCAGCCCCAGTGTTGAGCCTCCGGCTAATCAGTCATGTGATATAGGAAAAACTACAAAGGTTTAAAGATTTCTACATAGATTGTTCTAGAAATAAGAGGAAAAGGGATAGAAAATAGTTAGAGGAGGACAAGAATAGAAAAGCCATAACTTTAATAGTGGGTTGAGAGGGAGAAAGTGAGAGGGGTGGACAAGAGGGAGAAATTGGAGGAAAGACACCACTCAGATGAGTGAATGGAGACGATGGTGAGTAAGGGCTTAAGGTGTTACAAGCAGGTCCATACGCAGCTTCAAGGACGAGTACGATAGGCACCGAGTAGTGTGACCCAGGTTAGTGTGTGGTGATATATTCCTCCTCTGTCAACACTGGTTTGCATAGTGACCCCCCCCACACACACAGGGGGCCAGGAGCTATGAATCGACCCTTACAACCACAATTAGGTGAGTACACACACACAAGATCACAGTGGATATATTTATGTACTATGTCTAAGAATTCAGATATAAATCATTTCCTTATTAAATTAAACAGTCTAACTCATTCAGTAAATTTTACTGTCGAGTTTAAACAATAATTCATTGTCTTCTCTAGATGTTTTAATTATTAAGGGCAACAATGATTTTAAATTCAAAATTTACAGAAAACCTACAAATAACTGTTCCTATGTCCACTGTTATTCTTTACAACAAAACAGTTAAAATTTGTAATGATTGGTTTTAAAAACCGACAAGTTGAATATTGAGACACTGATGCAGCACATGTGCTGCATCAGTGTCTCAATCTTCAACTTGTCGGTTTTTCAAATCATTCATTATAACTGTCAGACACTGTATCATCATCATGGGATCTTGATACAAAGAATTCTTCAACACTTGTCCAATCTTTGGACGAAGACCTACTTCGACTAGTGGATGGTACCACTGTGACTCCGCCTCCGCCTGCTTCGCCTCACCTCACTACAGTATATAAGCCACGTCTACGACCCTATGCTGTATATTCTACAAGATTGATGGACTGAACACATCGACTCTAGGCTGAGAGACTGATTACCTCAAACTCCTCCTCTCCTTACACCTTTCTGCTTTGTATTGGACTGATGAAGCCACTGTGTGGCGAAACGTTTCCTCAAAGATTCCCATGTTACATTAGTGTCTCAAGCTTCAGAGTTAAAATTTATGTATTTTCATCAGTGTTTTCGAGAACTTTGGTATTTGTAGCCCAGAGTTCATAGATGAAGAAATATTGAAGATTTATCAAATGGCTAATAAATTTATGAAATTGCCTATAAATTTATGAAATAACTAATAAATAGCTAATAAATTTATGAAATAGCTAATAAATCTTTTAAAAATGCTAGAAATATTTTTTTTACAATTCAAAAAAGGGACAACCAACCTTATTCAACTAAAAATATGTTGGTTGTGTCTACGCGAGTCCCTGTAGAAAACGTGATAAAGATTACTACGGTCAAACTGGGTAAAAGTTTTGAACTAAGATTACAACAACATAAATATGACATTAGAACTGAACAAGATTATAATGCTCTGTTTATTCATGTGAGATTTTAACCAGCCAATTGATTTTCAAAAGGCCGCGAAAGTTATATCATGCAGGTCCACGATTGACAAAATTAAATTTAATATGAATATGAGTTTAGGATTATACAAATTAGACTCATTTATAATAAAATGTGGGTAGAACTTAAGCTATGTTTGACAAGTCCTTGACCATCTCACCCACATGGTTATAAAGGGACGGGGGAGGTGTTGGATGCTGACAGTAAGGTGATATCTCAGCTTTATAAATCTTCTGCTGCTCTATAATTTTTTACAGTTATTTGATAATGTGAGAAAATACGAAAGCGCTTGTAAATTTACTATTTTTTCACAGTGGCTGTTCTGCATACATATATATACATAAACACACACACACACACACACACACACACACACACACACACACACACACACACACACAATATTCAACTTATTCATCTTCAACTACACCCACTCCCAAGCACCTACGCCCACACACCTACACCCACACCCTAAACCACACCCACGCCCAGACACCCACGCCCACACACCCACGCCCACTATTTTCTCCTAATTTCTCTTCTGGTATTTTTTCTTTCATCAAAATGAAGTAGAGAGTTGAGTGTTTGACCTGAGTTGACCTCTGACCACTAGTGTTCTCCCCCCCCTTACAACCTCCCTCCACCACTCCTCTCCACCACCCCTCTCCACCACCCCTCTCCGTCAACCTGCCTCGCTCCCTCCCTCCTCTGGAAACTGTCTCCCTCCTTCATTCTCTCTCCTTCCCTCCACAACACTGACAGCCAGGAGAACCCACCTTCCCTCCACAACACTGACAGCCAGGAGAAACCCCCTTCCCTCCACAACACTGACAGCCAGGAGAAACCCCCTTCCCTCCACAACACTGACAGCCAGGAGAAACCCCCTTCCCTCCACAACACTGACAGCCAGGAGAAACCCCCTTCCCTCCACAACACTGACAGCCAGGAGAAACCCCCTTCCCTCCACAACACTGACAGCCAGGAGAACCCACCCTTCCCTCCACAACACTGACAGCCAGGAGAACCCACCCTTCCCTCCACAACACTGACAGCCAGGAGAACCCACCCTTCCCTCCACAACACTGACAGCCAGGAGAAACCCCCTTCCCTCCACAACACTGACAGCCAGGAGAACCCACCCTTCCCTCCACAACACTGACAGCCAGGAGAACCCACCCTTCCCTCCACAACACTGACAGCCAGGAGAACCCACCCTTCCCTCCACAACACTGACAGCCAGGAGAACCCACCCTTCCCTCCACAACACTGACAGCCAGGAGAACCCACCCTTCCCTCCACAACACTGACAGCCAGGAGAAACCCCCTTCCCTCCACAACACTGACAGCCAGGAGAAACCCCCTTCCCTCCACAACACTGACAGCCAGGAGAACCCACCCTTCCCTCCACAACACTGACAGCCAGGAGAACCCACCCTTCCCTCCACAACACTGACAGCCAGGAGAACCCACCCTTCCCTCCACAACACTGACAGCCAGGAGAAACCCCCTTCCCTCCACAACACTGACAGCCAGGAGAACCCACCCTTCCCTCCACAACACTGACAGCCAGGAGAACCCACCCTTCCCTCCACAACACTGACAGCCAGGAGAACCCACCCTTCCCTCCACAACACTGACAGCCAGGAGAAACCCCCTTCCCTCCACAACACTGACAGTCAGGAAAACCCACCCTTCCCTCCATAACACTGACAGCCAAGAGAACCCACCCTTCCCTCCACAACACTGACAGCCAGGAGAAACCCCCTTCCCTCCACAACACTGACAGTCAGGAAAACCCACCCTTCCCTCCACAACACTGACAGCCAGGAAAACCCAGAACTTCCCTCCACAATACTGACAGCCAGGACAACCCACCCTTCATTCCACAACACTGACAGCCAGGACAACCCACCCTTCATTCCGCAACACTGACAGCCAGGAGAACCCACCCTTCATTCCACAACTCCTGCAGCTGAAAGCTTCGTTTCAAAGCTTAATTAAATAACACGCCTGTAGTTAGCGCTGGTCACTCCTCAAAGGGAAGGAGGTGCTTGCTGAGGCGAGTCACCAGGAAGTCTGTATCGTTGAGCGGAGATCAGCAAGTAGCGAGCTGGTCAGGTATTTACTGTGTGCGCGTGTGTGTACTCACTTATATGTGGTTTCAGGTGTCGGGTCATAGCTCCTGGCCCCAGCAGACTTATCGTGTGTGTGTGTTTTATCCATTATCTTTTCTACTCTACTTTATTCCCACTTCTTTTTCTCAGTATTTCTCTCTGGACCTCTTCATTATCCGCTTACTAAGGCATACATGTCAAGGTATCTTATTAATGAAATTAAGATACCAGATATACTAAGCAAGTTTCTTAAATTTACTTGTAACAGGTAAATGAACTGTAGATGTAAATCCAGAGGTACTTCAGTTAGCCATTTTGGTGCCCAGTTCCTAGGCCTATTGTGTATCTATATGCTCTTGTGTTACCATATACAGGATGGATATGAGGTACACAGTAAACTAACCGTTAAAGTCTGATATTGTTCCTCCCTCCCCCCTTCTCTCTCTCTCTCTCTCTACCCCTTCTCTCTCTCTCTCTCTCTCTCTCTCTACCCCTTCTCTCTCTCTCTACCCATTCTCTCTCTCTCTACCCCTTCTCTCTCTCTACCCCTTCTCTCTCTCTCTACCCCTTCTCTTTCTCTCTCTCTCTCTACCCCTTCTCTTTCTCTCTCTCTCTCTACCCCTTCTCTCTCTCTCTCTACCCCTTCTCTCTCTCTCTCTCTCTCTACCCCTTTCTCTCTCTCTCACTCTACCCCTTCTCTCTCTCTCTCTCTCTACCCCTTCTCTCTCTGTCTCTCTCTCTCTCTACCCCTTCTCTCTCTCTCTCTCTCTCTACCCCTTCTCTCTCTCTCTCTCTCTCTCTCTCTACCCCTTCTCTCTCTCTCTCTCTCTCTCTCTCTACCCCTTCTCTCTCTCGCTCTCTCTCTTACCCTTCACAGGATTATTCTTCTCTTCGTCCCCTTTCCTTCTCTCTTCTCATTTGTTTCTCCCTTCCCCTTTTAAACTGTCCTTTGTTCACTTCCCCTGACATTCCCTTCCTCCTCTCCCTTTGTCATTCCTCTCATTCTCTCTCCCTCTTCCTCTCTCTCTCTCTCTCTTTCTTCAGTAACAAGAAAAACACTCCTGTCTGCTTTCGTTAATGCAGACCATAGATTATCTCCTTTATTTATTATATATATTTTTTGTGAAGGGGGGGAGGGGGTGTTTATCTCTGTACAAACACGTAAATCCACAATGTGCTGCTACCCTATTCTGCATAATAGTTACACAGTGGGAACCCATCACACAGGATGGGTTCCCACTGTCATTCCATCACACAGGATGGGTTCCCACTGTCATATTTCATCACACAGGATGGGTTCCCACTGTCATATTTCATCACACAGGATGGGTTCCCACTGTCACATTCCATCTCACAGGATGGGTTACCACAGGATAGGTAACATCCATGGAATGTGTCAACCTAACCTTCAGTAGTGTGATGAGGATATCGTTCAGCATTCCTTCGTGATGGGTCCAGGAGCTACGACAGCTTCAGAGGCTTCCTTTCAGTTGAGGAGGCTCTGAAGAAGGTGGAGCTCTGGAGGAAAAGGAGGATCGGCGAGTGTAGGGGAGGAGGTACCAGCAACACAGAACAACGGTACCAGCAACACACAACAATGGTACCAGCAACACAAAACAACTGTACCAGCAACACACCACAACAACGGTACCAGCAACACACCACGACAACAGCACCAGCAACACACAACAACGGTACCAGCAACACACAACTGTACCAGCAACACAGAGCAACGGTACCAGCAACACACCACAACGGTACCCGCGCCACAACAACGGTACCAGTAACACAATAACATTATGTGATCCTTCTTCCTCACAGGCGTCCTTCATCACAGTGAAGATCTCTTTCCAGGGGTGACTCCCTCGGGGGTGACTCCATCTTCTTTTGGTCACACTCGTGCAAGGTGAAGCTTCCCAGGAAGGAGAGAGGGGCAAGAGGTTTCAAACCTATCTGCAACCTTCCTGACCGCAATTGGACCAAGTCTCTCCTCGGCAATTGTTTGAGCATCCGGGACTGGTTGCGTCTTCCCTCAGTCCTCACTTGGACTTTCCCAGTGGCAATGTTTCGCTCTCTAGGACAGTAAAACATTGCAACAATAAAATGTCACATTAATCGCATCTGTGTCGTTTTACCCAACAACATGCAACCCCCCCCCCCCATTTACCACAATAATCTCGCCCATCACAGTAAGACAGAGTTACAGATGCTTTTATGTCGTATTTTCTGGCATATAAGGCGCACATTTCCCCCAGCCTGCGCCTCACATGCTCAAGGTCAGGGTCAAGGGTAGGTTTGGGTTACTCTTTATCGTAAAATATCAGGGTCATTAGCCCTGGACCACGGTTACTTATCGTGCGTCTTATATGCCGGAAAAAGCGGTAATGTTAGGCTTGTGTTTCTCGTCGTTCTTGATAATTCAGACACATTTGCAACACTTGGGAATTTTTACTGTGGAAACGTTTCGCCACACAGTGACTTCATCAGTCTAGTATAAAGAAGAATGATGAAGATCAGAAGGAATTTGAGGTAATCAGTCCCTCAGCCTGGAGTCGATGTAATCAATCCCTCAGCCTGGAGTCGATGTAATCAGTCCATCAGCCTGGAGTCGATGTAATCAGTCCATCAGCCTGGAGTCGATGTAATCAGTCCATCAGCCTGGAGTCGATGTAATCAGTCCATCAGCCTGGAGTCGATGTAATCAGTCCATCAGCCTGGAGTCGATGTAATCAGTCCATCAGCCTGGAGTCGATGTAATCAGTCCCTCAGCCTGGAGTCGATGTAATCAGTCCCTCAGCCTGGAGTCGATGTAATCAATCCATCAGCCTGGAGTCGATGTAATCAGTCCATCAGCCTGGAGTCGATGTAATCAATCCATCAGCCTGGAGTCGATGTAATCAGTCCATCAGCCTGGAGTCGATGTAATCAGTCCATCAGCCTGGAGTCGATGTAATCAGTCCATCAGCCTGGAGTCGATGTAATCAGTCCATCAGCCTGGAGTCGATGTAATCAGTCCATCAGCCTGGAGTCGATGTAATCAGTCCATCAGCCTGGAGTCGATGTAATCAATCCATCAGCCTGGAGTCGATGTAATCAGTCCATCAGCCTGGAGTCGATGTAATCAATCCATCAGCCTGGAGTCGATGTAATCAGTCCATCAGCCTGGAGTCGATGTAATCAGTCCATCAGCCTGGAGTCGATGTAATCAGTCCATCAGCCTGGAGTCGATGTAATCAGTCCATCAGCCTGGAGTCGATGTAATCAGTCCCTCAGCCTGGAGTCGATGTAATCAATCCCTCAGCCTGGAGTCGATGTAATCAATCCCTCAGCCTGGAGTCGATGTAATCAGTCCATCAGCCTGGAGTCGATGTAATCAGTCCATCAGCCTGGAGTCGATGTAATCAGTCCCTCAGCCTGGAGTCGATGTAATCAATCCCTCAGCCTGGAGTCGATGTAATCAGTCCATCAGCCTGGAGTCGATGTAATCAATCCCTCAGCCTGGAGTCGATGTAATCAGTCCCTCAGCCTGGAGTCGATGTAATCAGCGCATCAGCCTGGAGTCGATGTAATCAGTCCCTCAGCCTGGAGTCGATGTAATCAGTCCCTCAGCCTGGAGTCGATGTAATCAGTCCCTCAGCCTGGAGTCGATGTAATCAATCCATCAGCCTGGAGTCGATGTAATCAATCCATCAGCCTGGAGTCGATGTAATCAATCCATCAGCCCGGAGTCGATGTAATCAATCCATCAGCCTGGAGTCGATGTAGTGAATCCATCAGCCTGGAGTCGATGTAATCAGTGCATCAGCCTGGAGTCGATGTAATTAATCCATCAGCCTGGAGTCGATGTAATCAATCCATCAGCCTGGAGCCGATGTAATCAATCCATCAGCCTGGAGCCGATGTAATCAATCCATCAATCTTGATAAGAATGCAGCATATAAGTGAAGTAGCTTATATACTGTAAAACAGTGAGGTGAAGCAGTAGTAGGTGGTGTCACCTTTGGGAAATCCACAGGAGGAAGTCAGTGAAGATACCCAAGTGTTATACACGTGTCTGATTTATCAATTTGTCTTTTCTCTTAAAATTTATCTACACTTATCTCTCTGTCTCATGAAGTTTATACACTCATGTCTGTGAGAGATTGAGATAGTTGAAGTTGTGGATGTGACTTGGACTTGACTAGAGTAGGCCAGTAGGTGACTTGTTCCTGAATAGCTTAGGCCATTAGGTGACTTGCACCTGACTAGCTTAGGCCAGTGACTTGGGCCTGACTAGCTTAGGCCAGTGACTTACACCTAACTAGCTTAGGCCAATAGGTGACTTGGACGTGCCTAACATGGGCCAGTAGGTCTACCGCAGCGCTCCTTCATTTTTATATTCTTACGTGAGCGGAGTACTGACGGTTCACGAAATAATAATACTGAATATTGACAGAGGAGGCTCTCAGACTACCAGGAACGGAGTTCCTGGTAGTCCTGGTAGTTTCTGGTAGTCCTGGTAGGTAGTTCTGACGGGTGGGTTGTGGAAGTGGGGAGGTGTGTCTCGAGCATCTGGTGGGGAGGAAGGGGAAGGAGAGGCAACTATCTGCGATGAGGGATGGGGGTGGCTAGGGATATGTGGATGGGGGAAGGATATTCGAGTGTGAGATGTACCTCAGAGTATTCCTTACTAGGAGGTATCCAATGAGATATTTCTCACAATATATTTTTCACACCAGTCGTGGAGAACACGGTTGCAGTAAATGACAGGTGTGTGAATAACAAAGGTAATGAAAGACTTGTGGTATTATCGAGACAGATGCTGGTCTGAGATCTTCCCTCCTAGCTGGTATTTACCTGACCTCCTTGACCTGGTCTTAACCCAGCTAATATTTATGACCTCCTCCCTCCCCCCGTGTTTGACATGCGCCTTGAGGGACTGTTCCTACACGTTGTGAGAAGAACTTACTTGACTGTACCTGCCTGTTTTGGCTGGCTTGGCCCCGTCTCCAGCCTCACCTAATTCCACTCACTGACTATCCTGCCCTAGCTTGACCTCTTATTTCCCCTGGACGAGGCTCGTGGCGTTGCCCAACCTTGCAAGTGTCTTGTAGGGTCATCACGAGGTCACAGAAGTGTGAGACGTCCCCCTCCCCCTCCCTCCTTCTCTCTTTCTTAAGACAGGAGTAAGAAAAGAATATATAAGGAATATTTACGAATCGGTGCAAGAGTAATCTGAGTGTGGATGGTTGTCTTGTGAGAGTATGTGCATGTGTGTATGTGCATGTGTGTGTGTGTGTGTGTGTGTGTGTGTGTGTGTGTGTGTGTGTATACTCACCTAATTGTACTCACTTAATTGTGGTTGCAGGGGTCGAGACTCAGCTCCTGGCCCCGCCTCTTCCCTGATCGCAACTGGATCCTCTCTCTCTCTGCTTCCTGAGCTTTGTCATACCTCTTCTTAAAACTATGTATGGTTCCTGCCTCCACTACTTCACTTGCTAGGCTATTCCACTTGCTGACAACTCTATGACTGAAGAAATACTTCCTAACGTCCCTGTGACTCGTCTGAGTCTTCAGCTTCCAGTTGTGACCCCTTGTCCCTGTGTCCCCTCTCTGGAACATCCTATCTCAGTCCACCTTGTCTATTCCCCGCAGTATCTTGTATGTCGTTATCATGTCTCCCCTGACCCTTCTGTCCTCCAGTGTCGTCAGTCCGATTTCCCTTAACCTTTCCTCGTACGACATTCCCTTGAGCTCTGGGACTAGCCTTGTTGCAAACCTTTGTACTTTCTCTAACTTCTTGACGTGCTTGACCAGGTGTGGGTTCCAGACTGGTGCTGCATACTCCAGTATGGGCCTAACATACACAGTGTGCAGTGTCTTGAACGATTCCTTATTAAGGTATCGGAACGCTATTCTCAGGTTTGCCAGGCGCCCGTATGCTGCAGCGGTTATTTGGTTGATGTGTGCCTCCGGTGATGTGCTCGGTGTTATGGTCACCCCAAGGTCTTTCTCCCTGAGTGAGGTCTGTAGTCTTTGTCCACCTAGCCTATACTCTGTCTGCGGTCTTCTTTGCCCCTCCCCAATCTTCATGACTTTGCATTTGGCTGGATTGAATTCGAGAAGCCAGTTGCTGGACCACATGTCCAGCCTGTCCAGGTCTCTTTGCAGTCCTGCCTCATCCTCGTCCGATTTAATTCTTCTCATCAACGTCACGTCATCTGCGAACAGGGACACTTTCAGAGTCTATTCCTTCCATCATGTCGTTCACATATATCAAAAATAGCACTGGTCCTAGAACTGACCCCTGTGGGACCCCGCTCGTAACAGGCGCCCACTGTGATACCTCTTCACGTACCATGACTCGTTGCTGCCTCCCTGTCAGGTATTCCCTTATCCATTGCAGTGCCCTCCCTTTTACGTGCGCATGTGTGTGTGTGTGTGTGTGTGTGTGTGTGTGTGTGTGTGTTACAAAAAACGCGATTCTAAAAGCTTAGAGATCTCCAGGTAATACTAGAAAGGACTGCCCTTCTAGCATCCAGCCTGTTACTGGGTTTTCGTAACAAGTAGTCAGTATCCTTGTCCAATTATCCATTAGAATTCAGTATTATTCAATAGTGCTTCAGGATTACAACTGGTAGGCTACTAACTAGAGAAATTAAAATTTAATAAATTTATTAAGTCTAGAGGTATATTATCAAATTAAATTAAATTAAATTAATCACAGTAATCAAAATAATATCACATCTCTCGAGTACAATATTATTGTGCTGAAAGCACATATCACATTTATAATTCTTAAGTACCGTCTGGTACATTAACATTTAATAAGATATTACAAATATGTACAAGTGTGTATGTATGTAAGTGCTCTAAGTAGTTTGCTATGTCTCAAGACTCTACTAGACTTAAACAAGTGACTGACAAAGTCCTCAAATAAACTAACTTCTTGACCAACTGGCTATCAGAACAGTCTGCTTGAACAAAAAAGAATGCTAAGCCCAATAGCAATACAACAAGCAACTGCGACACAATCAGGACAAGGAGATAATATAACTACTCTAAGAAGGGACCCTCAGCAGATCCTCCACAAAAGTCACAAAACTCCCATAATACTGAATCTACGTTCAGCATAAGAAAATCCCCGACTGTGATAATACACAGATACCAGTACAAGTTAGGTGAGAAGCTACAGCTCAGGACCTGAGTTGTTTCGAGTGTCTATGCGACACACAACCTCAGTACAACGTCGAAAATCACTAAGTCTATACAATGTTCTGTGAACAGAGTTTTACAGAACTAACAAGAATAATGAGACAGACAATCTGTCCGACCACCAAGAGAGTCTAGACCAGACTGTATACTTCAGGCGAGGTGAGGACACCCCCCCCTGATCACGTGATAGCTCCGTGGACAGCTGCAGCTCACAAACAGAAGCCGGCAGTCTAACGAGCAAAGAGCGATAATTACAGTAGTTAGACAATCAACACTTGAACTGAGCACATATGTTACATCCTACCTAACAACATAAGTCAAATAATAATATAAAGCAATATATTTACGATTTAGCTATTATCGCAAACATAAGCAATATAAAATATGAAAATATACATATACATAATAATCATTGCAACCCATTCAGGGGTTGCAACAGTGTGTGTACTCACGTATATGTGGTCACCTACTATGTGGACGCATGGGTCGTTTCGTTGCTCCTGGCCCCGCCTCGCCGCCACTCTCTCCCTGCTCCAAGAGGCTTATCGTGTGTTAGTTACCAGTTATCAAAGGCACTTGTCGATAGACATTTAGGAAGTGTTAGTTACCATTTTGTAGTGTGTAGGTGTATGTGTGTATACTCGCCTCTATGTGGTTGCAGGGGATCGATTCATAGCTCCTGGCCCCGCCTTTTCACTGGTCAATGTTAAGTCATTCTCTTCCCGTAGTAGTGGTAGTAGTAGTAGTGGTAGTAGTAGTAGTGGTAGTAGTAGTAGTGGTAGTAGTAGTAGTGGTAGTAGTAGTAGTGGTAGTAGTAGTAGTGGTGGAAAAGGAAATATACACGAGTGGGTGAGTGTTAAACGTGCCTAGCAAGGGTCAGTAGGCCTGCTGCAGTGCTCCTCTCTTACCTTCTTTAAAAATATATCCACGAAGAGGAAGAAAAGAAAAATAAGACGACGACTTAATAAAAACAGGAAGTTTAATAAACCAGGATAAAACAGGAAGTTTAACAAACCAGGATAAAACAGGAAGTTTAATAAACCAGGATAAAACAGGAAGTTTAATAAACCAGGATAAAACAGGAAGTTTAATAAACCAGGATAAAACAGGAAGTTTAATAAACCAGGATAAAACAGGAAGTTTAATAAACCAGGATAAAACAGGAAGTTTAATAAACCAGGATAAAACAGGAAGTTTAATAAACCAGGATAAAACAGGAAGTTTAATAAACCAGGATAAAACAGGAAGTTTAATAAACCAGGATAAAAATGAAAGTTTAATAAACCAGGATAAAAATGAAAGTTTAATAAACCAGGATAAAACAGGAAGTTTAATAAACCAGGATAAAACAGGAAGTTTAATAAACCAGGATAAAACAGGAAGTTTAATAAACCAGGATAAAACAGGAAGTTTAATAAACCAGGATAAAACAGGAAGTTTAATAAACCAGGATAAAACAGGAAGTTTAATAAACCAGGATAAAACAGGAAGTTTAATAAACCAGGATAAAACAGGAAGTTTAATAAACCAGGATAAAAATGAAAGTTTAATAAACCAGGATAAAACAAAGTTTAATAAACCAGGGAAAACAGGAAGTTTAATAAATCAGGATAAAACAGGAAGTTTAATAAACCAGGATAAAACAGGAAGTTTAATAAACCAGGATAAAACAGGAAGTTTAATAAACCAGGATAAAACAGGAAGTTTAATAAACCAGGATAAAAATGAGTTTAATAAACCAGGATAAAACAAAGTTTAATAAACCAGGGAAAACAGGAAGTTTAATAAATCAGGATAAAACAGGAAGTTTAATAAACCAGGATAAAACAGGAAGTTTAATAAATCTGGATAAAACAGGAAGTTTAATAAACCAGGATAAAACAAAGTTTAATAAACCAGGAAGTTTAATAAACCAGGAAGTTTAATAAACTAGGATGAAACGAAGTTTAATAAACCAGAAGGAAAAACCAAGAGGTTTATTCCCTCTATGGTCTTTAGGTCCACTTCCCTTCCCAGGATGCCACCCACCACAGTCACCTAACACCCAGGCACCTACTCCTCCCCCCAGGATGCCACCCAGCACAGTCACCTAACACCCAGGGACCTACTCCTCCCCCAAGATGCCACTCACCACAGTCACCTAACACCCAGGCACCTACTCTTCCCCCCAAGATACCACCCACCACAGTCACCTAACACCCAGGCACCTACTCTTCCCCCCAAGATGCCACCCACCACAGTCACCTAACACCCAGGCACCTACTCTTCCCCCCAAGATACCACCCACCACAGTCACCTAACACCCAGGCACCTACTCTTCCCCCCAAGATGCCACCCACCACAGTCACCTAACACCCAGGCACCTACTCCTCCCCCCAAGATGCCACCCACCACAGTCACCTAACACCCAGGGACCTACTCCTCCCCCCAAGATGCCACTCACCACAGTCACCTAACACCCAGGCACCTACTCTTCCCCCCAAGATACCACCCACCACAGTCACCTAACACCCAGGCACCTACTCTTCCCCCCAAGATGCCACCCACCACAGTCACCTAACACCCAGGCACCTACTCCTCCCCCCAAGATGCCACCCACCACAGTCACCTAACACCCAGGGACCTACTCCTCCCCCCAAGATGCCACTCACCACAGTCACCTAACACCCAGGCACCTACTCTTCCCCCCAAGATACCACCCACCACAGTCACCTAACACCCAGGCACCTACTCTTCCCCCCAAGATGCCACCCACCACAGTCACCTAACACCCAGGCACCTACTCTTCCCCCCAAGATACCACCCACCACAGTCACCTAACACCCAGGCACCTACTCTTCCCCCAAGATACCACCCACCACAGTCACCTAACACCCAGGCACCTACTCCTCCCCCCAAGATGCCACCCACCACAGTCACCTAACACCCAGGCACCTACTCTTCCCCCCAAGATGCCACCCACCACAGTCACCTAACACCCAGGCACCTACTCTTCCCCCCAAGATACCACCCACCACAGTCACCTAACACCCAGGCACCTACTCCTCCCCCCAAGATGCCACCCACCACAGTCACCTAACACCCAGGCACCTACTCCTCCCCCCAAGATGCCACCCACCACAGTCACCTAACACCCAGGCTCCTACTCCTCCCCCAAGATGCCACCCACCACAGTCACCTAACACCCAGGCACCTACTTACTGCTAAGGGAACGGCAGCAACAAGTTAAAGAGCCAAGGTCTACACCCACTCCAAGATCGAACCCGGACCCCTCGCTTGTGATCCGATGGCCCAGGTGTTTTGCAATATATAGCACTATAACACCTCACAGGTATGCTCTGGTGAGAGTATACTCTGTGTAACAGCAGAATTGTGCTTGTTATAGCAAGAAAATATGCTTCGTGTAACCAACGAGGATTGAGAGTGAGGATAGAGAGGATAGATTTTGAGGAGAGAGGGTGAGGATAGTGAGGATAGAGGGTGAGGATAGAGAGTGAGGATAGTGAGGATAGTGTGTGAGGATAGTGAGGATAGAGTGTGAGGGGTAGCAAAGGAAGCAAATAATATCTAGGAAGGTAATATACTCGAGGTATATCTGAGACAAGGGCAAAGTATACTTAGGGAAGGTATATATATTTGAAGAGGGAAGCGTAGTGTATGTCAGGGAAGGAGAGTATACCCAGGAGAGAGAGAGAAAGAGAGAGAGAGAGAGAGAGAGAGAGAGAGAGAGAGAGAGAGAGAGAGAGAGAGAGAGAGAGAGAGAGAGAGAGAATACCCAGGATACGAGGTATAAGTATATTAATGAGAAGAGTGAAGGAGTGGCCCAAGAGAAATGGGATTTCCTCTCTCCTTCTCTATCTCCCTCATCCTCCTTCATCCTACATCACCTTCGTAACCCCTCCCTCCCTCCCTCCCTCCCTCCCTCAAACATACAAGTTATCATGACAGACCGGAAGGTGTTTTTGTGAAGGCAGCTAACAAGCAGAACCAGGAGACCGTAATGAAGGCAGCAGTAATGAGAGGGTACCCTGGCTGCCCTCCCTTCCTCCTTCCCTCCCTCTTGACCTTCTCTCCCTCCTTCCTTCCCTCTTGACCTCTCCTTCCCTCCCTCTTGACTTCCTCTCCCTCCCTCCCTCTTGACCTCCTCTCCCTCCCTCCCTCTTGACCTCCTCTCCCTCTCTCCATACATTAAAAAAAATATCCCCATCTCCCTTTCTTCCCTTCAACAAATCTCCCTTTCAAGGTGACACACAAAAGAAGAAACACCTCCACCATCACTCCATCAATACCCTTCTGTCATGTCTCCCTGTAAACATCGGCCACTACTTACCCTTTTTCATCTCCTCCATCTGCGTCTTGCTCCCTTATTTCCTCCCTTCATTCCTCTTTATTATATACCTCCCTTATCTTCCTCCCTAATATCAATCTCCATTCTTTCATTCCCTATCTTCTACCCCCTTTATTTATAGATAAAGAAATTATACTGCTACACTATTCTATATGATAGTTACATTGTGGGAACACCAGCAGTGTGTTGCTACACTATTCTATATGATAGTTACATTGTGGGAACACCAGCAGTGTGTTGCTACACTATTCTGTATGATAGTTACATTGTGGGAACACCAGCAGTGTGTTGCTACACTATTCTGTATGATAGTTACATTGTGGGAACACCAGCAGTGTGTTGCTACACTATTCTATATGATAGTTACATTGTGGGAACACCAGCAGTGTTGCTACACTATTCTGTATGATAGTTACATTGTGGGAACACCAGCAGTGTGTTGCTACACTATTCTATATGATAGTTACATTGTGGGAACACCAGCAGTGTTGCTACACTATTCTATATGATAGTTACATTGTGGGAACACCAGCAGTGTTGCTACACTATTCTATATGATAGTTACATTGTGGGAACACCAGCAGTGTGTTGCTACACTATTATATACGATAGTTACATTGTGGGAACACCAGCAGTGTTGCTACACTATTCTGTATGATAGTTACATTGTGGGAACACCAGCAGTGTGTTGCTACACTATTCTATATGATAGTTACATTGTGGGAACACCAGCAGTGTGTTGCTACACTATTCTATATGATAGTTACATTGTGGGAACACCAGCAGTGTTGCTACACTATTATATACGATAGTTACATTGTGGGAACACCAGCAGTGTTGCTACACTATTCTGTATGATAGTTACATTGTGGGAACACCAGCAGTGTTGCTACACTATTCTGTATGATAGTTACATTGTGGGAACACCAGCAGTGTTGCTACACTATTCTGTATGATAGTTACATTGTGGGAACACCAGCAGTGTGTTGCTACACTATTATATACGATAGTTACATTGTGGGAACACCAGCAGTGTTGCTACACTATTCTGTATGATAGTTACATTGTGGGAACACCAGCAGTGTTGCTACACTATTCTGTATGATAGTTACATTGTGGGAACACCAGCAGTGTGTTGCTACACTATTATATACGATAGTTACATTGTGGGAACACCAGCAGTGTTGCTACACTATTCTGTATGATAGTTACATTGTGGGAACACCAGCAGTGTGTTGCTACACTATTCTATATGATAGTTACATTGTGGGAACACCAGCAGTGTGTTGCTACACTGTTCTACATGATAGTTACATTGTGGGAACACCAGCAGTGTGTTGCTACACTGTTCTACATGATAGTTACATTGTGGGAACACCAGCAGTGTGTTTATTACAAAAAAGTAATTTTTAAAAGACGATGGTATTAAGATTTACTTCTTTTGTAATAAAGAGTTCGGGATACATAAATACACACATTAATATAAATTAATCTTTAATATATAAAAATCAACTATCTTTGGTCTAGAGGTATTTGAACTATGATATTTGTACATGTTACTATAATAAATTATAATTAGCATCTAACTAAAATAATTAATAACCCTACACAGGGTACAACTCTTGACACTACTGTCACTATATATATATATCTATGCTAAAACAATAAATTATAAATAACATTTTTATAATAATAAATTACAATCAACTGCCTCTCACGACACGAAGTCAGTCACACGACACTGTTCAGTGTACACTACAACCAGGCCATCTTCAGTGTCCCACGACACCCTTTTCATCTCAGTGTTCCACTACGGTCCTATGCATATCTCAGTGTTCCACTCCATCGTACGTCCCTCAGTGTCACACTACGGTCCTGGCCCAGTTCAGTGTAACACTCCAACCTTTTCTTCATGTAATGTCCCACTAAACAGCATCTGACGACTCCGGCCCACAGTTGATCAACGTAGACGGTGAGTCCACAGACATCACCGGTAGTCCAGTAAATCCTCTCCAAAGGCGGTTGACACACCGCTAGCCGAACACCATGCTGCAAGCTCACTGAATGCGGCCGTCAAGTAACTGAGGCCAACAGACTCAGTGAGCTGCGGTGAGCGGTTCTTCTAACGCCAGTAGATAGGTACGATTCGGTGGTCAGGTACCTACTGCATAGACGTGTACCCTGAGGAGTTCAGGTACTTAATGTTGAAGCCAGTAGACGTGTACCCTTCGGTGGTCAGGTACCTACTGCTTAGGTGTGTACAGCGAGGCGCTCAGGTACATAATATTTCTAAAGCCAGTAGACGTGTACCCTTCGGTGGTCAGGTACCTACTGCTTAGGTGTGTACAGCGAGGCGCTCTGGTACATACTGTTACTAAAGCCAGTAGACGTGTACCCTTCGGTGGTCAGGTACCTACTGCTTAGGTGTGTACAGCGAGGCGCTCTGGTACATACTGTTACTAAAGCCAGTAGACGTGTACCCTTCGGTGGTCAGGTACCTACTGCTTAGGTGTGTACAGCGAGGCGCTCTGGTACATACTGTTACTAAAGCCAGTAGACGTGTACCCTTCGGTGGTCAGGTACCTACTGCTTAGGTGTGTACCGTGAGGCACTCAGGCTCTTACTGCTCTAAGGCCGGCTCAGCAGCCCCCACATTGGGTTTGATGACGCACCCAGTGGTACTGCCGGCCGGCAGGTTAACTATTTAACCGCTAGTTTGGCAGGGGCCGCAACACCCCCACCACAAAAGGACCGACACACAAAGATCAATGTAATATGTATCCCGAACCGTCATCCCGGATATGACCATCCAGAAATCATTCTAGATAATCATTATCCTCCCGGACAGGCCCCCATATATTACAAAAAAGTAATTTTTAAAAGACGATGGTATTAAGATTTACTTCTTTTGTAATAAAGAGTTCGGGATACATAAATACACACATTAATATAAATTAATCTTTAATATATAAAAATCAACTATCTTTGGTCTAGAGGTATTTGAACTATGATATTTGTACATGTTACTATAATAAATTATAATTAGCATCTAACTAAAATAATTAATAACCCTACACAGGGTACAACTCTTGACACTACTGTCACTATATATATATATCTATGCTAAAACAATAAATTATAAATAACATTTTTATAATAATAAATTACAATCAACTGCCTCTCACGACACGAAGTCAGTCACACGACACTGTTCAGTGTACACTACAACCAGGCCATCTTCAGTGTCCCACGACACCCTTTTCATCTCAGTGTTCCACTACGGTCCTATGCATATCTCAGTGTTCCACTCCATCGTACGTCCCTCAGTGTCACACTACGGTCCTGGCCCAGTTCAGTGTAACACTCCAACCTTTTCTTCATGTAATGTCCCACTAAACAGCATCTGACGACTCCGGCCCACAGTTGATCAACGTAGACGGTGAGTCCACAGACATCACCGGTAGTCCAGTAAATCCTCTCCAAAGGCGGTTGACACACCGCTAGCCGAACACCATGCTGCAAGCTCACTGAATGCGGCCGTCAAGTAACTGAGGCCAACAGACTCAGTGAGCTGCGGTGAGCGGTTCTTCTAACGCCAGTAGATAGGTACGATTCGGTGGTCAGGTACCTACTGCATAGACGTGTACCCTGAGGAGTTCAGGTACTTAATGTTGAAGCCAGTAGACGTGTACCCTTCGGTGGTCAGGTACCTACTGCTTAGGTGTGTACAGCGAGGCGCTCAGGTACATAATATTTCTAAAGCCAGTAGACGTGTACCCTTCGGTGGTCAGGTACCTACTGCTTAGGTGTGTACAGCGAGGCGCTCTGGTACATACTGTTACTAAAGCCAGTAGACGTGTACCCTTCGGTGGTCAGGTACCTACTGCTTAGGTGTGTACAGCGAGGCGCTCTGGTACATACTGTTACTAAAGCCAGTAGACGTGTACCCTTCGGTGGTCAGGTACCTACTGCTTAGGTGTGTACAGCGAGGCGCTCTGGTACATACTGTTACTAAAGCCAGTAGACGTGTACCCTTCGGTGGTCAGGTACCTACTGCTTAGGTGTGTACCGTGAGGCACTCAGGCTCTTACTGCTCTAAGGCCGGCTCAGCAGCCCCCACATTGGGTTTGATGACGCACCCAGTGGTACTGCCGGCCGGCAGGTTAACTATTTAACCGCTAGTTTGGCAGGGGCCGCAACAGTGTTGCTACACTATTCTATATGATGGTTACATTGTGGGAACACCAGCAGTGTGTTGCTACACTGTTCTACATGATAGTTACATTGTGGGAACACCAGCAGTGTGTTGCTACACTATTCTATATGATGGTTACATTGTGGGAACACCAGCAGTGTGTTGCTACACTGTTCTACATGATAGTTACATTGTGGGAACACCAGCAGTGTGTTGCTACACTGTTCTACATGATAGTTACATTGTGGGAACACCAGCAGTGTGTTGCTACACTATTATATACGATAGTTACATAGAAGAAACGTTAATTACGTTGTCTCGTCTCCCTATAACGTATTTTGGTTATTAGTGTCGTGGTGTGGGAGACATGGAACAGCAGGTGGGAAGGATAGTGGGGGTGGTGAGAGATGTGCAGTGTGTGAGGGGTGATGTACAGGAGATGGGGTGTATACAAGTGGGTGGTTGTGATGTGTATGTTGGGGGGGCGAGACAGGTGGTAGAGACCCCTGAGTATGTAGCTGGTGCAGAAAGGCGAAAGGGGACACAAAGTTGGCGTCCAGACTGGTTTACACACAGCTGGTGTCCAGGGTGGTCTACACATAGCTGGTGTCCAGGCTGGTCTATCCACAGCTGGAGTCCAGGTGGTGACAGACAAATTCCAGAGACATCCCGTCTTCAATTCCCAGAGAAACATACAAGCAAGTATCCTTATTCCACTGCCCACCCATGCCCACCCCTGCCAACCCATGCCCACCCCTACCCGCCCATGCCCACCCCTTCCCACACTTGCCCACCTCTTCCCACTCTTGCCCATCCCTTCCCTCTCTTGTCCACCCCTTCCCACTCTTGCCCACCCCTCCCCACTCTTGCCCACCCCTTCCCACTCTTGCCCACCCCTCCCCACTCTTGCCCACCCCTTCCCTCTCTTGCCCATCCCTTCCCTCTCTTGTCCACCCCTTCCCACTCTTGGCCACCCCTCCCCACTCTTGCCCACCCCTTCCCACTCTTGCCCACCCCTCCCCACTCTTGCCCACCCCTTCCCACTCTTGCCCACCCCTCCCCACTCTTGCCCATCCCTTCCCTCTCTTGTCCACCCCTTCCCACTCTTGGCCACCCCTCCCCACTCTTGCCCACCCATTCCCACTCTTGCCCATCCCTTCCCACTCTTGTCCACCCCTTCCCTCTCTTCTCCACCCCTACCCACCCATGCCCACCCCTTCCCACTCTTGTCCACCCCTTCCCACTCTTGCCCACCCCTTACCACACCTGTCCACCCCTTCCCACTCTTGTCCACCCCTTCCCTCTCTTGTCCACCCCATCCCACTCTTGTCCACCCCTTCCCTCTCTTGTCCACCCCTTCCCACTCTTGCCCACCTCTTCCCACTCTTGCCCACCCCTTCCCACTCGTGCCCACCCCTTCCCACTCTTGCCCACCCCTTCCCACTCTTGTCCACCCCTTCCCTCTCTTGACCACCCCTTCCCACTCTTGTCCACCCCTTCCCACACTTGCCCACCCCTGCCCACTCTTACCCACCCCTTCCCACTCTTGTCCACCCCTTCCCACACTTGCCCACCCCTGCTCACCCCTGCCCAGCCCTTCCCACTCTTGCCCACCCCGGCGCACTCTTGCCCATCCCTTCCCACTCTTGCCCACCCCTTCCCACACTTGCCCACCCCTGCCCACCCCTTCCCACTCTTGCCCATCCCTTCCCACTATTGTCCACCCCTTCTCACTCTTGCCCACCCCTGCCCACCCCTTGCCACTCTTGCCCATCCCTTCCCACTCTTGCCCACCCCTTACCACCCTTGCCCACCCCTGCCCACTCTTGCCCATCCCTGCCCACCCCTTCCCACTCTTGCCCACCCCTTCCCACTCTTGTCCACCCCTTCCCACTCTTGCCCACCCCTTCCCTCTCTTGTCCACCCCTTCCTACTCTTGCCCACCCCTTCCCACACTTGTCCACCCCTTCCCACCGCTGCCCACTCTTGCCCACCCCTGCCCACTCTTGCCCACCCCTGCCCACTCTTGCCCACCCCTGCCCACTCTTGCCCATCCCTGCCCACCCCTTCCCACTCTTGCCCATCCCTTCCCACTCTTGCCCACCCCTTCCCACTCTTGCCCACCCCTACCCACCCCTGCCCATACAGCAATATGGTATATGCTAGCCGACTGTTGTGGTTGACATTCAGAAGAAAAAGGTGTAACTCCAGTACCTGATGACGGACTGGACCGCGGCGGCGTTGACTCGCGGAACAACCTCCAGGTATTCTCCAGGTGTACTCCAGGTATACCTGGTTACCTGGAGGTTATTCCGGGGATCAACGCCCCCGCGGCCCGGTCCATGACCAGGCCTCCCGGTGGATCAGGGCCTGATCAACCAGGCTGTTACTGCTGGCCGCACGCAGTCCAACGTACGAGCCACAGCCCGGCTGATCCAGCACTGACTTTAGGTATCTGTCCAGCTCTCTCTTGAAGGCAGCCAGGGGTTTATTGGCAATTCCCCTAATGCTTGATGGGAGGCTGTTGAACAGTTTTGGGCCCCGGACACTTATGGTGTTTTCTCTTAGTGTACCAATGGCGCCCCTACTTTTTATTGGGGGCATTTTGCATCGCCTGCCCAGTCTTTTACTTTCGTAGGGAGTGATTTCTGTGTGCAGATTTGGGACCATTCCTTCCAAGATTTTCCAAGTGTAGATTATGATATATCTCTCCCTCCTGCGTTCCAACGAGTACAAGTCAAGTGCTTCCAAGCGTTCCCAGTAGTTAAGGTGCTTGACAGAACTTATACGTGCAGTAAAGGATCTCTGTACACTCTCTAGATCTGCGATTTCACCTGCTTTGAATGGAGATGTTAATGTACAGCAGTATTCCAGCCTAGAGAGAACAAGTGATTTGAAAAGGATTATCATTGGTTTGGCATCTCTCGTTTTGAACGTTCTCATTATCCATCCTATCATTTTCTTTGCACGTGCGATCGTGGCACTGTTGTGATCCTTGAAAGTGAGATCCTCAGACATTACTACTCCCAGGTCCCTTACATTATTTTTCCGCTCTATTGTATGGCCAGAGTCTGTAGTATACTCTGTTCTAGCTGGAAGTAGACAGGGGTCGAGTAAGAGGAACCCGGGTACCTAACGAGTTTCATTATAAAAGCGTCTGTTTAACAACAGACGCATTGCGTAGGTGTCTAAATAGTGACAGACGTGTTGCGTAGGCGTCTAAGCTCCCCTTAGCTGTCACTCGACGCACTCTCAGGCTCTCGCGACATACAGCCTAAGATACAAGTACGTCAAGAATGCGTTACTATACACCATACATACACCACCATACACCAGGAATATCTGAGAGACACGCTGGTGGCGATGCACTTTGAAGCTATGCACTTTGAAGCTATGCACTTTGAAGCTATGCACTTTGAAGCTATGCACTTCGAAGCTATGCACTTCGAAGCTATGCACTTCGAAGCTATGCACTTTGAAGCTATGCACTTTGAAGCTATGCACTTTGAAGCTATGCACTTTGAAGCTATGCACTTTGAAGCTATGCACTTT
>NC_091326.1:4773018-4790518 GCF_038502225.1 Cherax quadricarinatus | reverse complement strand
ATATATATATATATATATATATATATATATATATATATATATATATATAATCTCATTTCCGGTCCTCTCTTACCCACACAATCATCAGTAAACAATCAGTGTGTGACGGGTTACACACACACACACACACACACACACACACACACACACACAGTAAGATAGTGTATATCTTTTTCAGAAACAGATCCTTGAGGGACCCCGCAGGTTACATCCTCCAGTTTGGACACCTCATTTGTGACTTTCTTCCGGACACTCAGATAATTCTCCACCCGCTGTAATGTCCTCCAGGCTACAATGGACTGATTTCTCTCTCTCTCTCTCTCTCTTTCTCTCTCTCTTGGCTAGTATTTTTTACCGCTGGTTGGTTAGGCCCTGATCCACCATGAGGCCTGATCACAGACCGGGCCGCGGGGGCGTTGGCCCGCGGAACTCTCTCCAGGTATACTCCAGGTATGCAATTCTTTTCGCAATGACTCGTACTGCATATATGCAATGCGAATAATCTTAGACTCCTTTAAGTGCTTTGCTAGGTATTCAATAATTTGAGTCTTGGAGAACTGGGTAGGAAAAGGGTTCATGCAGCCTCGGAAACTGGACTCTGGGGTTTTGGTGGTGGAACAAAAATGCTATTGGAGAGGATAATTGGTCAGCTGCTGGGTTTTTTTTCTCTGTTGCTAGGAGAGACAGGGTGCTATATTTTGAGGTCAGTTGAGGCTTACGTCAAGGTAGGTTAGGTTAGGCATAGTTATGGGTTTGTAGATGAATGGTTCAGAGAACCGACATGTTGATAAAATAGACACATGTGCAACTCTTGGGTATCTTTATTGAGGAAACGTTTCGCCACACAGTGGCTTCATCAGTCTATACGTAGGAGAAACTTGAAGAACAGGAGGAGAATGAGGTAATCAGTCCCTCAACCTTGAGTCGATGTGGTCAGTCCATCAATCTTGAATTCAAGGTTGATGGACTGACCACATCGACTCAAGGTTGAGGGACTGATTACCTCATTCTCCTCCTGTTCTTCAAGTTTCTCCTACGTATGGACTGATGAAGCCACTGTGTGGCGAAACGTTTCCTCAATAAAGATACCCAAGAGTTGCACATGTGTCTATTTTATCATAGTTATGGGTTGTATAGAGGCATGAACATCTCAAACACACACACACAACACACACACACACACACACAACACACACACACACACACACACACACACACACACACACAGCCTTCACATCCTGCCCCTAGGCCTGATACACAACGTTATAATACCAACCCTCCTCATCAGATATAACGTAAACCCGCTCATCAATTATCGAACCAATGTATACCGGGGGGGGGGGAGGGGGAGAAGATAGCCATCGCGATTCAGAGACCAGATAGCGCAAGAACTTGATATAGCGAACTGCTTACCCTCTCTTTTTCTGGTATTAGACCGGATGGCGGGTGGTGGGGGGGGGGGATCATACCTCCCTCATCCCTCTTCGGTACTTTCTACCGAATTGTGTACACTTCGCGATGGACCTCTCCGCCGGCCAGCGTGGCTAGCTTCTGACCTCAAGCGTTCTTGTACCGAGTCGTAAAACTGCGTACTGGATGCGCCTCCGCCATACCCCAGCTCGTTCCAATTCTTTGACTCTGAAGATGGAATAAGGTGTTCAGTTACCTAGGATCTGTGTTTTCCTCGTACCTCTGGTACCTAGTACCTGGTACTTTCAACTTGCACCTCTGGTACCTAGTACCTGGTACTTTCAACTTGCACCTCTGGTACCTAGTACCTGGTACTTTCAACTTGCACCTCTGGTACCTAGTACCTGGTACTTTCAACTTGCACCTCTGGTACCTAGTACCTGGTACTTTCAACTTGCACCTCTGGTACCTAGTACCTGGTACTTTCAACTTGCACCCCTGGTACCTAGTACCTGGTACTTTCAACTTGCACCTCTGGTACCTAGTACCTGGTACTTTCAACTTGCACCCCTGGTACCTAGTACCTGGTACTTTCAACTTGCACCTCTGGTACCTAGTACCTGGTACTTTCAACTTGCACCTCTGGTACCTAGTACCTGGTTCTTTCAACTTGCACCTCTGGTACCTAGTACTTGGCACTTTCAACTTGCACCTCTGGTACCTAGTACTTGGCACTTTCAACTTGCACCTCTGGTACCTAGTACTTGGCACTTTCAACTTGCACCTCTGGTACCTAGTACTTGGCACTTTCAACTTGCACCTCTGGTACCTAGTACCTGGTACTTTCAACTTGCGCCTCTGGTACCTAGTACCTGGTACTCTTCTTTGGAAAACGAAATACCATTGTTGGAACAAATAAAAAATAATCTTGACACGGGTGAAACACTACCTAACGATGTTTCGCTCGTGTTAGGACAATGATGAATACTTGAAGCCACACAGCAGGTGAAACATCGCTAGCTTTACTCTCGTTCATTCAACATTTCGACACGTCCTGGTACAGAGCGAAATGTTGCCAGAGAGTCACACTTGTGGCTGGATAATGGTCCAGGAGGGACAGAAACGTCGTGCAAAATATACTATCCCCAGTGTGGGATATCTGGGAATTGTCTTTTCCGAATTATCAATTGAATCTTATATGTTGTGATCGTGTCTCCTCTTCGTCCCACTTTCAGAATTCCCAGGTCCCAGTGGGGGCTCCATGGTGGTGCTGTGTATTTTAGGATGGTCCTGTAGAATTATGCAGATATCTTGACAGTAGTCTCGGAATGGTCAGCAGCAGAAGACGGATCATTAATGTGCTCCGCCGGTGATATGTTCGGCATGATGATTACTCCTCGACCCGTTTCTTTTCAGTGATGTTTACATGTCTTCTCTGTGCTCCGACTCCGGTCTTTCTCTCTCTCTTTGCTTCCCAGAATTGCAGGGCCTTGTTTTGGTTTCGACTGGACTCCAGCAGCCACTGGTGTGTGTGTGATGTGTGTGTGTGTGTGTGTGTGTGTGTGTGTGTGTGTGTGTGTGTGTGATGTGTGTGTGTGTGTGTGTGTGTGTGTGTGTGTGTGTGTGTGTGTGTGTGTGTGTGTGTGTGTGGTGTGTGTGTGTGTGTGTGTGTACCTCCCTCCCCCCCACACACACAACCTCCCTGGAAGATAGACTTCACAGCATCAGCAGTAACTCACTCCTACAAAACAATCTCTATTATCTTCTCGAGTGCATCCCCAGCCCCCACCCAGCTCTTACCAACCCCCCTCCCCCTCCCACGAGTGACAGCAATATGTACGGGGCGATGTGTGTTCCCCCTTGCGAGGTATTGTGTGTGCGAGAGGCAACAGATACACACACAATGTTTACTTTAGGAACGACGTGGTAGCCCACTACACGACAGGAAAACCTGTGTAGCAGCTGCTGGAGTTATGGCAGGGAGGGAGTGATGGAGGGAGAGGGAGTGATCGGGGTAAGAGTGCATGTAAAGCGAATCACGTTGCAGTGTAGGTGGAGAAGAGGGAGGGAAAGGGAAAGAGAAAGAGAGAGAGAGAGAGAGAGAGAGAGAGAGAGAGAGAGAGAGAGAGAGAGAGAGAGAGAGAGAGAGAGAGAGAGAGAGAGAGAATATGAGGAATCCTACTTCAAGATAAATTGATCTAGCTTATAAATACCCGTGCTCATATTAAAAGTTTGCAAATTAAAGTGTGTCTAATTACAAAAAACTTTCCATAGTTTTTTTTTTTTTTTGTAAAATAGCTCTATTGAAAAAAATAAACCGGTGCAAGTTGTAAATACCATATATTCTCCTTTGAGAATTCTCTGAAATGTATTCAATCACGGAAGCAATTCCTCCCTTGGCACTAACCCAGAGGCCATCATAGTTACCAACAGCCAGGCCAGGAAGGGGCCCATGAGGGGGGGGGGGCCATCGTCCTGGGAGGCCACATGACCACCCATTCACCTGCGATATGGGTAAAGGGGAAGTGGGGTATAAAACGAGAGACGAACGGAAGGAGAAGAGGAGAATAAGGAATTGGGGGGATAACCAGAGTGAGAATGACTCTTCCGCGAGACTGTGAGAATTTAAATGGGCGAATAGAGTTGCCAGGGACGGTCAAGAGAGGAGAAGGAGAAGAATAAAAAAATTAAAAGGGTTAGGAGAAGGACGATGTGAAAGAGGAGGAAGAACAATACAAGAAGAACAACAACAATGTAAGAACAATAACAACAGAATAAGAGGGGAAGAAGAAGTGAGAGGAAGTTCTCAGTGTCTACCGCCATCGTTGTTACTTTCTACACCAGGGAAGTCAGACTGATATCTTATTATCCTGCCTCTACTTGTTTACACGTTAAAGAGTGGTTATCGTACCTCGGCTCAGTTGTAGACTAAGAGCTGTTATCCTGTTTCAGCTCATTTGCAAGGTAAGAGCTGTTACCCTGTTTCAGTTCATCTACAAGCTAAGAGCTGTTACCCTGTCTCAGCTCATTTACAAGGTAAGAGCTGTTATCCTGTTTCAGCTCATTTACAAGCTAAGAGCTGTTATCCTGTTTCAGTTCAACAAGGTAAGAGCTGTTATCCTGTTTCAGTTCAACAAGGTAAGAGCTGTTATCCTGTTTCAGTTCAACAAGGTAAGAGCTGTGCAAGACAGGTATACAATACCGACAAGATGAAAGTTAAGACACTTGTCCAACATCTGGTTATCTTTAGTGTTTAGAGCACCGTGGTCGTAGAGAATCTCTACGACCACGGTGCTCTAAACACCACCTCCAAGGCTGAGGGACTGATTACCTCATCTTTTGTATATAGTTCTTCAGTTTTCTTATGTCCATAGAATCTGTATTGATAAAGCCACTGGATGGCGAAACGTCTATAATAAAGATAACCAGATGTTGCACAAGTGTCTTAACTTTCAAGGTAAGAGCTGTTATCCTGTCTCAGCTTATTCCAAAACACTCACTGCTTCTCCGAACCCTAACACAGTCTTCCTTTATGCCATTATCAACTTCTTCTCTGTCTCCTGCTTTACTTCTTCTCTCTCTCTCCTGCTTTACTTCTTCTCTGTCTCCTGCTTTACTACTCCTCTCTCTCCTGCTTTGCTTCTTCTCTCTCCTGCTTTACTTCTCTCACTTTCGCCAAATATTCCCTCGCGTTTCTGTCGCCAGATTATCCGTGCATTTGCAATTAAAATTAATTATTCTGACCTTACTGAGCCAGTCTACATTAATGTGTGTGTATTTACTGTTGTAGAATGAAAATTATATACACGAATAACCCTCATATAGGAGAGAAACTTACGCCGACGTTTCGGTCTGACTTGGACCATTATTACTGGTTGATGATCCAAGTCGGACTGAGACGTCGACACTGTCAGCTAGGTATGTGTACCTTGTACATGTAGAGACAAAGATTACTATGTGCGGGTTATTAATGTAATCTTCCAGATAAATAGTATAAAATACCCAAAAAAATAAACACAAGCACAGTATATTGAGATCCTTTATTGGCAACGTTTCGCCCAAATAGTGGACTTTATCACGTCACAAACAGATCTACCTGGGTGAAGAGGACTCGAGTGTGCAGTCAGTGGAGAATGTCTGAGATGGACCTCACGGAACTGCATCGTTATCCTACATAACTACATAAACACCCGCACGTTTCGTGCACGTCCGTCTCACATCCAAAAATCCCAACATTGAACATTAAGACATAAATTGTCGATATTTTACATCGTTATCAACTCCCTATCTTTCTCTGACTCTCTCTACTCAGGTAGATTCGTTTGTGACTAATAAGCCCACTGTGTGGGCGAAACGTAGTCAATAAAGGGTCACATGTATAGAATTAGACACATATGAAACATCTGAGTATGTAGACATTTAAGCCAGTGGCTTTATCAGTACAAGAACGTAACGTGATCGCATTATTCTAACTGTTCATTCTGAACACATTCTATACCAGCATGTATGAACATTCAGCAGGCCTACTGGTCCATACATTGCCTACTGGCCTTGTATTGGCCAGTAGGTTAACGCTCTCGCTTCACACGGTGAGGGCCTGGGTTCGATTCCCAGCCAGAGTAGAAACATTGGACGTGTTTCTTTCCACCTGTTGTCTATGTTCCCCATCAGTAAAATGGGTACCTGGGTGTTAGTCGACTGGTGTGGGTCGCATCCTGGGACACTGACCTAAGGAGGCCTGGTCACAGACCGGGCCGCGGGGGCGTTGACCCCCGGAACTCTCTCCAGATAACCCCAGAATTTGCTTCAGTATCTCAGGTACAAATCAAACCCATCCCTTTTCACTCGTATATTTGTCCAGTCTCCCGTTGAAGCTACCCAGAGTTCTAGCTTCTATTAATCTACTCGGCAGATTGTTCCATGGTCAATAAAACAATTGACAAACACAAGATGGTGCTTAGTTATTAATGTAAACAGAGATAAAAACACCAGGCAGGAATATCAAGGAGTGACCTGAGGTCGAACAGTACTGCATAAGATGTAAACATTAGCAACATAGACGCAACTTTCAAAGGTCGCATCAATCTTGCAGAAAGGTGGGTCTAGCGTTCCCTTGTGACCAAGAAAATAGTTTACCCTTTGCTAATTTGTAAACTCGTGGAAGGTATGACTAAAACAAAGCAAAATAGCCTAACATTTGCCGAGTCATAAGAATTGAAATCTCACGATACGCGGCTACCGGATGATTGTTGATGTATGGTGCTGGAGGCTCGTGGAGCATGCAACGTTAGAGTGCAGACTCGATCCTCCGTCCATGTGGGTCACTGGTGGAGCTTTGAAAGAAGTGTTTAGTGTGTGTGTGTGTGTGTGTGTGTGTGTGTGTGTGTGTGTGTGTGTGTGTGTACTCACCTCTTTGTGGTTGCAGGGGTCGAGTCATAGCTCCTGGCCCCGCCTCTTCACTGATTGCTACTAGGTCCTCTCTCTTCCTGCCCCATGAGCTTTATCATACCTCGCCTTAAAACTATGTATGGTTCCCGCCTCCACTACTTCACTTTCTAGACTATTCCATGACTTGACTACTCTATGACTGAAGAAATACTTTCTAACATCCCTTTGATTCATCTGAGTCTTCAACTTCCAATTGTGACCTCTTGTGTCTGTGTCCCATCTCTGGAACATCCCGTCTTTGTCCACCTTGTCTATTCCGCGCAGTATTTTATATGTCGTTATCATGTCTCCCCTGACCCTCCTGTCCTCCAGTGTCGTCAGGCCGATTTCCCTCAACCTTTCTTCGTAGGACAATCCCCGTAGCTCTGGGACTAGTCTTGTTGCAAACCTTTGCACCTTCTCTAATTTCTTGACGTGCTTGACTAGGTGTGGATTCCAAACTGGTGCTGCATACTCCAGTATGGGCCTGACGTAAATGGTATACAGAGTCTTGAACGAATCCTTGCTGAGGTATCGGAACGCTATCCGTAGGTTTGCCAGGCGCCCGTGTGCTGCAGCAGTTATCTGATTGATGTGCGCCTCGGGAGATATGCTCGGTGTTATACTCACCCCCAGATCTTTTTCCTTGAGTGAAGTTTGCAGTCTTTGGCCATCTAAACTATATTGTGTCTGCGGTCTTCTTTGCCCTTCCCCAATCTTCATGACTTTGCATTTGGCAGGGTTAAACTCAAGAAGCAAGTTACTGGACCAGGCTTGTAGCCTGTCCAGGTGTCTTTGTAGTCCTGCCTGATCCTCATCCGATTTGATTCTTCTCATTAACTTCACATCATCTGCAAACAAGGACACTTCTGAGTCTATCCCTTCCGTTATGTCGTTCACATATACCAAGAACAGCACAGGTCCTAGGACTGACCCCTGTGGAACCCCGCTTGTCGTGTGTGTGTGTGTGTGTACTCACCTATTTGTGGTTGCAGGGGTCGAGTCTTAGCTCCTGGCCCCGCCTCTTCACCGGTGTGTGTGTGAGTTTTAATGTATAAGGTGGGAGAGAAAATGATACAGTATACGTTGACATTTGCAAGGTTACGTGAGATACTGCAAGAGATGTGTGTCGCACGATGGTCGCAAGACACTGACTTGTAACTACGACGTTACGTGACTGATATATAAACGAGGATGTTACGTTACGTGACTGAACCACCACCGCCACATTACCCTAACCCCCCCCACACACTATCCTCACAACCCCCCACCCCCTCTATCCTTACAACCCTTCACCCCCTCTGTCCTCACAACCCCCCACCCCCTCTATCCTCACAACCCCCACCCCCTCTATCCTCACAACCCCCCACCCCCTCTATCCTCACAACCCCCACCCCTCTATCCTCACAACCCCCACCCCCTCTATCCTCACAACCCTTCACCCCTCTATCCTCACAACCCCCACCCCTCTATCCTCACAACCCCCACCCCCTCTATCCTCACAACCCCCCCTCTATCCTCACAACCCCCACCCCCTCTATCCTCACAACCCCCACCCCCTCTATCTTCACAACCCCCACCCCTCTATTCTCACAACCCTTCACCCCTCTATCCTCACAACCCCCACCCCCTCTATCCTCACAACCCCCACCCCTCTATCCTCACAACCCCCACCCCCTCTATCCTCACAACCCCCACCCCCTCTATCCTCACAACCCCCACCCCCTCTATCCTCACAACCCCACCCCCTCTATCCTCACAACCCCCCACCCCCTCTATCCTCACAACTCATAACCCTTCACCCCTCTGTCCTCACAACCCCCACCCCCTCTATCCTCACAACCCCCACCCCCTCTATCCTCACAACCCCCACCCCCTCTATCCTCACAACCCTTCACCCCCTCTATCCTCACAACCCCCACCCCCTTTATCCTCACAACCCCCACCCCCTCTATCCTCACAACTCCCACCCCCTCTATCCTCACAACCCCCACCCCCTCTATCCTCACAACCCCCACCCCCTCTATCTTCACAACCCCTCATCACCTCTATCTTCACAACCCCTCATCACCTCTATCTTCACAACCCCTCACCCCCTCTATCTTCACAACCCCCACCTCCACCTATCCTTTATCCTCACCGAGTCTTAACGTTACGAGTGACGTACAGAATCAGTGTGACGTGATTGGTTGATACTCTCCTCCATTCACCTCACACCCCTCTCCCCTTAGCTTCACCCCATGGATTCGTCCCCTCCACCCTCGCCCCTTACCCCTCCCTTACCCCTCTCATCACCCCCTCAAATTCGTATTTTTCAAGTTTATTGCTCCTCTCCCCTACCCTTCTTTATCCCCCTGCTTCGTCTATTCTCCCCCCCCCCCCGATTCTCCTCTTTCTTCTTTTCTATTTTCTCTCTTTCATCTCTTCTACTCTCTTCCCTCGTCTCCTCCTCCTCCACACTTCTCTCTCTTCCTCCTCCTCTCTTTTCTCCACTTTCCTCTCTTCCCACTGCGCCTTGATCAACCAAGTTGTGACTGGACGATGATGCACGGAGGACCGAAACGTTGTCACTAGTTTGGTCTGAGTGCGAGGTTTTGGATGTATTCTTTTAGCTACGATACTGTGGCTTTGGTCTCGAATTTATATATCGGAGTTATTATTTTTAATTTTTCTTTTAGTTTAAGTTAATTCAAGTTTGTGGCCAAGTTGCCACGAACTTAATAAAATTAATATGGGTTTTAAGGCGGTGTAAGAATCAGGAAATGTTTCGCCCACAAAGTGGGCGTCTTCAGTCTAGTGCAGGTGAGTGACTGCATCATTAGTTTTGGTGTCGAGCAAGAGTGAGTACTTCTTGATGTCCAGTGTTTAATGAGGGTACCCTGGGGGCCACACCCTGGATGGATCCCTGGGGGCCACACCCTGGATGGATCCCTGGGGGCCACACCCTGGATGGAACCCTGGGGGCCACACCCTGGATGGATCCCTGGGGGCCACACCCTGGATGGATCCCTGGGGCCACACCCTGGATGGATCCCTGGGGGCCACACCCTGGATGGAACCCTGGGGGCCACACCCTGGATGGATCCCTGGGGGCCACACCCTGGATGGATCCCTGGGGGCCACACCCTGGATGAATCCCTGGGGGCCACACCCTGGATGGATCCCTGGGGGCCACACCCTGGATGGTTCCCTGGGGGCCACACCCTGGATGGATCCCTGGGGGTCACACCCTGGATGGATCCCTCGGGCCACACCCTGGATGGATCCCTGGGGGCCACACCCTGGATGGATCCCTGGGGGCCACACCCTGGATGGTTCCCTGGGGGCCACACCCTGGATGGTTCCCTGGGGGCCACACCCTGGATGGATCCCTGGGGGCCACACCCTGGATGGATCCCTGGGGGCCACACCCTGGATGGATCCCTGGGGGCCACACCCTGGATGGATCCCTGGGGGCCACACCCTGGATGGATCCATGGGGGCCACACCCTGGATGAACCCCTAGAGACCACACCCTGGGTGACCCTCGCGCGCGCGCGTGTGTGTGTGTGTGTGTGTGTGTGTGTGTGTGTGTGTGTGTGTGTGTGTGTGTGTGTGTGTGTGTGTGTGTGTGTGTGTATATGTGTGTGTATGTGTATATGTATGTGTATATGTATGTGTATATGTATGTGTATATGTGTATGTATGTGTATGTGTATGTATGTGTATGTGTATGTGTATGTATGTGTATGTATGTATATGTATGTATGTATGTATGTATGTATGTGTGTCACAATGTTGACCCTCCCCTCCTTCCCTTGTCATCCCTTTTCATCCCCCTCCCTTATCCCTGCTTGTCTAACTCACCCCCTTCCCTTTTTATTTCCCGTGCCACATTCCCTTTTCCTTAAATTCCCCACCTCCAATCCACTTCCCATCCTTCATTCTATGTCCTTTCACCCCTTCCACACTTCTTACGTACGCCCCACACCCCCCTTCCTTCAATACGCACCCCTTCCCCTTCCGTCAGTCTTTTCATAACCCCCCCACCACCAGTGACCCTAACTCTCCCCTCCCGGTGTCACCAAGGGTCTTTTCAAGTCCTGGTTAGGTCCTGGACCCTGTGGAGTACAAGAGACCACTGCAGGAGACTACAGGATCTCTCTCTCTCTCTCTCTCTCTCTCTTTCTCTGTACAGGTTATACATGTACTTCTAAGTGACCTCTTTAAGTGGTACTCGATGTCAAGAGTACATCCTTCTAAGTGGCCTTCTTAAGTAGCATCAAGTGGCTTGCTTCTGAGTACGTCATGCGGGTATAACGCTCTTCTAAGTGGCTGAGATTTCCTGACTAGCCATGTATGTCATCACCTATTTGTGGTTACGGGGGTTCGAATCTCGGTTTCTGGCCTTCACAAAACTGGTTTGAGAAGTTTCCTGCCTTGCGGGTGCTCTCGTACTTACTCTTAAAGCTGCGTATGGCGTCTGCTTTCGCCTCGTAAGTCATTTTTCGTATCATAACCTCCTTGGGGGACTTAAGAAGTTGTTCCTAACATCCATGCGATTCCGGTTGTGTCTTCTCGCTGTCTTTTAGTCCGTTCCTTACTGCCTTATCAGGTTCATCGAGTATCTTAAATGTTCTTAAGATGTCTACCCCTGATTCTTCTTTCTTATAACGTCATCTATACTCTCCGCAAAGGTCAGTCCCCTCATATCTAGGATCAGTTTTGTTGCAAATTTTAGGATTTTCTCTAGTTTCCCTCTTCTTTTTCCTGCTTTTCCCCTCCCTTCCTCTCTCTTTTCCTCCCTCCCTTCCCCCTACTCTCTCTCTCCCACCCACACCCTTAACACTTCCCCATTATTCTCTCTCCTTTATAACGGGTCAGTAAGCCTCTTCAAACCCCATCACATTTGTGAAATATCTTCCACGTCCAGCTTTACTCTCTCTCTCTCTCTCTCTATCCCCTTCTATCCCTAGCACTAAGCTTCTGCACCTCACTCCCTCCTTGAGGTACCAAGGTATTAGGTACCAGGTAACTGCCTACCTACTGGTCTTAGTTAAGAGCAAGACACCTCTCTACCTTCTCTGTGCCTCCTCTACACCTCATCTGTACCTCCTCTGTGCCTCCTGTCTACCTTCTCTGTGCCTCCTGTGTACCTCCTCTGCACCTCCTCTGTACCTTCTCTATGCCTCCTCTGTACCTCCTCTGTGCCTCTGTATCTTCTCTGTACCTCCTCTGTGCCTCCTCTGTGCCTCCTCTGTGCCTCCTCTGTGCCTCTGTACCTCCTCTGTACCTCCTCTGTGCCTCTGTATCTTCTCTGTACCTCCTCTGTGCCTCCTCTGTGCCTCCTCTGTGCCTCTGTACCTCCTCTGTGCCTCTGTACCTCCTCTGTGCCTCCTCTGTGCCTCCTCTGTGCCTCCTCTGTACCTCTGTACCTCCTCTGTGCCTCTGTACATCCTCTGTGCCTCTGTACATCCTCTGTGCCTCCTCTGTGCCGCCTCTGTGCCGCCTCTGTGCCGCCTCTGTGCAGCCTCTGTGCCGCCTTCCCAGAAATTTTGCTAATGCAATGTACTAGACAAGGTCATTAATATGAACGGTCAATACCAGGTGGACCAGGAGCAGCTACCTGGTGGTACTCCAATACCAGGTGGACCAGGAGCAGCTACCTGGTAGTACTCCAATACCAGGTGAACCAGAAGCCGCTACCTGGTGGTACTCCAATACCAGGTGAACCAGGAGCAGCTACCTGGTGGTTCTCCAATACCAGGTGAACCAGGAGCAGCTACCTGGTGGTTCTCCAATACCAGGTGAACCAGGAGCAGCTACCTGGTAGTACTCCAATACCAGGTGAACCAGGAGCCGCTACCTGGTGGTACTCCAATACCAGGTGGACCAGGAGCAGCTACCTGGTGGTACTCCAATACCAGGTGGACCAGGAGCAGCTACCTGGTAGTACTCCAATACCAGGTGAACCAGGAGCAGCTACCTGGTGGTACTCCAATACCAGGTGAACCAGGAGCAGCTACCTGGTGGTACTCCAATACCAGGTGAACCAGGAGCAGCTACCTGGTGGTACTCCAATACCAGGTGAACCAGGAGCAGCTACCTGGTGGTACTCCAATACCAGGTGAACCAGGAGCAGCTACCTGGTGGTACTCCAATACCAGGTGAACCAGGAGCAGCTACCTGGTAGTACTCCAATACCAGGTGAACCAGGAGCAGCTACCTGGTGGTACTCCAATACCAGGTGGACCAGGAGCAGCTACCTGGTAGTACTCCAATACCAGGTGAACCAGGAGCAGCTACCTGGTAGTACTCCAATACCAGGTGAACCAGGAGCCGCTACCTGGTGGTACTCCAATACCAGGTGAACCAGGAGCAGCTACCTGGTAGTACTCCAATACCAGGTGAACCAGGAGCCGCTACCTGGTGGTACTCCAATACCAGGTGAACCAGGAGCAGCTACCTGGTGGTTCTCCAATACCAGGTGAACCAGGAGCAGCTACCTGGTGGTACTCCAATACCAGGTGAACCAGGAGCAGCTACCTGGTAGTACTCCAATACCAGGTGAACCAGGAGCCGCTACCTGGTGGTACTCCAATACCAGGTGAACCACGAGCAGCAACCTGGTGGTTCTCCAATACCAGGTGAACCAGGAGCAGCTACCTGGTGGTACTCCAATACCAGGTGAACCAGGAGCAGCTACCTGGTGGTACTCCAATCCCAGGTGAACCAGGAGCAGCTACCTGGTGGTACTCCAATACCAGGTGGACCAGGAGCAGCTACCTGGTGGTACTCCAATACAAGGTGGACCAGGAGCAGCTACCTGGTGGTTCTCCAATACCAGGTGAACCAGGAGCAGCTACCTGGTGGTACTCCAATACCAGGTGAACCAGGAGCAGCTACCTGGTGGTACTCCAATACCAGGTGAACCAGGAGCAGCTACCTGGTGGTACTCCAATACCAGGTGGACCAGGAGCAGCTACCTGGTGGTACTCCAATACCAGGTGAACCAGGAGCAGCTACCTGGTGGTTCTCCAATACCAGGTGAACCAGGAGCAGCTACCTGGTGGTTCTCCAATACCAGGTGAACCAGGAGCAGCTACCTGGTGGTACTCCAATACCAGGTGAACCAGGAGCAGCTACCTGGTGGTTCTCCAATACCAGGTGAACCAGGAGCAGCTACCTGGTGGTACTCCAATACCAGGTGAACCAGGAGCAGCTACCTGGTGGTTCTCCAATACCAGGTGAACCAGGAGCAGCTACCTGGTGGTACTCCAATACCAGGTGAACCAGGAGCAGCTACCTGGTGGTTCTCCAATACCAGGTGAACCAGGAGCAGCTACCTGGTGGTACTCCAATACCAGGTGAACCAGGAGCAGCTACCTGGTAGTACTCCAATACCAGGTGGACCAGGAGCAGCTACCTGGTGGTTCTCCAATACCAGGTGAACCAGGAGCAGCTACCTGGTGGTACTCCAATACCAGGTGGACCAGGAGCAGCTACCTGGTGGTTCTCCAATACCAGGTGGACCAGGAGCAGCTACCTGGTGGTTCTCCAATACCAGGTGGAACAGGAGCAGCTACCTGGTGGTTCTCCAATACCAGGTGAACCAGGAGCAGCTACCTGGTGGTACTCCAATACCAGGTGGACCAGGAGCAGCTACCTGGTGGTTCTCCAATACCAGGTGGACCAGGAGCAGCTACCTGGTGGTTCTCCAGTACCAGGTGAACCAGGAGCAGCTACCTGGTGGTACTCCAATACCAGGTGAACCAGGAGCAGCTACCTGGTGGTACTCCAATACCAGGTGAACCAGGAGCAGCTACCTGATTGTACTCCAATACCAGGTGAACCAGGAGCAGCTACCTGGTATTACTCCAATACCAGGTGAACCAGGAGCAGCTACCTGGTGGTTCTCCAGTACCAGGTGAACCAGGAGCAGCTACCTGGTGGTACTCCAATACCAGGTGGACCAGGAGCAGCTACCTGGTGGTTCTCCAATACCAGGTGAACCAGAAGCAGCTACCTGGTGGTACTCCAATACCAGGTGGACCAGGAGCAGCTACCTGGTGGTTCTCCAATACCAGGTGGACCAGAAGCAGCTACCTGGTGGTTCTCCAGTACCAGGTGAACCAGGAGCAGCTACTTGGTGGTACTCCAATACCAGGTGAACCAGGAGCAGCTACCTGGTAGTACTCCAATACCAGGTGAACCAGGAGCAGCTACCTGGTAGTACTCCAATACCAGGTGAACCAGGAGCAGCTACCTGGTAGTACTCCAATACCAGGTGAACCAGGAGCAGCTACCTGGTAGTACTCCAATACCAGGTGAACCAGGAGCAGCTACCTGGTAGTACTCCAATACCAGGTGAACCAGGAGCAGCTACCTGGTAGTACTCCAATACCAGGTGGACCAGGAGCAGCTACCTGGTAGTACTCCAATACCAGGTGAACCAGGAGCAGCTACCTGGTAGTACTCCAATACCAGGTGAACCAGGAGCAGCTACCTGGTAGTACTCCAATACCAGGTGGACCAGGAGCAGCTACCTGGTAGTACTCCAATACCAGGTGGACCAGGAGCAGCTACCTGGTGGTACTCCAATATCAGGTGGACCAGGAGCAGCTACCTTGTGGTTCTCCAGTACCAGGTGAACCAGGAGCAGCTACCTGGTGGTACTCCAATACCAGGTGGACCAGGAGCCGCTACCTGGTGGTACTCCAATACCAGGTGAACCAGGAGCAGCTACCTGGTGGTACTCCAATACCAGGTGGACCAGGAGCCGCTACCTGGTGGTACTCCAATACCAGGTGGAGGAGGAGCCGCTACCTGGTGGTACTCCAATACCAGGTGAACCAGGAGCAGCTACCTGGTGGTACTCCAATACCAGGTGGACCAGGAGCCGCTACCTGGTGGTACTCCAATACCAGGTGAACCAGGAGCCGCTACCTGGTAGTACTCCAATACCAGGTGAACCAGGAGCCGCTACCTGGTAGTACTCCAATACCAGGTGGACCAGGAGCCGCTACCTGGTGGTACTCCAATACCAGGTGGACCAGGAGCCGCTACCTGGTGGTACTCCAATACCAGGTGGACCAGGAGCCGCTACCTGGTGGTACTCCAATACCAGGTGAACCAGGAGCAGCTACCTGGTGGTACTCCAATACCAGGTGGACCAGGAGCCGCTACCTGGTGGTACTTCAATACCAGGTGAACCAGGAGCAGCTACCTGGTGATACTCCAATACCAGGTGGACCAGGAGCCGCTACCTGGTGGTACTCCAATACCAGGTGGACCAGGAGCAGCTAGCTGGTAGTACTCCAATACCAGGTGGACCAGGAGCAGCTACCTGGTAGTACTCCAATACCAGGTGGACCAGGAGCAGCTACCTGGTGGTTCTCCAATACCAGGTGGACAAGGAGCAGCTACCTGGTAGTACTCCAATACCAGGTGAACCAGGAGCAGCTACCTGGTAGTACTCCAATACCAGGTGAACCAGGAGCAGCTACCTGGTGGTTCTCCAGTACCAGGTGGACAAGGAGCAGCTACCTGGTAGTACTCCAATACGAGGTGAACCAGGAGCAGCTACCTGGTAGTACTCCAATACCAGGTGAACCAGGAGCAGCTACCTGGTAGTACTCCAATACCAGGTGAACCAGGAGCAGCTACCTGGTAGTACTCCAATACCAGGTGAATCAGGAGCAGCTACCTGGTAGTACTCCAATACCAGGTGAACCAGGAGCAGCTACCTGGTAGTACTCCAATACCAGGTGAACCAGGAGCAGCTACCTGGTAGTACTCCAATACCAGGTGAACCAGGAGCAGCTACCTGGTAGTACTCCAATACCAGGTGAACCAGGAGCAGCTACCTGGTAGTACTCCAATACCAGGTGAACCAGGAGCAGCTACCTGGTAGTACTCCAATACCAGGTGGACCAGGAGCAGCTACCTGGTAGTACTCCAATACCAGGTGGACCAGGAGCAGCTACCTGGTGGTACTCCAATACCAGGTGGACCAGGAGCAGCTACCTGGTGGTTCTCCAGTACCAGGTGAACCAGGAGCAGCTACCTGGTGGTACTCCAATACCAGGTGGACCAGGAGCAGCTACCTGGTGGTTCTCCAGTACCAGGTGAACCAGGAGCCGCTACCTGGTGGTACTCCAATACCAGGTGAACCAGGAGCCGCTACCTGGTGGTTCTCCAATACCAGGTGAACCAGGAGCCGCTACCTGGTAGTACTCCAATACCAGGTGGACCAGGAGCAGCTACCTGGTGGTACTCCAATACCAGGTGGACCAGGAGCCGCTACCTGGTGGTACTCCAATACCAGGTGAACCAGGAGCAGCTACCTGGTGGTACTCCAATACCAGGTGGACCAGGAGCCGCTACCTGGTGGTACTCCAATACCAGGTGGACCAGGAGCCGTTACCTGGTAGTACTCCAATACCAGGTGGACCAGGAGCCGCTACCTGGTGGTACTCCAATACCAGGTGGACCAGGAGCCGCTACCTGGTGGTACTCCAATACCAGGTGGACCAGGAGCCGCTACCTGGTGGTACTCCAATACCAGGTGAACCAGGAGCAGCTACCTGGTGGTACTCCAATACCAGGTGGACCAGGAGCCGCTACCTGGTGGTACTCCAATACCAGGTGGACCAGGAGCCGCTACCTGGTGGTACTCCAATAC
>NC_091326.1:4765518-4768018 GCF_038502225.1 Cherax quadricarinatus | reverse complement strand
GCAAGGGTAACAGCAGCATCAGTAACAGTGCCAGCAGGGGTAACAGCATCAGTAACAGTGCCAGCAAGGGTAACAGCAGCATCAGTAACAGTGCCAGCAGGGGTAACAGCATCAGTAACAGTGCCAGCAGGGGTAACAGCAGCATCAGTAACAGTGCCAGCAAGGGTAACAGCAGCATCAGTAACAGTGCCAGCAGGGGGAACAGCAGCATCAGTAACAGTGCCAGCAGGGGTAACAGCAGCATCAGTAACAGTGCCAGCAGAGGTAACAGCATCAGTAACAGTGCCAGCAGGGGAAACAGCATCAGTAACAGTGCCAGCAGGGGTAACAGCAGCATCAGTAACAGTGCCAGCAAGGGTAACAGCAGCATCAGTAACAGTGCCAGCAGGGGGAACAGCAGCATCAGTAACAGTGCCAGCAGGGGGAACAGCATCAGTAACAGTGCCAGCAGGGGTAACAGCATCAGTAACAGTGCCAGCAGGGGTAACAGCAGCATCAGTAACAGTGCCAGCAAGGGTAACAGCAGCATCAGTAACAGTGCCAGCAGGGGTAACAGCAGCATCAGCAACAGTGCCAGTAGGGAGAACAGCAGCATCAGTAACAGTGCCAGCAAGGGTAACAGCAGCATCAGTAACAGTGCCAGCAAGAGTAACAGCATCAGTAACAGTGCCAGCAGATGTAACAGCATCAGTAACAGTGCCTGCAAGGGTAACAACAGCATCAGTAACAGTGCCAGCAGATGTAACAGCATCAGTAACAGTGCCTGCAAGGGTAACAACAGCATCAGTAACAGTGCCAGCAGGGGTAACAGCATCAGTAACAGTGGCAGTAGGGGGAACAGCAGCATCAGTAACAGTGCCAGCAGGGATAACAGCATCAGTAACAGTGCCAGCAGGGGTAACATCAGTAACAGTGCCAGTAGGGGGAACAACAGCATCAGTAACAGTGCCAGCAGGGGTAACAGCATCAGTAACAGTGCCAGCAGGGGTAACAGCATCAGTAACAGTGCCAGCAGGCGGAACAGCAGCATCAGTAACAGTGCCAGCAGGCGGAACAGCAGCATCAGTAACAGTGCCAGCAGGCGGAACAGCAGCATCAGTAACAGTGCCAGCAGGCGGAACAGCAGCATCAGTAACAGTGCCAGCAGGGGTAACAGCATCAGTAACAGTGCCAGAAGAGGTAACAGCAGCATCAGTAGCAATGCCAGCAGAGGTAACAGCAGTAACAGTGCCAGCAAGGGTAACAGCAGCATTAGTAACAGTGCCAGCAGGGGTAACAGCATCAGTAACAGTGCCAGCAAGGGTAACAGCATCAGTAACAGTGCCAGCAGGGGTAACAGCAGCATTAGTAACAGTGCCAGCAGGGGTAACAGCATCAGTAACAGTGCCAGCAGGGGTAACAGCATCAGTAACAGTGCTAGTAGGGGGAACAGCAGCATCAGTAACAGTGCCAGCAGGGATAACAGCATCAGTAACAGTGCCAGCAGGGGTAACAGCAGCATCAGTAACAGTGCCAGCAGAGGTAACAGCATCAGTAACAGTGGCAGCAGGGGTAACAGCAGCATCAGTAACAGTGCCAGCAGAGGTAACAGCATCAGTAACAGTGCCAGCAGGGGTAACAGCAGCATCAGTAACAGTGCCAGCAGAGGTAACAGCATCAGTAACAGTGCCAGCAGGGGTAACAGCAGCATCAGTAACAGTGCCAGCAGAGGTAACAGCATCAGTAACAGTGCCAGCAAGGGTAACAGCAGCAGCAACACCAGTAGCAATATATATATATATATATATATATATATATATATATATATATATATATATATATATATATATATATATATATAAACTTACATATATATATAGGAAACGCGTAAATTAGGTTAAAGGAATTAGAAGGTAGTTAGTATAGATGCTGTGTGTGTGTTGTTGGTGGTGTTTACGTTGTAAGTTAACAACTTCCTCTGACTGGTAAGCTTGAGACAAACCTCACAAATATGACATAATTAAGAAAAGTGCAGGTAACCCGAGGGTCATGTATCCTCCAGGTAAGTAATCCACGCTAAACACAAGAGAGACACTGAGAGAATAAGAGATCACAAGGCCTTGTACCTCCCGATCATAAGACATTAACATTGTTAAACACAGCAGACTTAATCCAGTTCGCAGCTTTAAGTCAGTGGACTTACTTGCAGTGATTTATCACCATCCAAGGAAGGAAGTCAGTGTAAAGTAGCCTGGGTTAATATAGCCTTACTGAGAATCCTGGCTTGATGCTTTCCGCTCGCTCGCTCTCGCTCTCTCTCTCTCTCTCTCTCTCTCTCACACACTAACACACAATTATATATGGGGGAAGGAAGGCGGGGTTGGGGTTGTCCTCGAAAAGGTTGGAGGGAGGGGGTTAAAGGACGGTTTGTGGGCGAGGAGCTTGGACTTCCAGCATGCGTGCGTGACCGTGTTAGATAGGAGTGAATGGAGACGAATGGGTTTTCGGACCTGACGAGCTG